>NW_026067897.1:16643616-16690253 GCF_014885135.2 Alexandromys fortis
ATATATAATTTCTTAATCCCTAAGTAATGACATCTATAAAAACATTACTAGAAACTAGGAGTCACTGAGAAGAAAAAAATTAGCAAGATCTTTATCAGTAAGCATTGCTCTTTAGAATGCAACAAGTTAATGTGAATTGAAAAGCACAAACTGAGTGTGCAGGGGGCATACACCTATCATTTCCCCGAGATCTGTTTGATTTTGCTTGGGTTACTGTATGATTTTCTTCTGTGGTACTGAGACTTGGCCCATTGTCTCATGCATAACTATACCACCATGCCTGCCGTCTTGATTCTTAATCATTTTTGTTTAAAAAAAAAAAAAACACAAGAGCTGGAGAGATGACTCAGTAGTTAAGAGCGCCGTCGGCTCTTCCAGAATACCTAGGTTTGATTCCCAGACCAAACGAAGGCTCAGGGCCAAGTGTAACATCAGTTCTAAGGGATCCCATGCCCTCTTTCCTTAGGTACTGCTTGTGCATGGTGCAGGCAAAAACCCCACACACATAAAATGAGAAGAAATAAATCTAAAAATAAAGTATAACTTACTAAATAATAAAATATTTTTTTAAAAAATAGGTTTCTCTAAGTGGCTCCAGTTGGCCTGAAATTCGAAGGGATCCTCCACCTCCCAAGTTTGGGGGCTACAGGTGTGTGATATCTTGTCCAGCTTTTAAAAGATAGCTAATAAGCAATGGTCAGGACCTTGATGAAGAAATTCATAAAATGTGGGTTCCGTTGGTGTTTATAGGTTTTATGTGGGGGAGGGGAGGAAGGGAAGGAAAGGAGGCCAAGGGAGAGGAAAACTAAACACCAGCAGCTTTTCCGCAGCAACTTGAACACCTACTTTGAAACATTTGAGAAAGTGCAAAAGTCCAGAGCTGGACTTGGTGTGATCTTAATGCTCACAAGGGGGAGGCAGATCACTCAAGGCCGTCCTCGGCCATATAACAAACTCAAAGCCAACCTGGGTCACATGAGACCCTGTCTCGAGAAGAAAACCCCAAGTGACAAAAAAAAAAAAAAATGGTGCTATTTGCTCAGTGTCTGCTGCTCACTAGGACCAGCGACACAGCCTCCTGGGGATTCCCCAGAGTTTCCAGGTGACCAGCGGGCCTTTATGATTTCCTGACACCATGAGTTTCAACATACACGGTGTTGACAATGATAAAAACTTCAAATCATGCAAAGCCGAGCAGTGTTTTGATAAGCAACGTCTCAATGTGTGAAAAACACGAAATAGCACCCCAGAAAGAAATGCTTAACAGGTTTGGGGCAGCCGGGCACACTCTGCCAAGCACGGGAGACATTTCACAAGTGTGGACCCAAGGCCATGCGTGTCTTCAGGGTTTAACTATTCAAAAGAAACATAGAGACCATTGTTCTGTTTCATGCAATGGTACATGATTCTGGGCTGAGAAGCTCAATGCTAGAGTCCTTTCTGCAGATGGAAAGTGCCCCCAGTACTATAAGAAAAAGAAAACAGACATTTAAATATTAATCAAATTTGAAGGGCCTGGAGAGAAGGCTCAGGGGTTAAGAGCACTGGCTGCTCTTCCAGAGGACCCAGGTTCAATTCCCAGCAACCAATTGGCAGCTCACAACTGTCTGTACTCCAATTCCAGGAGATGGGACTCCCTCACACAGACATCTGTGCAGGCAAAACACTAATGCACACAAAACAAATTATTACAAAAATATTTTTAAAAATTGAAGCGTAGCTGAGAGAATGATATCTTCCTCCGTGGTAGTTCTTGCCTGGTAGCATGTACCAGGCCCTACGCTCAATCGTTAGTACTGTAGGAAAAAAAAATAAAGAAAATAAATATGTCGAAACAAGGCTGCTGGAGATGTATTGAAGTGTTAGCCATGGCTCTCTTCAAATGACAAGATGTCATCTTTTTTTTCCCCCTTTCTCCTGTAGTTTCTAATTTTCTACAATGAACATGTCTATCTTTTATAATCAAGATGGGAAAAAAGTACTTTGTTTAACAACACAAACCCCTAATTTCAAAGGTAAACACCAGGCAGTTGAAAGAAGAAGAGAGAAAAAAAAACCACTAGGTATAAAAATAACTTTCCCTGGGTTTGATCTTCAAGCAACGAGTTACAATCTCAGGAACTCTTTCTCCCCTGAGCTTTTCTGGGTCCTGCGTAATAAAACTGGGCCAAATGTGCCGGGTGGATTATATTGTTCCCTAGGCAAGGAGACACCAGAAAGTTTTTGTGCATTTAAGGAGGAAGCACACCAGGCCTTATTTTTAGATTTACTGTAATTCAGTCTCCTAAAGGGCTTAGCAGCCAAGTGAACTTGGTAGCTTGTTCTTCCTCATCGGGTGCCGTAATGTTGCCTTTGTTATTGTTATTGGTAGTGGTGTGTGTGTGTGTGTGTGTGTGTGTGTGTGTGTGTGTGTGTGTGTGTGTGTGGCGTATTATCCAGCCTCACACAGGCAGGAACTTCCCTTCAGTTGTCTGCTCATTGTCTGCACATCTCTGATTTGGTCCTGGCCCTTTGGTTGGCCTCGCTGGTTACACAATTCTTTGGCAGGAGATTAGCATCTTAAACAGCGACGCTAACAGCAGCAGGGATGCTCAGCTGAGCTCCTAGCCCCAGGATGCAGATACAGAAACTGAGAAGCCACAAGGTGACCCATCTGTGCTTCGTCAGAGACAGGACAGAAGGACAGACACATGGGACTGAATGTCAAAGGTTGTCCTTGCTTTCACTGTCCCTGGCCGTGCTACACCAGGCCTTTAGCCCCTCTGTGATGTCCAACCCAACAAGCCACCAACCCAAAAGCCAGGTCCAGCACAGCTCCACTCAGAACTGTTTTATAGTCTTCGGTACAGGGTGGCACCTTCCTGTAATCCAGTCCACGAGAAGTAGAGGCAGGAAGGAAAGGAATTCAAGGCCAGCCAGCATCAGCAACAGAGTGAGTTCTAGGCTGGCTTCAGTTACAGAGAGAGACCTTGTCTCAAACAAATGAACAACATCATTTTGGGTTATATACTGAAATGGCAATGTTTTAATTCATTGGCTTATACAAACATAATAAATATAGCATTAGGGAGATTTGTGTGTGTGTATATGTGCGCGTGTGTGTGT
Organism: Alexandromys fortis; assembly: GCF_014885135.2. NCBI lineage: Eukaryota > Metazoa > Chordata > Mammalia > Rodentia > Cricetidae > Alexandromys > Alexandromys fortis. The sequence continues at coordinate 16,646,722 of NW_026067897.1, forward strand.
GTATTAATTTTACCTGTTTAAGTTTTCTGTTGCCACCCCAAACAATTCAGGTATTTAAGTATGCCAATGAGACTTATATTATTTCTGCTGGGCAATGGACTCTCTAGTCAGTCAGAGCTCTGACATATTAGGCCCAGGCTGGAAGAGGACTCACTTCAAAACTCAACGCCATTGCTCACTCCCTTTCTTGCATGTAATAGGTATTCAAGATGGATGCAGGAAAGTCAAAGAATTCACCAATTCCTTGGAGCCTGCAAAAAGTGAGTTCTTCAATCCTCAACAAACAGATATCAACCTCTCTGAGAGACTTGTGCTGTTTCAACTCAAAAGGAAAACTGGCGAACGCAGAGACTGCCCGGTTCTGATGCTCGAACCCTGATAGCCAGACAATTGCGCCCAGCTCCACCTTGGGCTGGACCAGCAGCAGCAGCTACCATGGCTGAGCCGTGGACTCCGCTGGGAACTGAGTTTTGAGGAACTGCAGCAGACTGAGCGCGGAGGAGTGCGAAGAATTACCCTGCGTCCTCCACTCCCCCGCCACAGTTGTCTGGCCTAGATTTTTCTGGACAGCTACAGGGTGTGCAGACACTGTGTTCCCTGGATTTACAACTCCTTTTATAATGTTTTGGGTGAGGCCTGAGGCTTTCCATGCCCTGATGCTTCCCTCGCTCGTCTTTAAGCTGAATGAGTCTTCTTGTAAGGACCTGGAGGACACAGGAGACAGGCAGGCTCCAGAAAACCGTCGGAAAGCTCTAGTTCCCTTCCTCTACATTTGGCGTCTTGCTTCAGGTCTAAGGAATTGGAGGGAAAGCCAGCTCTCCTCTTAGAGTTGAAAGTTTGTCTTGTGACTAGCTTTACATGTCCCCAAATGGCCAGTTGAGCCGTTCTCACCGACGTGGTTACCTATCTCAGCTGCTATTCCTGTTGCTATGCTAAGATACGTAGATGGATGAAAGCAACATAAAGGAAAAGGAGTTTGTTCGATCTCAGGGTTGGACGGCACAGTCTGTATGGATGGCCAAGAAGCCATGACAGCAGGTGCCTGAGACGGCCGCTCACGAGGCCATGGACAGCTAGCTTTCTCCTTAGATGCAATCCAGGACCTCAGCCCAGGGAATGGTGTCACCCAGCTAGGATGGCTATTCCTACCACAATTAAGCTACTTTTAGATAGATATATAGATTAGATAGATAGATAGATAGATAGATAGATAGATAGATAGATAGATAGATAGATAGATGATAGATAGACAGATAAAATTGAATTTAAAAAAAAACAACCCTCACAGGCACACCCTCAGGCTTGTTTCTTTGGTGTTCTAGATCCTGTCAAGTTGATTCTATTAATCCATCACACTATCAATCCCCAGAATTCAAATGTTCTCACAAACTCTGTTCCTCATCAAAGTTCTTTTCCAGCTCCCATGCCAACACACTTCCGATGCCTGTCTTATTCTCTCACTTTTTGTTTGTTTATATTTTAGTTATTTATTTTGTGAGAGGGAGGGCATAAGTGTCGCAGCATATATGTGGAGGTCGGAGGACATCTTTCAAAACTTTGTTCTCTTCCAACACATGGGTCCCCAGCATTGAGCTCGGATCGTCAGGCTTAGCACCAAATGCTTTTGCTCACTTAGCCGCCTCATAAACCCTGCCCTTGTTTTCTCGATACAGAGTCTCCCTCTAGCCCAGGCTGACTCCGAACTCACTACACAGCTTAGGCTCAATCCTGCCTCAGCCACTTGGCACAAGCATTACAGCTGTGGGCCACCACAGCCGGTTGCTCACGGAGCTTTTGTGGGCATTCACAGATACGTGAGACTTCACATCACGAAGGCACGTTCCCAGCTGAGACTCTTCTCTCTGTTCCTACCACCTCAGCACTGGGAGAGGAAAGCAGGAGGATTGCCACAAGTTCAAGGCCGGACAGGGATGCCTAACAAGCCTCTATGTCAACAAAAAGCAAAAACAAATGACACAAAAACAGCAACCCGCACAGAACGCACAGGTATAGATTGATAGCGGGTTGTGGGGAAGACTCAGAGGGCTCTGACTGAAGATCCTCTGCAGCTGTGCGTGGGTTTTTGGTAACTCAACTATACAGGACAATCACTCCAGGAGGCTAAAAGTGATTTGGGGTTAGCTGTAAATTATGTTCTCTTCTGAAACACCCCCATTTCTTTCGTTTTTCTCCCTTGTAAACCCTCAGCTGGGAACACTCCAAGGTGACTTGAAATTTCTGTATATCTGTCAGTGACCATAAAGGTACCATAAGGAGCTGAGTGTGTGGTGACTCACACCTGAATCCTAACACTTAGAGGCAGGGCAGGAGAATTGCCTCAAAACTGAGGGAAGCCTGGGCTACAGACCCCATATGACCTGGAACTTTTGATCCCCTTGTGACTATCTTGGGAGTGCTAGGGTTGCAGGCACGTGCCACAACATCTGGTTTACTCATCGCTGGGGATGGAACCCAGGGATTCACACATACTAGGTTAGCTGAGCTAACGCCCAGCTTCATGCCCCCACTCTCCATGAACCTCTCTCTGGCTTGCGCGTCTTCATTTTGCTTAGGCATCTGGTGCCTAGTAACCCTCAGCAGAAGTGATCAGAAATCACTTAAGAAAGAAAAGCCCTTCATGGTCAGCTGTCTTCAACGGGAAAACACCTTGATTGTTTTATAGTGTTCAGGGGAGGGGCAACACTGGCCGAGGCTAGCACTAAAGGAGAGAAGTTAAATTCTAACTGGGGAGAAAATTGCTGATGGCCTGTTATTTGAAAGAGAAGGGCAGGGAGGAGGACAATGACCAGGAGGAGGGAGGGAGGGAAGGAGGGAAGGAGAAAGAGAGGGAGGGAGGGAGGGAGGGAAGGAAGGAAGGAAGGAAGGAAGGAAGGAAGGAAGGAAGGAAGGAAGGAAGGAAGGAAGGAAGGAAGGAAAGGTAAGCCTTTCTCTTAACCACTTTATGGGCACATGGAACCTAGAACAGAAAATCCCCAAATAAAAAAGAATGCAGTATACATCTGTCTCAGTAACTGGCATGAAAGAACATTTACCCAAGAAGACCTCTAGCCTTCTTTCCTGAGTCACCAGTCTGGCGCCTCTCACGTCCATTGAAAGGTCAGAGATTGTGGGGTCAAATGGGCATGGATTAAAAGCCCTACCTGCCTTTCTCTCTAGCTGTGCAAACTTAAGCCTCAGCTTCTCTATTTGCAAGAGGGAGGCTGATAACAGTTTTTAAAAGACCAGGAAAGGACTGGAGGGAAATCCAGTCCCTACTGAAATCCCTGATCCATCTGGATTATTCAAGAAGGTTCTACTGTGTTGCTTGCCTTTCTCTCCACAGCACATTTGTGTGTGAGTATTGTCTCTCCATTAACCCTTCACCCTGGAGAAGAAAGGCTCCAGCCAATTTGGTTAAACACCTACTGCTACTGTGGGGCCCAGCCCCTGCTCTAATAATGATGTCTCTGTACCTTGTATAACCATACCCTACATAGCCCTAAGGCTCCAAACAGCGAAGGAGAGTTCTGGGATCAGGGCTAGTGCTGGATGCTATTTACGCTGAGGTGGGACAGGAGGCTTCCTGGAGGAAGCGCTTCTCCTTCTTAATACATTTCCAGTAGGCGGGGCAGGGGGTGGGGCAGTAGACATGGAGGGGATAAAACTTGAGCCTTGGGGCTGAGGGGTACACTGGCACAAGCCTGTGAACTCAGTACCTTAAGAGTCCCTGTAAATTCAAACTCAGGGGCTGGGGAGATGGTTCGCTGTGAAAAGCAACATGCAAATATGAAGATCTGGGCTGGACCCCAGAACTAGCAAGTCTGCATACCCGTAACCCCGTTGCTGCAGGATGGGGGATAGATACGGTCAGACCCGGGGATTCCTGAAGCACAGAAGGAGATTCTGTCTCAACAAAATGTGGTGGAGAAGGATAAAAGAAGATAGTGAAAGTTGACCTATGGCTCACACACACGCGTGGGGGACAGCACCTGCATACGCCCATGCTTGCTCACTCCCAAGTATGTTTGTGCAGGGAGAGGTGAGGGAGGCGAGAGCAGAGAAGAGAAAAAGAAAGAGAAGAAAAGAGAAAAGCCAAAGCAAGTTCATAGCCAGACGAGGGTAACTCCATAGTGTGTTTCAGACCAGCCTAGAATAACAGTGAGACTCTGCCTCAAGAAAAAAATTTTAAAAGTCTGGTTTAGATGGATTTAGATGGATCCATTAAAACACAGATTAAAACTCTGGGGGCCTTAATTTAATCTTAGTACTCCAGAGACAGAGCCAGGAGGATAGCCACCAAGTTTAAGGCCAGACTGAGCTACATAGTGAGGTCCAGGCAAGTCCTGGCTACATGAGACCCTGTCTCTGAATGAGAAAGACTCGAGTAACTTTCAGTGGCTTCTCATCTCTCGCACAGAAGCCACACTCCTGTCTTCTCTTCCCTTTTATTAAATGAAGATGCGGGGGGGGAGGGGTTTAATTTATTTTTTTAAAGATAATGAACTTTCAATCAGAAAAATTTAAAACTTCACTCAAAATAAAATTACAGGGGCGAGCAAGAAGGTTCAGTGAGTAAAGGGCTGTGTAAGCCATTCTGGCGGTGCAAGTTTGATCTGCGGAGTAAGCCTACAATGCATACATGCACGTGCACACACACACACACACACGCACACGCACGCACGCACACATACACTCTCACAAACATGTACATACACAAATAAATAAAATAACCTTCCTGCCTTAATGATAATTTCTGCCCTATTGTGGCAAGTGCTTTTCTTGATTATGCAAGCATTATGTTTTATTTGTTCATCCAGTTTTCTTGAAGCAGGGTCTTGCTGTGTAACCCTGACTGGCCTAAAGCCTTACCATATAAACCAGGCTGCTTTGAACTTGTGGCAATCCTCCTGCCTCAGCTTCCTGAGTGCAAGGATTCCTCTTTTCTGGTTGGCCTCTCACTTAACTGGTATATTAGCATGTTGTCTATATCCACAAATAGGAGGCCATGTCCTGTGCCACTGGGCTGGACACTAAAATTTATTAAACCTCTCCCTTGAGGAACCTGTGATATGTCTTTGGATTTTAGCCTTTTTCATATTTTGTAGTTTGGTTGAAACAGGGTCTTATATAGCCCAGGCCTCAAACTTGCTATGCAGTCAAGGATGATGTCAAACTTTTGGTACTCCTGCCCTGATGAGCGTTGGAGTCACGAGCTTGCATCACCAGGCATGGTTTAGTTGGTAGAGGAGATGGAGCTCCGGGCTTTGGGCATGCTGGGCAAGCACTCTACCAGCTGACCAGCATCCTTGACTTGTCCCTGCATTCTAGAGACAGTTCCCAGAGAACACGGTGGTGGCACACGCCTGTAATCCCAGTACTAGGGAGGTGGAGGCATAAGGACTACAAGAGACCTTGTCTCAAAAGACAAATAAATGAATAAATAAAGTTCTCATTACTAGGAAGTAAATAATTGGTTACATAGAGCATTTGGGAAAAACAAAGAGTTTTCTATTTTAACTTCCCTTTGGAGATAGTTTTTGAATAAGAACTGGCGAGGCTCACAGGGCCCTCCCTCGCTAACAGCTGATGTGACTCCACATACGGGAAGCTCCAAGCCTGACAGGAATGTCTGCTGCTGAGCCTGGCCAGGCCCGGTTTCCTGAAGCTAACCTCCTCCTCCCCTTCTTCTGTGTAAAAAAACAACCAAGAGATGATAATGGCAAAATTGCATTTCATGAAACTTAAGTTGCCGCAGGGTCTCCCAGCGATCACGACATGGCATTCTTTCCCTGAATCAATTCTAGAACTACACTGTAGATAAACAATAAAAAGGATCACCCTATATACTATAGGGTGCCTTAAATGCTTGCAATTTTGTTCAACAAATGTTAAGTTCTTAATCAGAACAAAATAGAAACTTCAGCAGGTACAGTGGATTAGTAAGGCTAAGGTTTAAAGACGCTTGTTTCCAGGCCAGCCTGGGCTACGTAACAACTACCAGCCCCGCCTGGGATACCTGTCAACTACCAGGGCAACCTGGGTTTCATTAGATCCTGTTAATTAATTCATTAAAGGCTTTTAGGGGTTTTTTTAAGTAATAAAATATTGAAAGAAAAATGCAACCATTCACTCTTTTACACCTCCTGTTGATATTTTTGCTATGTTTCCCTATGCAGTTAGATGCCAAGTTTTTTAAAATTGATTCATATGTGTATATAGGTGCATGTGTGCATGTGTGCATGTTTGCATGCATGGGGAGGGTGGGGTTTGTTGATGCCACTGTAGGTATGCGACGATCAAAGAACTACTTACAGGCAAAGAACTACTTACAGGCAAAGAACTACTATTCTTTGCACTATATGGACCCTGGGGATTGAACTAGATCATCAGGCTTGGCTGCAAGCACGAGCTAAATCACATAGCCAGCCCAGTAGCCCAGGTTTTAGTTTTAAACAGCTGGGATTATAGCATAAATACAATCCTACATCGGTTTATTTCAATCATAATCATTCTCCATTCACAAACTTCAAATGCGCATTTTTAATAGTTACGTAATATTCTGTTTCTCCATGTAACCGTTTACACCATGTTTCTCCATGTTCACACGATTCAGGGTGTTCTGAGTGCTCGTACTAAACACGAATTTTTGATCTCCGAGCAGGAATCCAGCTCTTCACTTTGAATTATTTCCTGGCGAGAGGTTCCCAGAAGTGGAATGACTAGCTCAGAGGCCATGGACATTTTTCAGGCCTGGAATACATATTGCCAAATTCCTTTCCCCCAGAGGGCTGTGCCATTTCACACTCCCACTAACTCTGCTGCTCATTCCATTTTTAATGGCATCACTGGCTGAACCAGCCAATAGGAAGCTCCACATGAGCTATAATACATCCAGTCAGTGAATTACACAGCCCATGGACTTGATCGCTGGCCTGTGGGACAGCACAGAAAAACAGTGAGGACGGATGAAGCCAAAAAGGCAGACGAGAGCAGAGAATGCAACCGCTGCGTGGAAAATGTATAAATCTACAGGATTATATAGGGATGAAGTCTGGTGGGGACATGGCAGACCAGAAACAAAGACATGAAAGGTAAATGTGGTGCACCAGACGTATAGCTCAACTGGTTGAGTGCTTGCCTAAAATGCACAAAGCCGCGGGTTCAATTCCAGCACTACACAGTGGTGCAGGCCTGAGGCCCCAGTCCTTGGGAGATGGAGAAAAAAAAAAATTCAAAGTACAAGGTCATCCTTGGCTACGTAGCATATTTGAGGGCAGCCTGCATTATAAGACGTTGGCTCAATTTTTTAAATTGAGAACAAGAAATCTTGCCAAGCCCCGTCTAGTTTCAATTATGTTCATCTGGGCTAACTTCACCCTACACGGCTAAAGCAAAACTAGCTCGTTATTTTTGTTTTTTTTTGTGTTGTTGTTTTGTTTTATGAGACAGGGTCAAGACCAGGAAGGCCTCACGTTGGATAAGTATCTGAGGATGACCGTGAACTTTTGATCCTCCCACCCCTACCTCCTGAGCTCTGGGGTTGCACGTGTGTAAGACCACACCTAGTGGATGGAGCCCCGAACCTAGTGCCTGCTGGAGGAGGGGAGCACTTTGCCGGAAGAGCTCCCTTTGAAGCCCCTCAACTATCCAGTACCATGAGACTATTTAAAGTCTCCGAAACTTCACGTACAAAAGAAAGCTGCTCAGGCTAAAAGCTTGCACAGTTCAGGGTTTCTCAAAAGCTGTTTCTGCAAGATCCCGGCATTTTCAAGGCCAGCCCTAACGTTTTTTCATGGCTGGAGGATCACGGTGGTCTTTTCTGGATTCCCAGAAATAATTAAGTCAATGAATGGAATTTTCTCAAATGTAAATTCTCCCATGATCCCCCTCACCCCACCCCCAACCTCTGGCAACTGCCACCAAGCTTCTGCTCGCAGATGACGAGAATGACGACTTCACCAACAGTAACAGAAAACCGCTGGAGCAGCTGGTCACAGTCTAGGAGACTGCGCTCTGTGGTTTTCGCCTTTTACCACAGCATGGGAGGCAGTCGCATTTTCTGCTCTCGGAGCCATCCCGAGTCCTGTGACGGAGCAAACAGCAATAGGTTCCGATCATTTCCCGTGGGCATCATAATATCAGTCTGCCCCTGTTTCTGTCAGAAACGTGACCTAAGCTGAGTCTGCTCCGACCTGTCTTGGGTTTTCTTGAAGGTGGGAGGAACCCAAAGGATGATATACCCTGGGCTGACCGGAGTCTGCTCCCAAAGCTAGCAGAAGGTACAGTCTTAAACAGCCAACACCTAAACCTGGGTCTTGACTGATGGTTTTCCGCTCCCAGCAACCCCCAACCCCAATCAGGCCAGCTTCCACACTGGCTTGAAGAAGAGCTACTTAAAACCTTCATGGGCTGAGAAGATGGCTCAGTCCTCACCTTTGCAAGCGTAGGGACCTAGGTTCGATCTTCAGAGCCCACCAAAAGCTGCTAGGCATGCTGGTACTTGTAGTTCAGGGAATGGGACGGTAGACACAGGTGGGTCCCTGGAGCTAGGTGGCTAGTCAGTCCAACCTAATTGATGAGTTCTAAGCCAGAGGGAGGCACTGTGTCAAAAAGAAGGTAAAAGTACCTGAGGATGAGACTCAAGGTTATCCTCCTGCCTCCACACATGTACATCTACTTATATGCATATACTAATTTTTAAAGTGTTTCATTAAAAAATGATTTCCTACTTCAAGTATAATTCGGGGATCCATAGTCTCAGCAAATTCTCCTCACCCCAACATGTTGGGAATGCAGAGTGCCAACCCCATCCCACCCCCAAGGGAATTAGAGCTTGCTCTTTTACAAGCTGCACAGTCGATGTACAGTACTCCTGCATTGCGAAGCCATAGATGGAGCCACCTGGCTGATGTCATCTTCTTTAGCCTTCCCCGTGTGCAGAGAGCCATCAAGGCATGGCATCTGGTCCCAGCCTACCTACCTAGCCTCCTGTGGATGTATCCTCACATCCTTGCCATTCCCTGAAGAGACTGGTCCACAGAGCCCAGCTGTGTCTGTGCTCTGTTCTGCAGGCTGTGTGTGTGTGTGTGTGTGTGTGTGTGTGTGTGTGTGTGTGTGTGTGTGTGAATTCCCTGCTAGGGATTGGTGATGAAATTTCCTGCACCCTTACCTTCTATAGACTTTCATAGAATTCAAATGTTTTTGGTGTGTATCAGCTTGAGTTGGGAGTTCTGGAAATTGAACCTAGCTAGGGCTCATACTTTTTTTTCTCACTTTTTATTTTGATTTATTTTGATGTCCAGGGACTGTTTGTTTATTTGTCTGGAGACAAGGTCTCATTGTATAGTCCTGGCTACCCTAGAACTTGCTACGTCGGCATACCCATGCACTGGTACAGAGTGCTAGAATTATGGCCTTCAGCCCTCACCCCCAACCTCACTTTTTATTTTGAGGCAGGGTCAGGAGAAACCGCTCAGGCTGGCTTTGAACTTGTTCTGCAGCCCAGATGGGACTTGAACTTGTGATCTTCCCATGTAGTGGGATCAGAAACCCAGACTAGCAGGCCTAGCACTCTCCTGAATTTAGACAAACCTCTGTCCCTGAATCTACTTGGGTTGGGCCTTTTGATCATGACCGGAAGAGAAACTGGCTCATAAAGACTACAAGACTCTGCCCACAGACACGAAAATTCTGGAGGGAGTCAATAGATTTATGAACTTCTCAGATGTTGTAAAAATGAGAGTAAATCTGGTAGCTGCTTCCTTGGGCCCGTTTCCTCCTGAGCCCATAGCAGGAGCTGGTGTGAGGCAGGAGAAGCAGCTGGTCTAGGATTTAAAGGATGTCCTCTCTCTCCAGCTTATGCAGAGCAGGGCAGGCTTTCTGAGAAGAAAGGCCTTCCTTAAGAAACAACAGACAGCTGAGTTCCCCTTATAACCTTGTACCACATAGCAGGCCACTGTGTGCACTGCTCAGCCGATGTGACCAATGTCCTAGGAGGCCCACCACGCTCACCCCCAAACGAACCCAGCATGGACCACTGCTATGGAAGGAGTTCCAGGGCTGGCCCAGGTGAGCCGAGGACAAGGTACCCACAGGACCTTGGAATTTCAAGCCAGACCAGAACGGCCTAGTAAGCGCCTCTTTTCTCTCAGTGGGGAAGAGGCAGACAGATGCTAACCTCATGCCCCTGGAAGTCTGACCACCTCAGGGCCCTAGGAGCCTCTGAAGAGCTCAGGACTTGGCATCAAAATGAGCGAGACTCAGTTTCTTAGAGCCTGGTTGCCAGCCCTCTGCTCCCCAGCCCTAGAGTCATAACCATCTCCGTGGCTCACGGTAGCTGCGCCAGATGCCCGGCGGGAGTAGGGAGGTAGCGTTCCACAGCTGCTCCCCCACAGAGGACCCTGCTGCCCACTCTGGTCACAGGCTCCCTCTGGCTGTGGTGGCACCCTGGAAGGCCAGTTCAGCAGCCACGGGCTTAACCAGTTCTTTCTCATCTCCATGAGGACCCTGGGGTCCTACTACCACAGGGTAAGGAAAGAGCTGAAAATTCAGCCCCAATGCTTCTTCCTGGCCCTTGGATTACTTTTTAAATACTGAATATTTTTAATTATATCATCATCATTATTATTAGTGCATATATATATATACACACTATATACATACATACATACACACACTATGTGTGTCTTAGGGTTTTCTATTGCTATGATAAAACACCGTGACCAAAAGCAACTTGGGGAAGAAAGAAATTATTTGGCTTACGTATCCCATGTCACAGTCGGTTGAGAAAAGTCACAACAGGATGGCAGAGGCAGGAACTGAAGCAGAAGTCGAGGAGGAATGCTGCTTGTTGGCTTTCTTCCCATAGCTTGCTCAGTTTACATTCTTACACACTGCAGAACCACCTGCCGAGGGGTGGCATCCCTCCTAGAGGGCTAGGCCCTCTGACATCAACCATTGATCAAGAAAGTGGCCCATGGACTTGCCTACGGGACAATCCGATGATGACACTTCCTCTGTTAAGATATTCTCTTCCCTTATATCTCTAAGTCTGTTTTGAGTTGACACAAAACAACCACCACAGCGTGCCACCGCGCGCTGCGTGCACGTGAGCCACAGCGTGCACGTGAGCCACAGCGTGCTGCATACCAAGGTGTGCTGCAGACCCCAGTGTTCACATGGGTGTCAGAGAACAAGGAGTGTTTCTCTCCTTCAATGGTTTACTGAGGTTCCAGGGCTGACCTCACATTACCAGGCTTACATAGCAAGTACCTTTACATGCTGAGCGGTCTTGCCGATATGGAATATCTTGCCTTTGGATTTCTTTTTTCTGATAGAGATACAGTCAGCTTTCTACCCCTGCCTGCCCTGAAATTTATTATGTAGCCCAGGCTGGCTTCAGACTCCCTTAGGTCCTCCTGCCTCAGGCTCCCAAGTATTGGAATTACAGCTGCAAGCCACCCTACCTGGAGTTGCTTCTAAGTCTATGATTACCTCCTCTGCTCTGGTTGGTGGTAATGAGTTTGCGCACTTGGTCATTTGGTTGGGAGTCTAGCTTGACGTCTATTCCTAGGGAAGTCTGTTGGTCTATTATCATTGACCAAAAGCAACGTGGAGAAGTCTGATGGTTTAAATGGTATGTCCCCTATATGTCTGAATGCTTGAGTTATTGGTCCCCGGTTGGTGGCCCGTTTGGGAAAGATTAGAAAGTGTCACCTTCCTTGAGGAAGAATGTCACTAGGACTTTGAGGTTTCAAAGGACTCACGCCGTTCTGGGTGCGCTCTCTACCTCCTGCTTGCACTTCAGTATGTGAGCCATCAGCTGTTTCTGCCCCGAAAGCCTTCACTCTGCCATCGTGACTCTGACCCTGCAGAACCATATGCCCAACTAAAATGCTTTCTTTCATAAGTTGCCTTGGCCATGGTATTTTATCCCAGTGATAGCAAAGGACTGTGGGAACATGGTTCAAGAGGTTTCATAGGGAAAGAACACTAACGTGAGGCTAGAGACCACTCTTGTAATATTTTGATAAGGAATGTGACTATTTTCTGCCCTTAGGCGAAGAAATTGCCAGAGGCTAAATTTAAAGGTAGAGGGCTAACTTCCTTGGTGGAGATTTTAAGGCAGCTTGATATTGATTATATCACGTGGTTATTGGTAATCAGTCTCACGCAGGTCAGCAATGAGAAAGAATATAAGTGGGCCAAACAAATATAAAATGTACAGTTTGAAAGGAAAACTAGCTCCAGGAAATGTGATATTGGAACAAAGGTTTGTGCTGGGAAAACAAACAAACAAACAAACAAAAAAAACAGAGAGATTAAGAAGAGACCTTAATCAGCCCAACTGTAAATGTGATTGAAGGGTTCACAACCACCTTCATTAGTGCCACCCGCGTGGGCTGGCTTCAGAGGCATGGAGGATAAAGGGCTGTGGACTCTCCCTCTGAAGTTAAGGAGAGCCACCCAGGCCAAGTCTGTGGCAGGAGAGTCCCTGCATTAAGACCCTGAGAGGCGATTGCATGAAGCTGTGAAACCTGAATTGTGCTGGAGACTGGGAGATGCTGATGCCAGAGCAGAGAGACACCTGCTAAGGTGACCTGCAGTCAGGGAGCGGAGCAAGCCCAGGGGAGAGAGATGTGTTACAGCCAGAAAAGATGGAAGAGTGGAGTTATTTAAACTCTCTCCGACATGGAGTGCAAGGATTTGGAATCGTCCTGCTGGATTTTAGTCTTTCTTTGGTCCGGTATCTTTTCACTGTACCCCAATTCCTCCCTTTGGAAATGGTAATGCATATTCTATGCCATTGTATGTTGGAAGGATATAATTTGCTGTTGGGTTTTAGATGGGGTTACAGTTAAGAGATGGCTGGGAGTCTCAGAAGAGACTTTGAACTTTAAAACAGTGTGGAGACTGACTGAAGGACTTATGGAGACTTTTGAAGTGGGATTAAATACATTTCATGTTATGATATGGCCGTACTCCTGGGGCTAAGGGTTGAAATGAAGGTGGCATGCAGGAGATTTGCCCCAACGACAACGACGTCTCAGGCAAGTGCTTACTTGATCCCCAGTAGGTGGGTGTTTGGAGCAGATGAGGAGGTGTGGCTTTGATGGAGGAAGTATGTCACTGGAGGTGGGCTTTGAGGTTTTCAAAAGGCTCACACCATTCCTAGCGTGTTCTCTGCCTCCTGCCTGCAACTCAGTTGCAAGATCTCGCTTATTCCTGCCGTCATGCCTCCACTCTGCCATCATGGACTCCGTGGAGCCATAATCCCAATTACATGCCTCTTTTATAAGTTACCTTGGTCACAGTGTTTTATGGATTTTACATGGGGTAACAAGAGATTGCCTTGAGTCTTACAGGAGACTTTGGACTTCAAACACTGTGGAGACTGTGAAAGGCTATGGGGACTTTTGAAGTTGGACTGCAGGAGTGTTGTGTTGTGGTATGGTCATGATACCATTGGGGGTATGCTTAACTGCTCAGTAACAGAAACGTAACTACTACAGGAGGAAAGAGTTTTATTTTAGCGTACAAGTTACAGTCCATCTTCCAGGGACTCCGAGACAAGAACCTGAGCCGAAACCATGGTGGAATCCCCCTAACTGGCTTGCTCAGCTACCTTTGTGATAGAGCCCAGAGCCACCGGCCTAGGGATGGCACCTCCCACAGTGGTGGGCTCTCCACTGTGTACGGAATGCTGAGCTCACCCTGCTTATTTTCACACCCTTTTATACCCTATTACAAAAAGGGGAAGGAGACGAAAGACTGCTTTAACATGATACAAAGGACAACTAGAACAGTTACTGGGTTTAATACTTCGAGACATCAAGTCGTTAGCATTCTGTTGTCTAGGCAGTGAACCCACCCCACCCTAAGCCAAATGTCCTGAAGGCAGCCATTCCCTAGGTCGAACCTCCTATTTCAAAAGAAGTGTGCTTGAATATCCTGACCGCTGGCAATTAGCAATTAGCAATCAAGAAAATTCTCTGACAAACATCCCACAGGCCAATCTAATGGAGAGGGATTCCTCAGCTGAGTCCCCTCTTGCCAGGTGACTCTAGTTTGGGTCAAGTGAGCAAAAACCAACCAATGCAGTTGTCTTTGGTTTGGGGTTTTATTTTCCTAATGTTAGGAGTTTGAACCCTAGGCCCGGCTCTTGCTGGGTAAGCACTCTCCCATGGATACACATTCTCAGCTCTATCGCCCCTGCTTTGGAGTCATAAAACTTCTCCTATTTTCGTGAAGCATTCACAGAAAACAGTTTAGCAGTGTGGGTTCCGGCGGTATCCCCTGAGGCTGAATGCTAAAGGGATTTGAAGAAGTCTGTGGACATGGGTGTGTGTGTGTGCAAAATGCAAGTGCATACTATGAACCAAATTTCAAAATAATGTGCTTACTCATGTTTCATAAAAGGTATAAAGTGAAACACACACACGCGTGAGCACACACGAACGCACATACACACACAATTGTGGATAGTATCTGGTGTCCCTAATCTACCCTCTATCAATTGCCCCCTCTATGTAGTGATTCTCATTGCTCTCAATAGCCTTGCCGCCTCCAGCCCTTTCTTGAGCTCAGCGCTGACTGTCATTCATCCCTTCTTTCAGGGCTTCCTCGAGTCCCTTTCTGTCCCTGCACCAGATGCACTAGACATCCCTTCTTTCAGGGCTTCCTCGAGTCCCTTTCTGTCCCTGCACCAGATGCACTAGACTGTAGAGGTAGCATGGGCCGTGGCTTCTGATCAGAGTCAGCTTGTAGGAGACACTAGCAGGAGGGACCCAGGAAGAGAAGTTGTATACTGAGCTGTCTTCTCACCCCACCCTCCTCCTGATCCTTCTGATCTGGGAAGCATGTCTCTGTTGTTTTCTGGTTTCTTCAGACCCCACTGAGCCTTTGCAAAAGTCACTTCACTAATACCTTCCAAGAGGACAGAGGCTTAGCTCAGTTGGTAGAGGGCATGCCTAGCACACAACACAGCCCTAGGTTTGGTCCCCAACACCACATAAGTCAGATGTAAGGGTGCATACATATAATCTCAATACTCTGGAGGTGCAGCAAAGGGATCAGAAATTCAAGGTCAACCTCAGGTACACAGAGCCTGAGAACAGCTTGGGTTACATGAGACCCCCGTCTTAAAAAGTAGATGGATGGATGGATAGAGAGAAAGATGATAAATAGATTAGAGAGAGAGAGAGAGAGAGAGAGGTGATAGATTAGGTAGATAGATAGATAGATAGATAGATAGATAGATAGATAGATAGATAGATGGATGGATGGATGGATGGATAGATAGATAGATAGATAGATAGATAATAGAAAGATAGATAGATAGATAGATAGATAGATAGATAGATAGATAGATAGATAGAGCAAACATAAACACTCTAAGAACAACAAGATGGATCAGTGGATAGAATTCTTTGCCACACAGAACTGGCAACCCTAGTTCAATCACTGTAACCCATGGTTAAAGGAGAGAACCGACTCTCAAAACTGTCCTCTGGTCTCCTTTGTACCTGCATGTGGAGGGCTAAAAATGTAAGCCTATTTTCACTTTGTCTGAAGGTCAGAGTTTGAGGTTGCTCAAAATTGTTGACAACAGCTAGGGCTACACATCTTGACCTAGGATTGACATTAAGATGGCCCATACAGGTAGATCCACTCCCCACTGACCAATGGTCAGGATATTAAAACACACTTCTTCTCCTTCTTTTGAAATAGGAGGTTTGACCTAGGGAATGGCTGCCTACAGGATACTTGGTCTAGGGTGGGTTCACTGCCTAGACAACAGAATGCTAACGACTTGATGTCTCAAAGTATTAAACCAAGTAACTGTTCTAGTTGTCCTTTGTATCATGTTAAAGCAGTCTTTTGTCTTCTTCCCCTTTTTGTATTGGGTTATAAAAAAATGTATGGAAAATAAATGAAGGTGAATTCAGCTTTCAGTATTCACTGAGTTGCCCTCCCGTTACTATCCTATGTCTTAGTGATTCTTTCTTATCGCTGTTCCTCCTACCGAACATTTTTCTAATCCTCATGCCCCTACACTAGCAAGTAGTATACTTGTCAATCCTGGTCCCGAACACTTGCAGATACGCATGAGCAAGCTCTCACACACATAATAACCAAATTTAAGTCAGGCATGATGGTACATGCCTGAAATCCTGGTAGAGAGGTGAAGGCAGGAGAATTAAGAATTCAAGACCATCCCTGGCTACACAATGAATTCAAGGTCAGCCCAACATATATAAGACTCTGTCTCAAAATAATATAATAGGAATAGTTAAAATTTAAAAATAAATGTCCCAAATGTATATCCTGTGCCCCAATATACTTACTAGGCATGGGAGTATTCCATCAACCAAATACAACATAAAAATTACCTAAGTTAAAAAAAAAAAAAAAAAAAAATTACCTAAGTTGGGGGAAGAATAGGACTACTACCCCATGAATGCACGGTATTCCACAGTGAGCAAATCCTTTCCCCAGAAAAGGAATTATTGTTTTAACATCATGCTACAGGTCCTGGCTGTCCTCTCAAGCCCTCCTAGCCAAGCCTCCATTCGCTTTTGGAGTCACTAATATGGATTTGAAAGTGCAGTGGGTGGCTTCTATTGTGCCTGATGCCTACAGGGTAGCTGTGAGCTATGAATAATTCCATGTCTGGGAAAAGGATTTGCTAATACAGTCCAATTCCACCAATACAATGGACACAGGCCTGGGACTGTGGAAAAAAAAACCTAGAGGGCTTTCAGGTACACTCACACCTTTGATAGGCGTGTGATTCACTCGACAAACATTTATTGAGCTCTGACTGGGTTTACAGACGTATACATTAGAAACTTAATGATGGGAAAGATTAGATAGAGGGAGACGGAGAATGAGTCAGAAGTAAGGCTGGCAGTGTAGGGTAGTGGCAGCTGGCCGCCTCTGGCCTCATGGTCATTGGACCTGTATCTCATCTGCCATCAACTCAACTCAGAAAGTCTTGGAGAAGTCAATAGCTTCATGGTTTACACAAAAGTGTCAAACTGATTTCTATCGGTGTTTTTTCGACTTCTCTAGGCTTCTCCACATGAACCCAAGACATCCATGACCCAGACTTTGTTCATCTCTAGTCTTTAGTGCCAGAGACCCTGTACCTTCCACCTGGCTACTTGGACCTGAAGATCCCCATAGTTACACTTCTTACCACTAACATTGCACAATGGTTCTCATATCCAGATCCATTCCTTTCTCTTCTCACCTACAAAATGCTTTCTGAACCATCAAGTTTGAACATAAGGGCTGGAGATGTGGCTCAGTTGGTAGAGCATTTGCTTAGCAAGCTCAAAGCCCTGGGTTTGATCTCCAGTACCACATTAAAGCTGTGGTGGTGGTACAAGCCTACACTTCCAGTACTCTGAGAGGTAGAAGCTGGAGAATTACAAATTCAAGGTCATATTTGGCAGCACAGCAAGTTCAAGGTCAGTCTTGGCTACCACCTGCCTTAAAAAAAAGATTCAGTGCACATTAGTTACTATACCCTCGGTATTAACTAGCAGAAGAACATCACCCACAGAGGTAGGTCCAACCTCTATGGGCATACGCGCACCATGGTGGACACGAGGAGGTCAGAGGACAACTTGCAGAAGTTGGTTCTCTTCTTCCGCCGTGTGGGCCCCAAGGATGGAGTCCATGTCATTGGCCTTGAAAGCGAGCATCTTCATCCACAGATCCATTTTACCAACCCCAATGTAAGGTCTGAAATGTGCTCAAAGAGATAGGTAGGCAGATGAATGGATGGGTTGCTGCGGTCCTGCCACAGCCTGGGTTTAGGTTCTGAGTGAGCTGGGAAAGGGGCATCTGTGCAAAGAAATGAACTGTCTGACCACCAGGCAAGTTTCATGTGTAGCCAGCCCTAAATAGATCCAGCTATTTTTATTTATACATCAAAAACAAGCATGTTTTTCCATACTAACAAGCAAGTTTTTTCTCATCCTCCAGTGATAACTTCCAGCAAAAACAAATATGTCAAACATGTTTTTCCCCCAGTTTTTACATCTAACATCTTGAAACCAGAAACAACGCTTAGCATTTTGCTAACTTGGCCAAATATCAAGCCAGGTACATCTTGTCTTTACAAAACTAAAAGGCAATTGACATAGGCACACATTTCTAGGAACAACAATCCTGATCAAAACATGTTTACAGAAATAGGGGCGATCTGCCTCTGATCCTGTCAGCACTTATTCAGAACAGTTCCCAGGTCTGGAGTGACAGCTGGCATTCCCAGACCAGAAAGAAAGAAAGAAAGAAAGAAAGAAAGAAAGAAAGAAAGAAAGAAAGAGGAGGGAGGGAGGAAGAGAGAGAGAGAGAGAGAGAGAGAGAGAGAGAGAGAGAGAGAAAGAAAGAGAAAAAAAACTTAAGAATCATCAGCTCCCAAAGAATTTTAAGGGAAATATTGAAGAAAAATGAGGTTTCCAGGAATGGTCACATCTGTACCATGCATCATTGACAAAACAGCACTAAAATTACAAAGACAATCATCAATATTATGAGAGCTCACAGGCCATGTGGTCCCAGCAGTATCCTGCGCTGTCATGAAGTCCACTGGTCCTTGTTGACTGTCCCTTTGGTTTCTTTTCTCATCCAGAGACCCATTGGACAAGTACACAGGTACTGGTTCAAACTAGGCCTCATGACTCCCAACAGTGCATGGATGGAGAGATAGGTTAATCAAGAGTGGGTGAGTGATTGTCAGTAGATGGATGGAGAACTAAATAAATGGGTGATTTCCTGGATAGATGGGATAATTTGCCTCAATCAAACTGTTATGACAGACATGTTGACACATGCCTGTAATCCTAGAACTCAAACGGAAGATGTACAAGTATCCTGATTTTTTTTTTTTTGACTTGGGCTATCCAACAAAATGTTGTCACAAAGGTAGGGGTGGGCTCAGCGGAAAGGAGTTAGTAGCCCAATCTTGTGGCAGTGACTGGGACAAGGCTGTGAAGGGACACTGGGAATCTCACTAGTAAATGCCTTTAGGCTGAGATCACAGTTTAGGGGTAGAGTAGTTGCCCTCCATGCTTGCAGCATGCACACGGCTCGAGTTCCACCCCAGCATTGAAGATTTAGATAAATGAGAGGGATAGGTAGGTAGTTAGATAGATAGGTAGGTAGGTGGATGGATGGATGGATGGATGGATGGATGGATGGATGGATGGTTAGATAGATAGGTAGGTAGGTGGATGGATGGATGGATGGGTGGGTGGATGGATGGATAGATAGATAGATAGATAGATAGATAGATAGATAGATAGATAGATGATATGTAGGTAAATGATCAGCAGGTACTTGTGGATAAGGATTTCTGCCTAATTTGTGTTGCTGTCTCCCACCCCCCTAAAGAAAAGAAATTAATTGACACATGTTTTTAGAAGATGTGAAATCCAGGACTGAGAGGCCAGCATCTAGGGAAGGCCTTTCTAAATTGTTTGAAAGCAGAAGAGCAAACAGAGAGTAAGAAAGAGGGCGAGAAGGAGCCAATCCACCCTGTCATACAGAGCCACAGAACCTATTCCCTCCCTAACACTAACTCAGCCTTGAATTAAACCCCACACACAGCCCCATCTCCCAGCACTGCTGTATTGGGACTCTGCTCCAGCACTTGAACTTTGGGGAACACCTCCAACCACAGTAACAAGTAACCATTAATGCACACAAAGCCCTCAGCAAACTCCACTCTGCTGTTCCAGGTGAGTCTCTGAGGATGAGGCCAGCCATGGATGCTTCCGAATAAGCAGCTCAACCCGTCCTAATGAAGTTCACTGGAGTTAAGCTGAAAGATGACCCACTAGGCCTGTGTGGACCAACCTGGCCTAATGAAGTTCACTGGAGTTAAGCTGAGAGATGACCCACTAGGCCTGTGTGGACCAACCTGGCCTAATGAAGTTCACTGGAGTTAAGCTGAGAGATGACCCACTAGGCCTGTGTGGACCAAAGCAAACAGGTTTTGCACGTGATTCCTTTCTCAACAGTGAAAAGGTCGATGAGACAAGGGAGAGGTCAAGTACTGCTGTTAAAACAAAGAGGAACTTGAAATGCCAGAGGTGGTGGTGCCTGCCTATGCTCCCAGCACTTAGGAAGCTAAAGCAGGATGGATGACTGAAAATGAAAGGCTAGCCTGGGCTACAAAGTGTGTTCAAGGCAGCCTGGGCTACTTTATGAGCCCTTGTCTCAAAAGAGGAAAGAAAGAAAGAAAGAAAGAAAGAAAGAAAGAAAGAAAGAAAGAAAGAAAGAAAGGAAGGAAGGAAGGAAGGAAGGAAGGAAGGAAGGAAAGAGTTTTTTTTTCTCTATACTAGGTCCTTGTACTTTAGCTAAAGGGAGTTAAATGCTGAACTTAAGGAGATGTAGGAAAAGAAAGGTAATCTAACGTTCTTCATGTTTAGATTTAAGAAAATGGACCATTGGGGTCTTGGTTTTGTTTTTTATTATATTCTATGATTTTTATATTTATACAACTGTCTTTCTATGTAGCCTAAGCCTGGAACTCACTATGTAGCCTCAACTGTTACCAAATTTGCAGAAATCCTCCTGCTTCAGCCCTCCCCGCAAGCACTGAGATTAGAGTCACACGCCATTAAACCAGACCTAAGAACTTCATTTTAATCTCAAGCAGCATCCCAAAAGAAGTGACTTATCTAAATGACTCCCATTCTCCATGCCTAGAAGGTTCCTGGAATTGCCTTTGTGGATGTTAAAATCCTAATTTAAATACTCTGGGAATCCAGCACTTGGGAGACAGAGGTGGTAATTTGAGGCCAGCCTATACTACAACATAAACTCTAGGCTAGCCTGAGCTATGTGGTAAAACCATCTAAGTTGGCATTATGCTTGCCTGACGTGCCGGGATTTAGTAAACTGGGTGTAATGGATGCCTGTAATCTTCAAACTTGAGAGGTAGAGGCAGAAGGATCGGTTCTATGCCCGTTGGTACATCAGGAGTTGGAGGGCAGCCTGAAGTATGTAGTCTATAAGACACAGTGGTGGTGGTGACAGGGGTGGCAAGCCAAACCCACCAGCTCCTACTTCCAGGCCTAGAATGGTTAGACATGCATTTCTGAACTCCCCAGTGTCTACCGTTACTCTCATGTCTGCATCCTTTTCCCCTTTTCTCCCTGCACTGCAGATGAGTTCCAGCTTCTGAGTAGAAGTAGGACCCTGATCCTAAGGTGCCTCGGGGTAAAATTAAGGCAAGAGGCCAGCAAAGCCACGCACTAGAAGTAAACAAAAGGAAGAGCCGTCTGGACCATGTAATGATTCTCTCTAACATCAGTGTCATTGACATTTCTGCCAGGGTTCCATTGACTCTTGGGGTTCCATCACTGAGGACAGGGAGCATGTTCCTCGGAGGCTGGCCCTCACAGATGCATTGGGGATTGGGGATTTAGAGTTGTCCTGGACATAAAGGTTATCCCGGGAGCCTTCTGATCTACCCCAGCTGTGGGAGCACCTCCCTTACTTTCCTCAGCAGCTGGTAGCACCTCTTCCTAAAACCAACAGGGGGTACCCACCCCAAACTGTTCCATCAAATCTCAATAAAGGCATCAAGTCCCCCCTCTCTGTGCCCAACACTCCCTGTCCTGCCTTGTCCTATGCCTCTAGCATCCATCTGCTTCATTCTCACCCTTCCTCTGCTCAAAGGTACCTTCCTGTCAGTCACTACTCTCCTGATTTTCTTCAGCTCTGTGTCTCATGTGTAGTCCTCCAGTCACAGATAGACAAACACATACACACACGATAGACAAACAGACACACATACAAATACACACAAATATATAATAAATTAATACATACATAAATAACCCTTTTACCTCAGTTCCCTCAGGTTATGGCCTTGTCTGTTATTGCCGTGGCCTTAGCTCTCTCTCTTGCCCCTCCTGTATCAGTCTAACCAAAACAGTTCTACCAAAGTTACTCTGATCTGCCCTTGGCTAAACCCAGTTGTCGGTTTGAACTGCCACCTTGGTTACAGCTGGAGGACATTGACCACTTACTACTCTCAGGATTCCCAGCCCCAACAGTACACCCAGGCCCTTGCAGACGACCAGCTGATGCCTTCCATACAGACATGCCTGCCCATGAGAACCACATGCTAAAGCACTCCCTGCACCCTTAACAGAGAAGAACTTCAAGGATGGCGCCATTTTCCAAGCTTCCAGGAAAAACTTCTTCCTTCAGAAAAGCTCAAACTCTTGAAGGCCCTAATCTACTCAGTTTTCTATCTCTTTTCAGTCTTG
Organism: Alexandromys fortis; assembly: GCF_014885135.2. Taxonomy (NCBI): domain Eukaryota; kingdom Metazoa; phylum Chordata; class Mammalia; order Rodentia; family Cricetidae; genus Alexandromys; species Alexandromys fortis. The sequence goes on from NW_026067897.1 coordinate 16,669,017, forward strand.
CACATGACTGGCCTCATCCACAGTGCGCAAGTCTACAGAAGACAGCTTCATTGGCAAGAGGCTATACTATGCCCTAGCCTCTGGATTCCCTCAATAAGGGGTCCTCTGACTGACTTAAGAGTTCACAATCCTTTTACCCACGAAGTCTCTAACTATTACCCTCACTCATCCTCCAGTCCCCTCCTTCATTCCCTCCTCCCAAGACCTTCTGAACTGCCCCCCCCTCCGTCTCCATAAAATTTAGGTAGAACCCATAGCCCCCCTCTGGATTACCTCCCATAGCTATAAACCTATCATGACCACGTATTGATCATTCTTGACATTCTATTAGGGTCATTTGGGGCTTACTGTCACATTTATTTTCATTTCAAAACAGTGTTTGAGGGCAATCTACAACTACCTGATACCTAAACAAACACCCAGACCCATTATGTCAATAACCTGGTCAATGTTTTACTCTCTGGTCTCCCAGCTGCCGCAGGGAGACAGCAGACCATTTGCCAGATGTTCCGATGATGCCCGAAGAGCAATCAAAAGGGGAATTATCCTGAGATAGAGTGATACACTGACAATTTTATCCTGACATTTGTTCCATGTTTCATACTTATCGGAGGGGCACGGTGTCAGGATAAACAGCGTAGACTAAATCTGGATTCATCTCGAGCAACATTGACTCTGGTTCTGATCCTGGGTCAATGCACCAGCTCTACTTAGGCTCTAGAACTTGGTTTCCTGACATGCATCACGATCATGCCTAGGAGTCCCGCTGGTGGCTGGTGCTGGTGGGATAGTAAATGCGAACACCTTTTCCATGCTTCAGACCTTGAAAGCCCCCTGTGAGTTCTGCTGCCGGTGTTGACTCGGGCAAAAGAATTCTGTGGGGCCTGTATTGCTGGTGTTATGTGGTTGGAAAACAAGCAAACCAACTCTAGAAGTCCAATCCAGCAACCTCGCTTCCGTTGGCCCAGCGGGCTCACTCCAAATGGATGGCACTTCTGTTATTTTGCAGGATTCTTCAGAAAACAGTGATACTGAGATCCGGGAATGACTTCCAAAGATCAACAATGAGGTCCAAGTCCTAGAATACTCAACAGCAAAAATGTCTAAGCTGTCTTTTGTGTGTGTGTGTGTGTATGTGTGTGTGTGTGTGTCTATGTGAGTGTGTGCATGCATACACACACGTGCGCGGGTGTGCACATTTGTTTTGTTCTGTTTTTCTTGAGATAAGGTCTCATTTATCCTAGGCTACCCTAGACAGTATAACCTTGAACTTCTGAGCCTCCTACTGGGTTTTCAGAGCTACCAAGCCTGTTTCATGCAATACTGGGAATGAAACCTGGAGGGTTGCTTATGCTGCTAGGTAGGCCCTCCACCACCTTAGCTGCATTCCCCAGAACTGATTGGTCCCACTCTGTAGCAGAGGCTGCCTTGAAGTCATCGTGTAGCACAGGCTAACCTCAAGCCTGTGGCAAACCCCCTGCCTCAGGCAATCCTTCTGCCTTGGGATTATGGGTAGGTGACAACACACCCAGGAACAGCACACGCTCTTTATGCTCTTTAAGTAGGAGCACGTCGGAAACATTTCCTCCTCTGCGAGTATCAGCCGCAGCTGGATCCCCTGATAGGAAGAAGTTCAGAACCTGCTGACAATGCTCTCCTTCCGGCCAGCAAACCCCACTCTACCTAACTGTTCCGACAGCCGCAGAATCCTTAAACAGGGATGGCTTTGGGCTGATGACTGACGTTCCCCTTCTCCCCTCTTTCCCTGACACTGGAGACACCACACAAGCCTCCCTACCTAGCTTTTAAGTAAGCATCAGGTTGAGGTCATATATTTGAAAGCTTTTGGTAAACAGTCCCTGTTTGCAAGGCTGTCTGCATACGAACAATCCTTAAATTACTTATGGTACGTCTATAAGGTAAATAAGGGAAAATCAAGGCTAGCCCGTCTCTCTGCCTCACCAGGAGCAGAAGTTTCGGTTTAAATCCATCCAGAGTCTCAGCGCCTTCTAAGAATGGATGGAGCCAGAGGAGGGGTTCTAGATCTCAGACTTGCTTTGGAGTATTGCGTAACCACTTTGCGATTTTAGATTTGAAGCTCACTTGCCTCACTGAATGTGACAGCTTGTCTAATCTTAGGCAATTTATTCAATCTTTCCAAGTTTCCCAGCTGACTGAGTTGTTGCCTGGCATACATGAAGCCCTAGGCCTGATCTCCAGTACTGCATTAAAATATACATGGTAAATAGATATGGTAAGGGCACTAGGAGCTCAAGCTCACAGCGAGAATCACAGCAAGGCCAGGCCAGCCTGGGCCACATGAGATGCTCTCAATAATAGTAATAATAATAACAGCAACAGCAACCATACCTGCCTCACTAAAGTTATGTTAATGTTAATATACTTGAAACGGTTTATCCAAAGCCTGGCTCAGTGCATGGCTTGTTATATAATATTGTTATATGAGCTGTGCTTTCAGAAGGGAGTCAACCGGAGGACAGAAACGAGTGAATGTAAGAACCAGGAGATGACTTCTGCTTTGCCGTGGCTCTTTCTCACCATAGGAACTGCAGAAAACGTATCCATCTGGCCAAGAACTGGAGCGCTGGAAGGAAGATGGTATGCTAGCTCTGGTGGGGGGATCCAGAAAGATTGTTTCTCTCTCACCTCTGAGCAGATCGTGTCCTCTCATGTGCATCAGTTTTATTTTCTTATTAGAAGAAGCAGAGGCCTGGCAGACACGATGGCTCATCCGGTAAAGGCACTTGCTGCCAAGCCTGACAACCTGCATTTAAACCTCCACTTCTACAGGGTAGAGGGAGAGAAAGACTCCTGCGGGCTCCCCTCTGACTGCCACTCAGGAATCAGGGCAAGCACACATTCCTATGCATGCACACAAATAAGTAAACAAATTGCAGTTTAAAAATAATAAAGGAGTGCCCCGGCGGTGCAGCTTCTCAGCACCTGGGAGACTGAGGCAAAAGAATCTCTCTTGTAAGTTCAAGGCCAGCCTGAGCTACATAGAAAGACCTTGTCGCCAACAAAAGATTGAAGTTGAGGGGGAGGAGGAGAAGCGAGCAAGATGTGGCGGCTAATACCTGAAATACTATTGTTCTAGCGTTTTTGAGTCAGAGGCAAGAAGAACATAGCAGATTTTAGGTCAGCATAGACTAAAGATGACACAGTAAATTCCAAGCTAGCCTGAGATACACTGTGAGACCCTGTATCAAAAAAAAAAAAAAAGGCAAGAAACTGGGCACTGGAGAAATAGTCCAGCAGTTAAGAGCACTGGTTGCTCTTCCAGAGTACCTGGGTTCAATTCCCAGAACCCATATGGCAGCTCACAAATGTCTGTAACTCCAGTTCCAGGGGACCTGACACCCTCACACAGACATACATGCAGGCAAAACACCAATGTACACACACACAAAAAAATTAAGATTTATTTTTTTAAAAAAAGACAAAAAAAAAAACAAGCCTTGGTCTAAAATGAAGCATCAATTGATCTTAAAGGCCCAGCAATCTTAGGCAGGTAGATGGATACAGACATCCATAATTTGCAGAGGAATGACCAAAAAGATGTTCAGAGATGGGTTCCTATTGCATCTAAGAAGAAACAAAAACAACCAAACCTTTCTAGACCTGAAAACACCCCCATGAGTATAGCTGCTCCAGGTAGCAGGACTTTCGACCTCTCCAGAAGCCACCTCTACTGCCACCTAGACAGGACTTTGCTGGCTGATGGCCTTCGGGTTCTTTGCACCCTGGCTTCCAACACTCTGTCAATTACTTCCTCAGTCTCTTCTCTGCACGGGCTTCAGAGCCCTTATCAACCTATCACTTTTTCCTTTCCATTTCTTCCAGCATCTACATGCTGCCTCCAACAGCCACTCTGCCTCCCGCCATCACGGGAGACACAGTGATGGAGCATTCAAAAGGACCTGAGTAAGAAGGGAACATGAATAGATGCATACAGGCCACACTTGCCCCAGCTCCCAGCTGATGGAAGCAGGCACATTCCCGAGCCTCATGGAACAAACTTGACTAGAATGGGAACTACAAACACAAAGCAGGATGAAGTCTAGAGAAAGAGTTGACTTGCCTCAGCACTGCATGGGCAGCTCAGAGACAGCCTGGCCAGACTGGAGACTTCTGTGTGTAGCTGGCAAGCTCAAACCCTGGGAAAAGGGTAACAGCCCCCTCTGCTTAGCAATGGACCTGATCTTAAAATAACTGCCACTTGGGAGCCTGTCTTAGGGGTAACACTTTACCCAGGAGAGCATAGAACAGTGGTCTCTAGAAAGAGCAATAGTTGTGAGAACACACAACTGGGTTCATCCTTTACCACCATCTCTTCGCTTTCAGGACCATACACACACACACACACACACACACACACACACACACACACACGTGCGCACACACATCTGGCTGCCATTCAGCTCAATTTCCTCATTTGCAACCTGGGGAACTTGATAGAAGCCAGCCTTTCACTGTGCAAATTCTAATCCACTGAATGGTCAAAAGCTAGGTGTGGTGTCCACTCCTGTTATCTCAGCCCTTGAGAAGCTGAGGTTAAAGAGTTCCACAATTTCAAAGTCAGCTTGGTCTTCATAGTGAGTGCAAGGCCAACCAGGTCCACAAAGGAAAACTCTGCCTCAAAATTAATAATAATAATAAATAATAATAATGATAAAATAGTGGGTTCCAGCCAATGTTCCTGAAAGTGAAATAAGGTAGTGTAGAATATAAAATTTCAGGGCATTTGCCACTGTATTGTGAAACTTCCTTTGTCTGCAGAACAATCCCAAAACTTACTAATTGCATAGGTTTTCCCAGGTTCCTAAGCCAGATAGATCAAGCAATAGGTCACTAGTGCTCCTGGCCCAATGGCCTCGCTCCCATTCTTTCCCTGAGGCCAAATCCCAGTTCCAAGTGAACTGCAGTTTGGCTCAGCTCACTAACTGTGGACACAGTGACCTAGAAAAATGAGCCACTCAATGCTGCATTTATGGTCCAGCATGACATCAGTCAGAAAGCATTGCAAAAATAATAATATTATGATCGTTGAGGGGAGGCCTGTTGCATGCCAGATTCTGTGCTCAGTGTCTTAGGTGCTCTAGGACCCATTCTCAGAACGAAGTGTGGGTTATCCGAGGGGCATGCTGTCGTTTTGATTTTAACAGGGAAAGGAGACCCAGAGTAGGGGAAGGGGTCAAGGTGACACTGGAGTCCCTCTCAGTCCATCTTTGGAGTCCTTTCTGTATCATGCTTTTTCCATCAGGCAGAGACACTTTATAACAAAGTGGCTTTGAACTAGCGGTTCATCCCATCTGCTGGGAACCCAGTGGGAGCTGTTAGCCAGCCAGCCAGCCAGCTCTCTCTGACTCTGGCCCACACTGGGTAAAACCCAGTTGGTTTATATTTCTAAGAAAGCGATCAAACTCCCCTTCTCAAAGCCAGTGGGGGAGGGGACGTTCCAGAAGGCCCAAATTAAGCTGAGACGTCTAATTTGGGGACATTCTTAATACACAAAATTTCTTCCAGAACATTCAGTCCTTGGAGATTTCCCCCAAATTGCCAACGATTAGACAGAAAATTCCATCTCGCTGGTTGCCTCACAGCGCCCACCACTCACTCCCCCAATACGTTCGATCCGAGTTTATTTCTTTGGACAACTTGAGTACTTCCTCATTTGCATATGTGATTGACTGTCATTGGTTCACTGGGGGGAGCCACATCTGGGCAATTGCGTTGGTCAGGAACCTGTTCCTGGGAATGGAAGAGAAAGAGGCCCATGAACCAGCCCTCCTCCTCTTAGAGGATGCTGCGTTCTTAAAGTCGCCATCCAGATTACAACATCCCCACTTCCCCACAGTTCCGAGGAAATTAGTCAGGGCTTAAATTAAACTTTAACCTTGTTTCAAATTAAAAATACAATTTAGCACATTGGTTTCATATGTTCTTCCTTCCTAGCCTAAAAAAAAAAAGAAAAAGAAAAAAAAACAAACCTCTAACAACTCCTTGACCCGGGAGCTTCAAATCCCTCTAATAAGAGAATGGAATAGGCTCTTTTCCACCTCCACTTCCTTACCCAACAGAGGCCCTCCTGCATTTACCTCCTTAGTGATAGTGTTAGCTGCCTGGACCATCCCACCTAACCTTCTGATTTTAAATGTGTGTGTTTGTTTATCTGAGACACAAGTCATGTAGCTCAATCTGGCCTCAAACTCATTGTGTAGCTAAGGGCTTTGAACTTCTGATTCTTCTGTCTTGAGTCCTGGGACCACAAGGCTATGCCACCAAGTGCAGCTTACGAGGTCCTGGGTACTAAACCCCGGGCTTCGTGCCTATGAGGCGAGGATGCTACCGACTGGCCTATAGCACTGGCCCCGAATGACTTAACAGATTTCTTTTTTTCCAATTCTGGAACTATGACTCAGGGCTGCCACATGCTAGACGGGTGTCCTACCACTGAGCTGCATTTAGTGATGCTGTTTACTGAAATACAGCACCCGTGCACACATCTGTACATGTATGTCTGAGTATCCACATCAAAGACTAGGTCCTGGTCTGGTCTCAAACTCAGAATAACCTTCCTATCTCAGTATATTAATGCCTGGCTTACATCCTTGCAAAAAACTGTACTAGCTGTTTTTCCAGGGTTTATTTTTTTCAGATTTTTTTTTAATTATCTGTATATGGGTGTTGGGTACATGCGCTTGAGTGCAGTGCCTACGTGAGTGGTCTGGTGTGGGTCCAACCTGAGAACCAAACTCAGCTACTCTGCAAGAGGAACTTGTGTTCTTAATCAACTCCAACCAGGCATTCTGGAGGTATTTGTAGGCAGTGACAAGCTGATTTTATATTTCATATGAAAAAGCAAAAGAACCAAGCTGGAGCTCCTGCAAGACCCCACATCCCAGAGGGGCAGAACTACAGCAATGTGGGTTCACAAGCACACCCCACTGCTTTGTGATGGAGGTGACATGCCAGCCAGGAGGAGAGGTGGCTGATTTCAGGAAATGGGGCCAGACCAAATGGACAAATACCCCTTAAAAAATTAAGAGAACACCTTCAAACTAATTCCAGATGAATTTATGTTAAAAGATTTGAAGCAAAACAATAAGACTTTTTTATAATATACATGTGCATATATATGCATATATATACATAGACACATATAGTGCGTGTGCATATCCATGATATATACATAGTAGAATATGACTTAGTATAAGCAACATTTCTTAATGAGGATAAGAATGGCTAGTCACTAAATGCAACGAACTGATAAACTGGACACCTTCAAACCCAAGAACAGACAGGCCAGCCAGCTGGTTCAGTTCCTAAAGTCACTTGCCATCAAGACTGACGACATGAGTTCTATCCTCAGGACTCACGTGATGCAAGCAGAGAAATGACTCCAAGAGCTGTTGTCTGGCCTCCTTTTGCACACCACGGCGCACACATGCACATTAAATAAATGTAACTTAAAAACAAAAATTGCTCATCAGCCAAGCAAGGTAGCACAAGTCTGTAATCCCAGCATTTGGGAAGTAGAGGCAGAAGAATTAGTTTTCAAGGTCAGCCTTGGCTGCCTAAGAGCCTGTCTCAAAACAAAATACAACAAAACAGTGTTCATCAAAAGACCCTATTGGGGAACTGGCCCAGGGCTGAGAAAATATATTTGCAGAAGTATATCTGAAAAAAAATGACCATCAGATACTAAAATATAACAAGCAAAGAACTGTAGGGCACTCATCTCTACAGCGTTGGGCAAGCCAGTAGGAAAACTACTAGTAAAGGGCCTAGTCTGAGTCTCTCTCTCTCTCTCTCTCTCTCTCTCTCTCTCTCACACACACACACACACACACACACACACACACACAGTTGGCCACTGTATCAACAGGTTTCCCATATGTGGATCATGGATTAAAAAGAGACCAGCATTTTGTCTGTTAAGACAACCTCTCAAAAATAAATAAATAAATAAATAAAAATAAAGACAACCTCTCACGTAATTCCAGGTGGCCTTGAACTCCTGCTTCTCCTCTGGAATTTAAAAAAAAAATATTATGTTGGTGTGTATGAAAGAGAGAGGGGAGAGAGGGGAGGGGTGAGCCTGTGTTGCGGCATGTCTGAGCCACAGCCTGTCTGTGGAGGTGTAACCTTTACGTGGGTTTCAGGGACTGAACTCACGTCTCCAGCTTTGCCCTGCACGAGCCATCTCATGGGCCAAGTGATTTTTTTTTTAAGGATGTCTCTAATTAAATACAGATTTTTTTTCTCACTGCTACTTCCCAAGTTATCCAGTGCAATAACTATTTATCTAACATTTACCCTGCACAGATTTTTTTTTGTAGGTAAACTAGGGGGTGGTGACAGAAAGCACAGAGGAAGCTGTGCTAGAAATACGCAAACTTGGCACCCATTCTGCAAGGACTGGAGCATCCACGGATTTTTTTTTTTTTTTTGTATTGAGTGATTTTGAGTCCAATCCCCTACAGATACCTAGGCACAGCAGTATACCCGAATGACCAATAAACATCAGAAAAGGGGACAAGGGAAATTCGAGTTAAGCCCACCCTCAGACCTTGCACCCGAAAGGGCTGAAATAGAAGCATCTGGAAGCCTCAGTGGCAAAAAGATTATCCAGTGAGCCGAGCCCTGATTCCTGCTGGGAGAGTGAGTGTTTGTTCATTTGCTGGAATTTTTGTTGTTGTTTGTTTTGTTTGGGTTTTTTGTTATTGTTGTTTGAAACAAGGTCTCTCTACAAAGTCCTGGCTGTCCTGGAACTCTCTTTGTAGACCAGGCTGGCCTCAAACTCACAGAGATCTGCCTGCCTCTGCCTCCCTAGTGTTAGGATTAAAGGCATGTGTCTCCATACCCAATTTATCTAGTTTTGTTTTTTGGTTTTCTTGGTTTGGGGGGGGGGGGGTATTGTTTGCTTGATTTGAGTTTTTGTTTTTGTTTTTTGTTTTGGAGACAGGGTCTCATGCAGTCCAAGCTAGAATTCACTGGTGTGGTCAATAATGACCTTGAACTTCTGATCTTCCTGCCTCCACCTCCCAAGTGAGTGTTGGGATTGCAAGCACAGGGCATAACACCCGGTTTATGTGGCGCTGGGAACTGAACCCAGGGTTTCTTCATGTCTGCTACCCATGAGCTACATCCACAGCCCATGGGTTTCCTTGTAACGTTGGGTTTATTGAAGCTCAGAAAGTAATCTGCTCACATTATTCCCTTTGCCCAGGTCCAAGGAAGTGTAGGGTGCTGGCCCGGAAGCCTCCATGGCTGTCACCACAATGCTTGTGTGTTTGGAGCTGGAGGCAGTATCGGCTTTCTCCATCAGCGACAGAAATCCCTACTTCTTTGTCTTCTGTCTGTTCCTTTACCCAGACATGAAACACTCCCATTTCTCTGCTTGGCATTTTGCTAAAGTCTGAATACACCCCTGGGAATTAAGCTGAGCTCCAACCAGGCTGGAGAAACAAACAGCCGCACACAGCAAACAACATGTGTTTCCAATCGCATCTGAAGACCCAACGCTATCTGCCTGTTCTAAAATGTGTCCCCAGAGTGCCTCCCTAACAGTCAAGGTTAAGGCCGTTTTTATTTCTCTACAGGTTCAAATTGCAAAATCACCCTCCTGTAGGGCCGGACCAGAACACACGGGAAACGTGTGCTTGTCCTCCTTCTCCTCTTGTCAGTGTTACTTGAGAAACAGACTACGGCTTTCCGTATCTCTTCACACTAACCCGGGGCTCACGCTGCAGTCTGGACTGGCCTTCAGCTAGCAGCGGTCCCCATGCCTCTGTCTACCAAGTGCCAGAATCACGAGGATGTGCCACACTCCCAGCTGTTTGGGATTTTTGTTTTTTTTATTTTGTTTTGCTTTTTTAATTTCCTGAGATAGAGTCTTTCTCTGCGGCCCAGCTCTGGCCTGGCCCTGGCAGGATAGTTGAGGCTGGCCTGTCTCAGTCCTGCCACTGGGACTGTAGATATGAGCCTTCTCTTCTACTCTTTCTATTGCTGGGATAAACACACTGCAGACTAAAGCATTTGGGGGTTAAAAAGGCTTCGTTAGAGCTTACAATCACAGGACACAGTTCATCATTAGGGACCGCCAAGCTTGCTGTTCCACACGGCATTACCTCTGACCAAAGAAGGAATTCACCTCACAGACAATAAGTACAGCAGAAACCATGATGGATGTTGATTGCTAGCTGGCTTTTTCACCTCCGTACACTCAGCTAGCATTGCCTAGGGATGGTGCTGCCCACAGTGGGCTGAATCTGCCTACGGCAATTGGCCATCAAGATAGTCACCCACCTGAGAAAGACTCAGGCTGATCCTGTGGTAATCCTCAGTTAGTGTTCTCCTCTCAAATAACTCTAGGCTGTCAAGTTGGCAATTAAAGCTCACCAGGACAGCCACCATGTCTGGCGTAAAGACCTCACTTTACAAATACTATTAACCATTCGCCTTCCTGCCTTCCTTCCTTCCTCCCTTCTTCCCTCCCTCCCTCCATCCCTTCCTTCCTTCTTTTTTTTTTATTTCTGCAATTCATATATTCTGTGGTTTTTATAATTCGCATTCTGTAATTCACATTTTCTTACAATTCTGACATCAAAATTTTATGGGCACTCTGAAGCAACAAAGTTTTCATCTATTATACTACAAATACTGTCCCTGTGTTTGGTTTCTTCCCTTCCATTTGTAATAGATTTTTCCTTACATATATCAACTTTAACCATGTTGTAGAAAATCTGTTTATTAAAACTATATTTTACAAAATATTCAAGAGAGAACTTTCTATCTCTAAACTATAAAGTGGTTATATAGTTATTCCTAATATGCTTTCATTTGCTGCATTTAAATACCTCTCTCTGTGTGTGTGTGTGTGTGTGTGTGTGTGTGTGAGAGAGAGAGAGAGAGAGAGAGAGAGAGAGAGAGAGAGAGAGAGAGAGAGACTCACTATATATTTCTGGCTGATATCATCCTTCTGTTTAGGTTTCAGGCTAGTTTGGAATTCATAGAAAGACCTGGTCTCAAAAAAGCAGAAAGGAAAGGAAAGAAAATAAAGGAAAAGAGAAAAAAGAAAGGAGAGGAAAGAGTAGGAAAGTCAATGAAAAATAACCATGTTAGCCGGGCGATGGTGGCACACGCCTTTAATCCCAGCACTAGGGAGGCAGAGGCAGGCGGATCTCTGTGAGTTCGAAACCAGCCTGGTCTACAGAGCTAGTTCCAGGACAGGCTCCAAAGCCACGGAGAAACCCTGTCTCGAAAAACCAAAAAATAAAAATAAAAATAAAGAAAAATAGCCATGTTATATAAAGAATCAAATACTTAAATCCAGGAAAGAGAGCCTTAGAGCGAGGAAGCAGTCCTGTGCGACCGTCATTTCCGGGGGTGGTGGGGTGGCAGTACCATTTACTGAATGATGGCAACATCTTCCACTGAGTAGTCCTCAGCCTTCGTAATGCTGAGACCCTTTAACACAGTTCCTCATGTAATATGAGGACTAAAATTAGTTCATTGCTACTTTATAACTGCAACCTTGTTTCTATTATGAATTAAAACATAAATCTCTGGAACACAGGATATTTGTTATATGACCCCTGTGAAAGGTTCCTATAACCCCCAAAGGGGTCTTGACCCACAGGTTGAGAACCACTGTTCTACTCCTAGTTTCTGCACTCGATGGTATTGGGAGAGTTTGCTACCAGGAGTTCTGCCTCACAGTGGGCATAGCGGGTTGTCCCTCTGGTACCCAGAGTGGAGATACAGGCTACAGGGAGACCCAGTGTGAATGATGGATGTACAACTATCTATACAAAGGAAAGGAGAACTGACAAAGAGCCCAGCCCTGCCCTCTGCTTCCCTACACCTGCCCTGCTCGCCACCAGCCTGACCTTCACCCTGTTAGCCTTGGGGAGCCCGCCCAGGTTACTGCCTTTAGATTTCGACTTCAACTTTTTCTTTCCTGTCTTTTCTTTCCTCTCCCCACCCCTCCCGTCTCTGGACGTGTGTCACGCACGTCAGGTAGGCTTTGAGCTCGAGGTGTGGCCTTGAGCTTCTGATCCTCTTGCCTTCCCTTCCTGAATGCTGGGATTACATGCCCACACCATTCCCAGTTCTGTCTTGTGCCTGTGGGTCAAGATGAGATCTCTTAGCTTCTGCTCCAGCGCCATGCTTGCCTGTCTGTTGTCAGGGTCCCTGCCCCGTGATGATGGCAGATTCTAACCCTCTGAAACTGTAAGCCCCCTTAAACACTTCATTAGTTACTTCACTCACGGTCTTTTATCACAGCATCATAAAAATTACTAAGACATTCTCTTTCTTCTTTCTTTTCTTTCCTTTTTCCTTTCCATCTTCTTCCCTCTCTTCCTTTTATCTCTTTCTCTTCCTTCCTTTCTTTCTATCTATTTATCTATCTATCTTTTTTTTCACAGGGTCTCATTTACTACAGACTGGCCTAAAACTCACTCTCTAACCAGGGATGACCTTGCTCTCCCTCTCCTCCTACCTAAAATTACAAGAATGCTATAGAATAGCATGTTTCACTGTGCTGGGGATTGAGCCCTCCAGCTTCCTGAATGTTAGGAAAGTACTCAACCAACCGTGTTACATTCTATTTTTCATAACTTTAGTGATTTTATCTTTTAACTGTATTAAAAAAAAAAAAACAGGGTTTCACTATGTAGCCAGACTGGCCTTTGATATCACCTTAATTATCCTGCCTCAGCATTTCTGACAAGACCACAACAATTCTTATTTTAGTTGACAAATAATTGTACATTTTCACCCAGGTACAATGGTGCACACTGGTAATCCTAGCACTCAAGAAGCTGAGGCAGGAGGATTAGTACATGTCTAAGGCCAGACTGGGCTACACGGTGAGTTTTAGGTCTAATCTGGTTATATAGTTAAGACTCTTCTCAAAAATGAAATTGGACATGAAATATGCAGATATGGTGAAATAGCTCAAGTGAGCTAATTAACATATGCATCACCTCATATACTTAATCATTTTTGTGGTATGAGTATTTCAGAACACAATGCAATGCCATTAACTGCGGCCACTCTATTGTAAAACATCAGAAAGTTTTTAGCCACTATTTTATCTAAGAAAGAAAAAGTAAGTCCTATTTCACCATGACACTGTTCCCTCAAGAGGTTTCCCTTCTTATTCAATTAAGGGATTCTTCAAGCAGGGTGGGATGGCCTTAGGCCTGTGTCCAGATTCTTAGAAGGCTGGGTGAGAAGGTGGACTGAGCCCAGGAAGTCCAGATCAGCCTGGGTGACTCAGAGGAACATCCCTCCCTTACCAAAACAGAACAAGACAGTTCTCTAAATCTGCTATCACTCACCCTTCCTGTGGGCTTTACATGGGTCTATTTACACACGAAATCAAATGATCAAGGCAGTAGTACCCTGAGAGGCCTTGTCTGTCTCCAACTGGATGAGCCATTGCTTATACTACCTACTTCGATTTTGTCTATTTTTCTTTTGTTTTTATTCATTTTTAATTTTGCTTGAGTGTTTTCTTTTTCTGAGAGGTGGAGGAAGTTGAGACAGGGTCTTATTGTAGGCCAGGCTATCCGGAACTCACAGTGTATCTGAGGATGATGTTGGTCTCCTGGTCACCCTGTCTCTGCCCTCCAAAGTGCTGGGATTACATGTGTGGGTCATCATACCCTACTACTCTAACTTTGAGGATGTTAAAGGGGCATGAGACTGTAGCTTGGCAGCATATAACTCATCCAACATAAGTAAGACCCTGTTGACTCCTAGAATAATCAACCAGTAGTCATTCAATCAATTGATATCAGGGTAAATACATACTAAACTTGAAATACAGACAACCCCTCCCTCCTGGATTAGCGTCTGGCACACAGTAGGAACTCAATAATGTTTGTGGGCCTGCTATTAGTCTGTGGCATCTCACAGGCCAATCAAAAAGAGTAAGCTAGGTGTGCTGGTATTGATCTCAGCACCTGGGAGGTAGAGGCAAGAGAATCAGGAGTTCAAGACTAGTCTCTTCCACACAGCAAGTTTGAGGCCAGTCTGGGCTATAGAAACCCTGTGTTCACAAAACAAAAATGAGAGCTACCATTTCCATATGGCCCTAGACATAAGTATTCAAAATTTCCAGGATGGCAGCTTAGCAGCAAGGCTGAGTAAAAGAAGCAGGAGGTTGGGGGACAGCTCCCAGCCCAGAGAACACCCTGGTTTTCTGGTGGAAGAGAAGACTGGTAATGTCTCCAGGCAGATGCAGTTTGGCAGATGCAGAGTCAGGAGGAGACAGTGGGCTTTCGAGTATGAGATGTTGGCCCTTGGAAATGTGGTTTTATTTGTAAGTACATTTTTTGGAGCTTCTGTCCAGAAACAGCACTAAATATCATGTTCAACACTCTGCCTGTACCACCCCCACTCCCCTTCAGTGAGATGCAAGCAGAAAAAGGATTCCATTAGTGAGGAAGGGGAGCAGTTATAACTGCAGGAATTTAGGACAATAACACCCTACCATGCTCATGCGTAGATGGAAATTTTTTTGAACAAGCTGAATTTGCAACACACACACACACACACACACACCTACTTTTATCAGGGGAAGAAGAAAGACCCCATTGCTTGGTATTGTATTTTAAACATGGGTAAATAGGACACCATCCTCAAGCCTGACATTTGGCTATGCTAAGTCTCACCTTGAGCACAGAGGAATCTGTCAAAACAGGTGTAGTCAATCAAGATGTTTGGCAGAACAGGGAACAGATGAGGCAGGCGGAGGCCTGACCAAGTTCTAGAAGGAGCCCTGGTTTCTCAGGCAGGGAAAAACGTGAGCCTGCTGAGTGACCTTGGAAACTTGTTTAATCTAAGATACTTGTATAGAATGGAGCCTGTGACCCACAAGCACACACATATGGGCAATGATGACAGTGAACTCACTTAGTATTCCATGTGGCAGGGCTTCCTCCATGTTCAAAGACAACCCTTCCATTGTTGGGTCATAAAGGAGGACCATAATCTGTGAGGACTGAGGCAAGAGAATACCCAAGAGTTCAAGGTCTGCCTGAGCTAGACAGCAAGATCCTATCTCAAAATAAATAAATAAAATAAAGCCTGGTGTGGTGGCATACCCCCACAATTCCAGACTTGGGAGGTAGAAGCAGGAGAATCATAAGTTCGAGGTCATCCTGGGCTACATAGCATGTCTAAGTCCAGCCTGAGCTACTTAAATGCCCGATGGCCTGGGTTCAATGCCTTAGAACCCACGTGTGTGAAAGGAGAAAAGGGACTCCATCAGGTTGTCCTCTGGCATCTATGTGTGTGTTGGACATGCACCCTACAAAACTTTTTTTAAAAAATGTAAAACCCCAAATAAAAAATGAAGGAGGACCAGGGCTTTGGGGGTAAGAAACTGTTCTCGGGAAAGAGTCACAGTGGTCCAGGGGCAGTGACTATTATTTACCAACTACAGCAATGTTGATAGCACGTGTCATCGACAGCACACCTGTATCCACATGTCCCATGTGCCAGGCAGCATGCCCATGGGCCTCCTGACAGTGAATGAGATTACGCAGCTCAAAGAACAAGGAGTGAGAGAATAGCCTCCTGTACCCATCAATAAAGCTCCCACTATATATATATATATATATATATATATATAGAGACACACACATATATATGTACACACACACACACACATATATAGGCACACCTATAATTCCAGCACGGGGGAGGCAGCCCCAGGAGGACCAGGAGCTTACAGCCAATAGCCTACAAACAACCAAAGCAATGCTATCACTTGGCCACTGTGTTGGTGGCGTTGTTGCTGCTGCTACCACCATCACCTGTCCCTGCTCCCTGTGTCTCTCCTCCTCCCATTTCCTCGGGTTTGTTTGGTTACTGTCCCTTCAACACTTGTTCTTTGTGCTGCGCTACCCATGCTCTGCAGCCCTGATACAAGCCAGGCCAGTGCTCTACCGCTGAGCCGCAACCCCAGCTCCATTCTCCCGGTAGCATGCGGAACACCTGCAGTGTGTTTGTTTGCGGGCCAGATGCTTAGGATGGAAACATCTAGAAGAACGTGTGTCATGAAGTCGTCCCAGGCCAGGTCGAACGGGCAAACCAGAACTGGAAACAGCTACAAGCAAAGCACAGAGACCAAATAAAAGAACGTGGAGAAACCACACACACACACACACACACACACACACACACACAGCTTGCTCAGAAAGCTAGAAGCCGTGGGGTGCAGAATCAAGTCTGGCCCTGGAGACAGGCACAGGGGGTAGACTTCAATAGCTCTGTCAGTAGAGAACTATGCCAAGTACACTCTTAGAATGCGTGAGGCCCTGGGTTCATTCCCCAGCACTGCAGAGTTTCTCAGCGGAGGTGTATACCTCTGATCCCAGCACTCATGAGCAGAGATGGAAAGTTTTATACTCAGTTATAGTGCAAGTTTGAGACTGGGCCCAGATGCATAATACCTTGTCCCCCCAAAAAATGAATAAATAAAAATAAATAGTTTTTTGTGGTTGTTTTTTGTTTTTAAAGAAGGGGAAATCTTGTTAAAAATCAAATGCTCCTCTGGCCTACCCAGGGGGCCAAGTGGGACCGCCTATTTGCATACTCAAAGAACTACAATAAAGCAAGATCAAGGGCGGTTTTCAGCCCAAGCTGGATACAAGAGGCTATTATTGAGACTGTGGTAATAATCTAGGTCTATCCTAAGGAAACATAAATTAGAAGCGTGAAGAGAAAGATGTGTGGGAACAAAATGGGGTGGTAAACATGAAGCTGGAGGGAAAAATAACGTTAAAGAAATACAGCCGGGTGTGGCGGTACACACCAGTCCCTCCAGCACTAGGGATGTGGAGGCAGAGAGGCAAGAGCTAGGTTGGTCTAAGGTGTAGCTCAGTTGATAAGAGTATTTGCCTAGCATTCCAGAAGAACCACGGTTATGCCCCACAACACTCCACGAACTGGACATAGCAGCATCTACTTGTGATTCTAGTGTCCTGGTCGTTAGTGTCTGGACCTGATGTTTCCAGGTTCCTGGTTGCTCATCAAAATTTATAATGAAGGACCACAGAGACAGCAAAGGAGCAAGGGAGCTCTGTTCAAAACCAGAGAGCTAATACAATTCAGAACCGTGCTGTGGAGAGGGCTAGCAGGAGCAACGGGCTGGGTGCGGTGGCACAAGCCTGTGATCCCAGCACCTGGGAGGGGGGAGGATGGAGAAGCGGATGTCCAAGGTCATCCTGGGTTACAGAACAGACTCAAAACCAAAAGAGCTGCACAAGACTTTTTCTCAAATAAAGGAAAAGAATGACAGCGGGCCACAGGCCTAAGAGTATCCCAGGGGTTCCCAGTTATTGGTTGGGGCTTCCTTTCACAGGGTTCGAGGGAAACAGAAATTTGGTTGCTAAGAGTCTGAGCTTCTCTGTTTTGGCTAACAGGTTTGAGGGACATAACCTTTTTTCTACTGAGCAGGTCCCTTCCCACAATGCACTTGATTTTAACCACAGGTATGGCTAATTGTGCCTAAGCAAAAGACAAAAAACAGGGAATTTTCCCTAAATGTCTACTCAGAGGACATAATAGGCCTTATTTTGCACGTATTCAAAACCGGTTTGGGCCAGGTTGTTCCCCTTGCTCTCATACCCAGATTTAAATGAGAATACTGCTGACTAGAAAATGTCCATGAAAAAGGAGCTTCTGATGGTTGTCAGGGGCAGAGAGGCTTGCTTCCTTGTGTGGTGGGGAGTACAATTGAGATCCTCGGTTGTTAAAAGAGGGCCGTGTTCGTAGTACGTGTGACATCCTAGGGTGCCAAGTGCATCCTTAAAAGAGGAGTGTAAATGGAATATTACTCAGTTATTTAAAAATTGAAATATTTCCAGGTAAATGAATAGGACTAAAAAAAATCATTCTGAATGAGGTCATCCAGACCCAGAAAAATAGATGTGATATGTCCTCTTATATGTGGGTATTAGCTGTTAAGTCAATAGTAAGCAGGCTACAATGTGTAGAACCACAGATGTTAGATACAGAATAAGGGACCAGGGAGGGACAGATAGATCTGCCTAGGAAAACGAGATAGATAGCTATGGATGGAAGGGGGTAGAGTGTGCTTGAAGTGAGAGAACCAAGATGGTGGAGGGAGGGAAGAGGGGGATGAGGGAGAGAACATGGGGAGGGGCAAGTAAAATTAAGAACATTTTGCGGGGTGGTATGAAAACCAAACACATTAGAAGCTTCCTAAAATAGATACATATATGAATGCAATCTAAATGAAATCACCAAGTAACAGGGAGACAGAGCCGCAACTGCTGCAGAATATTTACTTGACTATGCAAAGATGCGTTGCATTTATTTAACTACACAAAGACGAGTTGCAAAGACGCGTTGCATTTGTTTAACTATGTAAAGAGGTGGTGCTGTTTTACCTAGCCTGTCTGAGGCACCTGATTGGTCTAATAAAATGCTGAAAGGCCAATAGCAAGGGAAGTGGTATAGATGGGATTTCCAGTCAGGAAGAATAAGTAGGAGGAGGAATTTAGGCTTAGGAGAAGAAAAAAAAAGAGAGAGACACCAGGGAGATGCAAAGGACCAGACAGCCAGACATGGAGGAAGCAGAAAAGTAGGAGATACAGATGAAGGAAAGATAAAAAAAAAAAAAAGGCAAACTGTAAATGAATAGAAACAGGTTAAACTAAGTTTAAAGAGCTAGCGGGATAAGCCTAAGATAAGGCTAAGCATTAATAATAAGTCTCTGTGTCTTTATTTGGAAGCTGGTTGGTGGCCCACAGAAAATTCCAACTGGACATCTCTTGTCACCAAATGGAGCTTCCAGTACCAGGAATGAGTGACATCTAAATAAGCTGTCGTCCAAAGAAGTTCCATGGGAACCCCCAGCCCAGGCTGTGACAACACTATAGGTTGCCCTCTACAAACTGACACCGAGGGCCTATTGCTGAAGACAACACCCACACAACTCACAGACCATGGAAAAGTAGAGCTGGTGTCTCCATACAGCCTTCACCGCTATGGGCGAGTGTTCTTGGTGCTGGAAGGCAACTCTGCACACTACCCAAGGAGAAGACCAGTTACAAAGCCTTCTAATCGCAATGTTGTCCTGCCTACCAGACATGCTAGCTCAGTGGTAGCACAAAACTTCCGGGAGTAACCAATCAATATCTGATCTGACTTGAGGCCAGCTTATGAGATGGAACCTGTACCTGACTGCCTGAGTGACCAAGGACCCAAAATCAGAAAGCCCAGGGACCTAGGGGCAAAACAAATGTCATTCCACTAAAGGAGAGTAGCAACAAAATGACTCCTAATGGTATTCTGCTATACTCAAAGATCAGCCATCATCAGAGAAACTTCCTCCTACAGCAGATGGGAACAAACACAGAGACCCACAGCCAGACAATATGCAGAGAATGAGAGAGCTTGGAACACTCAGCCCTAAACAGGCTATCTCTATTAAATACCTCCCTCGGGGCTCAGGGATCACCTCAGAAGAGAAGGCAAGAAGACTGTAAGAGCCAGAAGGGGTGGAGGATACCAAGGAAACAAAGATCTCTAAACACTGGCACAGGACGGACATGCAGAAGAACTCACGGAAACTGAGGCAGAATGCATTGGGGCCTGCCTGGGTCTGCCACAGAGGGGAACCTAGAGCTGAAGGGAGAAGCAGACACCTGTCCCCATCCCTAACCCAGAAGCCTTCTTCACTTGATAGCCTCTTGCAATAAAAATGTAGTTGTCTTCAAGGGAGTCTTACCAGGGAAACTAATCTTAGGGGTAGACTACATGCCCAGGCGTAGTGAACCCAGGGGCATCTTTGCCATTTCCCTGTCTCATACTGTTTTGTCAGAGCTTTCTTTTTTTAATTTTATCTTTTTATTTTTTTAATTGTATTTTTTCTCCTTTTTTTATCCTGTGTGTCCTCTGTATGAATATTATGGCTTCCAGTTTTGTTTTCCTGTGGGATTCTTGAGCGTGTGAACAAGTGCGTCTCTGTGTCTATCTTCTGGTTTTTTGCCTTTTCTTTGGCTCTTTTCCTTCTGTATGTTCTGTCCTATCCCAATGTATTTGTTTTTATTTTACCTTTTTAATTTTATTTATTATCCCTTAAAAGACAGAAAGGGGATGGATCTAGATTGGAGGGGAGGTGGGGAGACAATGGGAGAAGTAGAGGGAGCAGAAACTATAATCAATATGTATTTTATGAAAAAAATCAATTTTCAATAAAAGAAAAAATAATAAAATAAAAACTACCAGCCTACTTAAGCTACCCCCTTTGCTTGCCTACTTTACCAAAACCTGAGACAGAAGCAGGGGGACCAAGAGTTCAAGGTCATCCTTGGCTTTATAGAGTATTCAAGCCAGCCCAAGCTACGTGAGAGTCCGTCTAAAAGAATGGCTGGGAAAGTAAGGGACATCAGACTGAAAGGTTGCCAGTGTTGTCAAGGTCAGATGGGGTAAACCACACCTCTAAGCCCAACCGTGGAGGAAAAAGACCGCCTTGGGTTCAAGAGATCAACCTGGGTTACAGTGTGAGATATACAAACAAAAAAGACAATGATAAAGGGGGGGGGAGAAGCAGAAACTGAGGCACAGATGTGAGAGGGAGATGCTGAGCATGCTTATAGGGTCTGGATACCTCAGGCAGAGGTGTCTGGCAGGCATGTTGTCTGACCACAGTCTCCTGTTTTCCCAGTATTTGCTTTGGGTCACAAGTCAATGTATCCCCATTATATCAGGATGATCCTCTTCATTGAGGCCTTCTAGCTCCAGAGCTGCTAAAGACTCTCTCACACTAGACAGATTCTCCTGGCTCTTGAGGGAGAGAGGACATATAGAAATGTACAGGATTCTGAAGCTCGTGGCTCAATGAGCATGTCGCCTTGGCTGCATTAAATAATGGAACACACACACAAATGCCACATATGAAAGAAAGACTGTCATGCAAACAGACACAAGGCTTCCCCTGCACATTGGAACTTTCAATGTGGGCGTAGTGGTGTGGGCATGAGCACGTGAGAAACAAAGGAGGACAATTGCAAGATAGAGGCCAAACTAGTCTGCAAAGGGAGTTCCAGGCCAGCCAGGGTCACATAGCCAAACCCTGTCGAAAGAAAGAAAGAAAGAAAGAAAGAAAGAAAGAAAGAAAGAAAGAAAGGAAGGAAGGAAGGAAGGAAGGAAGGAAGGAAGGAA
>NW_026067897.1:16690423-16730888 GCF_014885135.2 Alexandromys fortis
GACGACGACGACGATGACAAGGAGGAGGAGGAGAAGGAGGAGGAGGAGGTTGTGGAGATTTTAATTTTAAGACAGTGGACTTTCACAGCCATTGATATGGCAAGACCATGAAGCACAAACAGCTTTCATGCAGAACCTGAGACCCTGAGATAAAAGTGCCACTTGCTCACTTTTCCATCAGCTATGTGCACCAATGCATACTCTTTCCCAAGCCAACCTCGAGGCTCACTACCCTGTTCCAACTGCCCATCCCAGTCCTCTTGCCTTCTCCAAGCACAGATCTAGGCATCTAACCAGCTTCTGTGGTTCAAAGCCCTCCCAGTGCATCCTCCTAAGCAAAGTTCTCCTCTATTCTACGGCTCCTCACCTCTCCCATATTCCATTCCAGCCACTGCTGCTCTTTGGGTGTCTAAGCACCATGGCCACACACACAGGCTGCATGGCAGTCTTTCAGAACATGTCTGAGTAGATGTTCAAGGGTGTTCAAGCCTGTGGTTACCACTGAGCACTCACCGAAACACTCATGTGTCTGTTTATAAAGACAAAGGGCTGGTGGAGAGGCACACCACTGCCCTTCCAGCACCAAGAAAGCAAAGACATGAGGATACACGAGCTGTGAACAAGTCTAGGATGCAGAGTGAGCAGAAAGAACACACAGAGAGAGAGAGGAGAGAGAGAGAGAGAGAGAGAGAGAGAGAGAGAGAGAGAGAGACCTATAATTGCACTTGGGAGGTGGATGTCAGGAGGATCAAGAGGTCATAGGAAGTTAGAGATGAGCCTGGGCATCATGAGACCACGTCTTTAAAAATACTTAGAAGGAAATGTTTCACTTTTATTTTTAGTTCCTAAATATAGCTAAAGGAAAATGTGCTTTCTATGAAGGACTCGTGGGGTTGGGGATCCAGTGCAGTTGGTAGAGGACTTGCCTAGCACACACGGAGCCTGGGGTTTCATCCTCGGATCACATCAACCAAGCAAGGTGGTGATGTGTGCCTGGACTCCCAGCACTTGGGAAGTAGAGGCCGAAGGATTGGAAGAACTGCACAGCTAGTTTGAGGCCAGCCTGAGCTACATGAGACCCTTCCTTTAAAAAGAGAAAAGCAAAGGTAGAATCAACACTCTAGACTTATGTTTCTACTCTAAAACAGCCAGCTGTGGTCAAGTAACAAACCAGTTAACTTCTCTGGATCTCAGGTTCCTTCTGGTTCTCAAACAAAATGATCTTCTAGCCATGAGTTCAGAATTAGAATACAAGTACACCAGAGTCTAGCTCTCTTTCCCTCCCCAGCTCCCACTGGGTACCCATTTGGGTGAATAGACCCTGAGGCAAGGCATATTTCTTCCCCTTTGTATACCCAATGTAGGAAACAAGAGAAGCTGAATCCCTTTCACACACGATACAATGAAGTTAAATAACAGACTTTAATTGTTCTCTAAAGAGAGCTGGATTCAATAGTCTAAAAAACTTCACATTGATCCACTCTCTTTCCCTGCGAGGCAATGAACTGGTTCCTGGAGGGTGAGGTCAGCTCACCAGCCTGCAGCAGTCATTCCCTTTAACATGGCCCCTGCATTCAGACCCCATTTTCACGGGCACAATTCATTGTATTAACCGGCTGCAGCTGCAATTAGGAGCTGGAGAAGCTGGGCATGTGTTTGGGTTCGAGCTGCGTCCTGTGTGTGATTCTTCAAATACTTTGGGTTTGGCAGAAGCCAGGACAAATTCTGTCAAGTTCTTTCTCCCCCTTCATTGTTAAGCCCGTGTGTATTCAAGAGAAATGTGGTCCATCTGATTCTCATTCATTTTCGCTTAACTCAACAAAAAAGTTGTCTTGGAAGAACCAGAAAATGTCCAAGTGGCAAACCCAACTTATTTAATGGAAGTCTTATTAGCATCTTTCTCTCGACTCCAGACAACTTGACATTCTCCAAACAGGCCAGGCATTTCCATTTCACAAGACCCTGCACTTGTGCACAAACCCCACTTCTGACATGTTGACTTCCAGTCATGGAGTCCCAATGGCTGCCTCCTTTGTCAGAGCTTGCTTCGCTTTCCGATTCAAGGATAACCACGTGGTCCTCTGAGCTCCGGCTCGACCTCGCTCGTAGGGCTAAGCAGCCCTTTATTCCCAGCCTGCATTGTGTTGCAGGTGGTTGTAGAACCAGGTTAGCCAAGCCCTCACCGATGTCTGCCTCAGTGTTAAGCCCTTGACCTTAATTAAAGGCCTGCACAAGAAATGGCAGACAAAAATTGGCATTTGCGGTAAAGCGCTTGCCAAAAACATTAATTATTGTGTCTATCAATGTCCTTATGCGGGCTTCCAGGTGAGAACTGAGCATGGGGTTTAAAGGACCAAAATAACCATGGGCTTCTTCCCTTCTGATGAGACTGCCGGGGCAGGATTTGTTCCTTTTCTGTCCTGGCTGCCAGGAAGCTGGGAGCCAGTCATGGCGGCCCTGTTTCATATTTGCTCTGTTTCTTCCCTCCTCCTTTCTTTCTCTTTATTTTTGTTTTTTTAAGGCTTGGTTTTCTATTTCTTCATTGTTACCTTTACAAAGGAAAAGAAAATACATTCTTCATGAGTCCTTTTAAAGCACTAACAGCATGTCATGATAAAATAACAAGGTGTCCATGACCGCTCCTGTAGAACAAGTCCAATAGTAGCGATTAAGGGGTTTGTGAGCCTGTGCATGTGTGTGTGCGTGTGTGTATGTGTGTGCGCGCGCATGTACTGTTGGTGGTGGTAGGTGGGTACATGGTGGTGGGTGAGTAGATGTGTGTGTGTGTGTGTGTGTGTGCACGCGCGCATGTGTGTGGTGGTGGGTGGGTGAGTGTGTGTGTACGCTGGTGGTGGTGGAGGTAGTGGCTGCGTGGGTGGGTGATTGTGTTGTTGGTGACAGGTGTGTGTGTGTGTGTGTGTGTGTGTGGTGGGTTACTTTGGTTTTGGTGTCCCGTTTTGAGACAGGGCCTCAATGTGTGGCCCAGACTGATCTGAACCTCATGCTCTAGCCCAGCCTGGCCTTGAACTCACGGCAATCCTTCTGCCTTAGCCTCCTAAATACTAAGATTACAGACGTGAATCACTCTGCCCAACTCTAAGCCTACTGCACCTGTAAAGATCAGAGAACAGCGCAGGCAGTCAGTTGTCTCCTTCTGCCCAGTAGGTTGAGTGGTCATCAGGCTTGGTGGCAAGATCCCTTACCTGCTGTTTTGTTTTGTTTTTATTATTTTAAGTTAGAATACAAAGCACTGGGTTTCACCGTGGCATCTTCAACATCTACTTCCCTTACCACTTTGCTCTCCATCATCCCCTCCCCTACTCTCCACCCTCACACACACTCCTCTCTTCCCTCGGGTCTCCTCTGTCTCCTGTTGGTCTCCCTGTCTGCTCTTCAGTTCCCTGTACTCCATCACCCCATCTACACCCTCCTTCCCTCCTCATTCATGATCCTCTTTTGAATTCCATGATCCACAAACATTCATGTAAATACACACATACACTGCTATATCTAATTAGATTTATGTTCACTCTATGAGAGAAAACATTCACACTTGTCTCTCTTGAGACTCCCTTATTTCACCTACCATAATTTCCAGTTCCATCCATTTTCCTGCTATTGTAAGGTACACACAACTTCCATACTCACTCACCCGTGGACGGGCATCTAGGCTGCTCCCACCTCCTGGCCAAGTGAACAGCTGCTGCATGTGAACACGCAAGTACCCGTGAGAAATCGACCTAAGAGTTTTAAGTTATAAAGAGTTGGGGCTTATGATTCTATTTTCCATTTTTGAGGCCCCTCCATACAGATTGCCACAGTGGTCGCTCGACTTTATGTTCCTACCAGCAATGAGTAAGAGTTCCTCTTTCCCCATATCCTTGCCAGCATGTGTGGTCTTTCATCTTCCTGATGACAGCCACCATGCCTGGAATGAGCCAGGTGCTCGAAGCACGTCTCTTTTGCAGATCCTGGTGTCGACTCCGCTTCTTGACAACACAAAGTATAGCATTTGTGTTCTTCTCTGCACTTCTCAGCATGTTGCAGAGTTCCTTCTACAGGCTTTTAGCGGCCGTGGGACAGATGAATGGGAAGCAAGAAGGAAATAGTCCAACTGGACAACCACAGACGCAGAGCTGGGACCTCAGTGCCGTGGCTCGGCCAGTTCCTTTGATCTATTTGAGATGTGGTGGCTCAAGCCTATAATCTCAGTATGTGCAGGTTGAGCTAGGAGTATCATAGTACACTTGAGGGCAACCTGAGCTACACAGTGATTTTGAGGCCAGCCTGGACTATAGAACAAGAGTATCTTGGGGGGGAAAAGAGAGAGAGAGAGAGAGAGAGAGAGAGAGAGAGAGAGAGAGAGAGAGAGAGAGAGAGAGAGAGAGAGAGAGAGAGAGAGAGAGAGAGAGAGAGAGAGAGATCTAAAGCCATTAGAACATGATCTTTCAGGGATGGTTGTGCCTAGCCTTTCCTCTTTTCCCTCTGTCTCTTTGCTTTCATGAGGTGAGCAGCTTCTCCTGTCGCTGCTTCCATGGCATGCTGCCTCAACAGGCACAAGGACAAACGGGGCCAAAATAGCGTGAACTCAGACCTCTTAATCCATAGCCGAAACCCAGTTTTTGTCTTCTTGGTTATTGCATTTAATTACACTAACAGAAAGATGTCTAACACTGCATCCTCCAAACTAGCAGTTCTTTCATTACAGTTTGTTTGAGATTATTCGATTGCTCTCAGCTCCCTGTGAGTTAGGATCGCATCCTTATTTAAGCTGATATTCCTTCTCGGTGTCCAGCTCTGGGCCACACACATGGATGGTGCTCCCTAAACCAACTTCATAAACGAAGGAGTCCATTTGCTTTAGACACCCATGTGCATTCGGCCTCTTAGCTCTTAGACTCTTGTGTAGTTCTTTGAGGGGGTGGATGCTTGGCATGAAGACTGCTGCAAAATCTCCTGTTTGTTTTTTCAGGCTTATTACAATGGTAATGCAAGCTTTGCCAAAAGGCGGGGGGGAGGGGGGACTTCAGAACAGTAAGTGGAGCACCCTCACTTTCTGGACCCGGTAAAGGTTTGGCAAGCAAGACACAGCCAAAATAAAATCCTTCAAACTATACTCTAGGAGAGAGTCGGCCATGTCCTTTCAAAAAGAAACTGCCCCGCCAGGGGAGAGAACTGGCGTCACTGAGGTGTCAGACACGCTGGCAGCTTCTCGGAGTCTGGAGAAGGCAGAGACCACGGAAAGGAAGATGAAATGGGTGATGTTAAATCAAAATGAAGGCCAAGCCGCTCTGCACTGGGCTTGTCTAGGCAGACAACTGGGTTTTTCAACCAATCACACATAGAGTTTTGTTTGGTCCTGACTTACAGTCTTGTTTCTAGAGTGAGGTCTCACCCTATTACAGGCGAGCCTCAAACTCATGGTGGTTTTCCTGCCTCTGCCTCCCACGTGCTGGGATTGCAGGCCAAGACATCATATCAACCTCAAAGATATTTTCTGACTTGGTCTTCAGCAGAGCTGCAAAGAGAGTTAAGGTAAGCTGAGGGTCTAGCTCAGCTGGTCCAGCATCCGTATCACACATATATAACCCTGGGTTCAACCCCGGGCAGCTCACAACCCAGGCATGGTTCTACATGTTTGTAATCACAGCACTCAAGGGATGGAAGCAAAGAGATCAAGGTCATCCTTAAAAATAGTTTGAGACTTGCCTGTCTCAAAAAATCTAGAGCATGGCACAGGCTTTAAGTCAAGGACTTGGGAGGCTAAATAAGAAGGGGGTCAACCTAGTCTACACAGTGAGACCCTGGAGAAGAGAAAGGAAGAGGAAAAGAAGGAAGTGGAGGCGAAAGCATGCTGCAGTCCTAAGAGCCAGCAGGTCGGCCACTCTTTTCGTTTCTTACCTGGGGAATACCTTGACTGGGGCCAGCAAGATCAATGGTCAAGCCGGACGGGAGGGGCGCACGCCTTTAATCCCAGCACTCAGGAGGCAGAGGCAGGCGCATCTCCGTGAGTTCAAGGCCAGCCTGGTCTACAAGAGCTAGTTCCAGGACAGGAACCGAAAAGCTACAGAGAAATCCTGTCTCGAAAATCCAAAAAAGAAAAAAGAAAAGATCAATGGTCAAGAACTCATCTATTCATCCACACCAGTCTTGAGCCTTAGACTTGCTCCATCTCCCTCTTCCAGGGTACCAACTGATCAGAGGACTGACCCAAGCTCATGTGTAGCAGCCAAGTCCAGACTAGAGCCCAGACCTTCCGGCTCACGGGTCAGGCCCTAGCCCGGCATGTATCAGCTCTGTGGTGAGACAAAAGAAAACATTAAGCTTCTCCCTGCTGCCCAGGACATCCAGCAGCTGAGGGACTGGAGCTTTGTTTTCAGGTCAGTGGTTTCTGCCCCCTGTACCCTGGTCCCTGGTCTATTATCTCTTTGTGGTTTTGCTCTCCCCATAGGCATTCCAGAGACATCTGCAAATAAACGGCTGCTCTCCTGGTGCTAGTTTTTTTTCTTTTATCTGAGCTGGTTTTCCAGCAACCTAATGCAAGCATGGCACAGCTATCTTAAATTCCAAGGGCATTTTGGCTGGGCCTTGAGCTCCTTGAAGGCAGGAAGTACATCTTATTCATGTGGGGAACCCCAGTACCTAAGCTAGTGTTTGGCTCACAGTCAGTCAGCAAAATGAGAGACTGAAGTCACACAGAAAGCTGGGCTTGGTAGCCTACACTTATGATCCCAGCACTCAGGAAGGAGAGGATCGAGAGTTCGATACCAAGCTGGGCTCTATGAGACTCGACATTAAAAAACAAAAGGCAAAACAAGATTGATTATACAGTAGAATAATCAAGAGATAGATAGGTTAAAATCATTAGGTGGACCTTGCAAAGTCACCTAGTCTATAAGGTGACTCAATATTCTTTCCTGTAGAATAACACAAAAGGCTGGGGGCCTCATTCAGTAATATTCCACTAACCTAGGAAACATGAGGCCCTAGGTTCAATTCCTAGCACTTATTAGAACATAAAATTAAAGGCTTTGAATTGTAGCTTAGTTGGTAGAGTACTTGCCCAGCATGTACAAGGCCCTGAGTTCTATTCCCAGCATGGCATAAATGAGCTATAGGCGGTGCACACCTGTACACTCCCAGTGCTCAGGAGGTAGAGGAAAGAAAATCAGAATTTCAAAGTGACCCTGGGCTACATATTGAGTTCAAGGCTGGCTTGGGCCACGTGAGACCCTGCCTCAAAAAGTAAAATTGTAATGATAACAACAACGATAATAAAGTAAAATAAAATATTACAAACATCTCGACTTCCTAGCATTGCTGTGAGGATAAGGACTGGATGTTACGTAGGGAGCACAGGAGACACAGACACTCCATCAGCTGTCGCCTGGGGAAGGCCCACTACCACCTCTATGTTTAAGGCAGAAAAAGGTGAAGTCAAATTTAAATGAGTTCTTTCCTAAAAGACAAGAAATCAACAGGAACAATGAATGTGATTACCCAGCGTTCAGTGTTTCCCTGGCTATGTACTGTCAGAGCTAGGAGCCTGGGTAGAGCTGGCCCAGTCTCATCCCAGCTTCTGCTTCATCCCCCAGTGAAGTCATAACGCTGGGCTTGCTCGTCTGTCTGTTGACACTGTCCGCCTGTGAGTCACAGATTCAACAGGATGACTTGCTGCAGTGTGATTGACTGGAAAATGTTCCCTCATCTCAGCTTTTTCTTTTTCTTTTTCTTTTTCTTTTTTTTTTTTTTTTTTTTACAAGCTAAGAAACGCGCTTAGTTTCACAGCACAGAGTGCGAGCTTTGTATTTATGTCACAGGCTTCTCAACACGTCGGCAGAGGAAGGGTCCACCGAGTTCGTGTTTTGCTTTATGGAGTGACATTCTCTCCCTGCCTCTCCTTCTTCTCTTCCTGCTAACTATTATATCTAAAGCAAACAGTTCCAGGACAATGGTTAGATTGCACTTGAATTTGATGTTTACTTGACATTTACACACTGGCCGTGCTGGACAGCTCAGACATTCCAGAACAGGGGCTCAGCCAGCAAAGGACTGTGCTCAGTTGCAGCCCTCTCCTGAATAACCAAGATCCGGAGTCAATGGGACATAGCTGTGACATGTGGCTTAGGCTGATTCTTGTGACTGAACTAGGGTATTGGTGGGAGAGGGGGGTCATCCAGATGTCTCTGGTATTCCCCGGAAATCTCTCACTTCCCTGTGGAGTGGAGACTAGTCAGACCCAGGAGACTCGCCCTGCCCACCTGGATTCCTGCCTGCAGAGTAGTGGGGGTGCAAGCCTCCCAGTGATGGATTGGTCTCAAGATGGGCTGGAAATGACTGATATTCATTTCCAGCTTCCCCACTTCTTCAGCAAACTTGGATAATATCCACTGTGCGGGGTTGTGGGTATGAGGTATGCCAACTTCCTAGGCAAATCCAGGCTCTGAGAAGCCCCCAGGGAGGGCTTGCTTGCCTGGGTGTGTGCCGAGACAGGTGGGAAGAGGGCTCCCTGAAGCACACGCCACAGGCTTCCTTCGTCACTGTGGTCTGATGCCTGAGCTTAGACAAGTGTCCAGACACCTGCTTTCTCATGCTGCCCTGCCAGCAAAGAGCGAGTACCCTCTGCTCACCAGGCCCCTGATTCTGCTTATGTGAGCTAGGGCAGGGCTACTCCATGTCCATTCTAATTTGGTACACTTTCCATCTTTCTACAGTTAGGGAGAAGTGCAAGCTTCCTGCCGTAAAGGTCTGAGTAACACAGATGGTTACCCGTGCAGATACTGGTAGATTGGTGTTGCTGTGACCACACTGCCAGGCAGACATAATGTAAGAAAGGAAAGGTTTATTGGGGATCATAGTTTGAGAGATTTCTGTCCTCCACAGTGGGGAGGGTGAGATGGCAGCCCAGTTCAGGGTTCGAGGAGCCTGTGCTGACGGCTATTCACACGGCCACGGTCTGGCAGGGGCTCAAACCAGAGGACAGTGCAATGTGCACAGGCCCACCCCTAACGACCTATTTCTGCCAGCCAGGCTCTGCCTCCCAAAGGCTCCAGTTTCTCCAAAACAAGGTCCTAAGTTGGGGATCAAGGACTTAAAATTTTGACTTATTGCTGGCCATTCAGATTTAAACCACAATATAGAGTAAAATCGTAACATGTGCCCTGGGCAGCACGCAGAGCAGTTCATAGATGGGGTGGGGGCAGGTAGCTCACGTGAGTGGGTGGTATATTCCTGGTAGGAAGGGGGGGGAGATTCAGGAGGAGCGAGGGAGGAAGGGAGGGAGAGAGGGAAAGAGAGAAGAGAAGCCAGATCCAGGTGTGGTGGTGTGTGCCAATCACTTCAGCATCTGGTAGGCAGGAGAGCTTCTACAAGTTCAAATCCATCTTGGGGTACAAAGTAAGACCCTGTCTCAAAACTAAAAGAAAATCAAAGACGAGAGCCAGATATGGTGACACCCATGCCTGTGATCTCGTCACTATAATCCCTGAACTCAGGAGGGTAAGACAAAGATCTTGACTTTGAGACCAGCCTGGGCTACATACTGAGTTTCGGGCCAGCCTGGGCTATGTAAGAATATCGCATCAAAAAAATTAATAATTTCCATATGCATACTAATATAGGAACTCTGAAATTTTACATAGAAAGCTATTCATTGAGGCCATATCTGGATAGGTGGTAGGCTGGAATTTTTTAATTAAAACACACATTGATTGTTTCTTTAAGAAACAAAACTAAGCAGGCATTATTTTCAAAAAAAATATTACCCTTAAATACTAATCAAAGCAAAGGACTTTTGCTAAGCATGGTATAATCCATAAATGCTCTCTGACATTCTGGATCTCTTTTGGAATGACTAGGATGGAATCAAAAGGCAAGACCTGCAGAAGACCCCGAACTCCTGATGCTCCTGCCTCCACCTCTGGAATTCTGGGATTTCAGAAGCGTACCTACCAACATGCCTAGCGAGCTCTTAGTTTGTATAGATCTTCTGGATTTAACAAAAACAAAAAACAAAAACACACGCCTTTGCCAGTTATGACCCCAACCCGTTTAGTGTGGGTCTCAATTTGCAACTGGCCCCAGCTAAAAAAGCATCTCTGAAATTTAGGTGAACCTGGTCCTAGACTCCTGCATCGCCTGCAATAACACTGACCGGAGGACCACAACCGGGAGACAGTGCATTCCAATCTCTGAACCAAAACAGTGCATCATGGCCCAGTGTTGGGTACCGCAGAAGTGATTATGTCAAGTCTCATGGACTGAGGGGCCAAGGTAATAGTAGTGGCACCTTTCTTGTCTACCATTTCACTTAGTGTTCACAGCAGCCTGTGAAACAGATAGACTCGTGACCCATCTCACAGTTAAATACACGGCTACTAAGGGGTCAGTGTGCTAAAGGTCACCAAGGTCTCGGGCTGAATCCTTGGGTGGCTTCATTCATGAATTTCCCTGGAAGTCTTGGCAGGATTTTCTTTCCTACCATTCTCCCGTCTTCCACGGGCCAGTGACTTCTGTCAAGCCCCACCCCCACCCCACCCCGCTTAAATGAGTTACAGCAAAATGGTTCAAAGAACCAAGCTCAAGATGCGATAATCTGTCCTTGGATAAATCAACAGTACTGTTTTGTCTTGAAAGGCATGCAAATGAGTTTCTGTCCTAACAGAAGAAACATCCGAACGTTGAATTCGACATTTCAACGTTTCCCACAACACTTGGCACGCGGAGAACTCGGTTGGTTAAATTTAGCAGCCAGAAAAAAATGTATCTACAGACTTGAGTTCACTCTGAATGGAGTCCCTCCTTGACGGTCTACCAAGATCTACCAAGATGAGGTAACACTGCGGGGGGAGAAGGGGCTTTCTCTTAGCAGCCGACACTGGTCTTTCCTGATAGAGACACATGAAGAGGAAGCGTCTGGACTGGCTCCTGTGCATCAAATGCAGTATGAGACATGCAGAGCCCTGCTACAGAGCTCTCCCAGCCTTTTGTTCCCCTTTCTGAACGCTGGCTCTAGTCGTCTTTACAGCCCTCTTCCCACAAGCCAGGACGTTAGCACTGATTAAAAAACACAATGTCAAAGAAAAGAACCACCAGAGCAATCAAATGCATTGTTAATTTTTTTAAAGAAAAAAAAAAACCATTTCCCTGGCTCAAAGGACCTAAAGTCATATTGGCAAAAATAACCTATCCTCTGGCCCACAGACCGAGAAGAAAATTAAACACAGAACGGCTTGGTTCTTGTTTGCATTTCTCAGGGTGTGAAGCATTCATTTTCAACTCATTCCTAAATCCTACACTTTGCCTAATGAAAAGGAAAAATATCTCCAATATGATTGACACCCGGAAACTGTGCTTTCCTCTGAAAGGTGAGTGTCCCCAGCAGAAAATCCAGGCACCAAAGGCTCTCAGCTGTACAAGGTAGAATCTTGGACAACAGGTCAGTTCTCCTTTGGAGCAGAGTCTCCCCTACGCTCAGAAGAAGTAAAACTCGGTGGACAGGGTCAAGAAGAAAATTCCAACTTTCATTTTAATCTTCTTAGGCCTTGAAACACATGTGTGTGTGTGCGTGTGTGTGCACACACATGTGTGTGGTCATGTCCAACTCATTTTTTTTTCCTTTCGTCATTTTGCTTCCTGGAAACAGTCTCCTGTCACTTAGGATAGCTTTGCATTCCTGACCCTCCTGCCTCTACCACCCAACGGTTGGGATTACAGGCTTTGTCCCACCTCACCTATTCAGCTCATCAACTTTTAAATGTTACAAATGAATATTGTATCCAGTGGGATTCTTCTTGGGTGCTTAAAAAGAAATCATATGGTTAATGATGGCTTATAATAGCCCCTAATTTCTTTTTTAAAAGTAATTATTGTAATATATTACTCTCAAAAGGTAATTTCTTCTGGGTTGACAGAATAAGAAACCTAGTCAGGCACGTCAGGGCAAACTTTCTCTATCAGCACTGGGAAGAGAGAAAGGAGAACTATGGTTAAGTTTGATGACCTACTGAAATCAGGCCAGCCAGGACTACATCGTGAGACCCTACCTCAAAGACCAGAATAAGAATAAAGAAACTAAAACAGAACATTGTACCTCAGACTGTGATCTCAGCGTTGTCGTCCAGGTTGAGGCAGAAGGACTGCCATGAGTTTAAGGGCAGCCTGGGCTCCAGAGTGAGAACTTGTATCAAAAACAACACAAAACATCAGAAGTCTTTAAAATAATTGGTAATCTCATTCATTTTAAATTTCCTCTGTAAATCACCTAAAGAATGTATTGGACCATGTGTGTGTGTGTGAAGTGTGTGTGTGCATGTGTGCACATTTGTGTGTTGTATTGTGTATGTGTGTGCATGCGTGTGTGGTGTGTGTATGCGCATGTGTGTGTGCACATATGTGTATTATGTGTGTGCGCGTATGTTGTGTGTGTGCATGCAACTTAAGTGATCAAACTTAAGAGTTCATGAAAGAGATTTTAATTAAATTTCTGAGAATTGATTCTTAAATGTCTGTGATTCATTTTCTGCTCTAAAAACTTCAATACTCAAAGTTCTGGGTTTTGAAAGGCAATGAATTTGGCTGCAGAAGAGAGTTGACTCCATTTGGTTTTGGTTTGGGTTTTGGTTATTTTTGTTTGTGTTTTCAAGTTTGCTTTAGTACAATGCCTAGGCCCAGGCTGCTCGCGAGCTTTGTCCAGCTCCTTTAGTACAATACCTAGGCCCAGGCTGCTCGTGAGCTTTGGGAAAACAAAGTCAAGGATTTTAACCTTTTTTTTCAATCACAGAACTTTACAAAAGGAAAAAGAAGAGGGTGGAGGAATAAAAGGGATGAAAATTAATTCCCACCCTGCTGGACTTGAGAGAACGCTATGAATAAGGCAAGAACTGGAGACCAGTGAGGCTCAGAGTGTAAGGAGTTTACTGCCCAGTCAGGCACCCTGAGTTCAGTCCCAGAGGCTGAACACTAGATGCCAGAAGGAAAGAACCAACACTGGAAAGTTTTCCTCTTACTTCTATATGTGTATCACACAAAATCAATCAATCAATCAATCAATCAATAAACAAATAAGAATGGATAAATAATATGGAAAATTATGAAATAATAACAATTTTGGGTTTTGACTGTAATTAGAACCCAGCACAGAAGATATTCCAGACAGGAAAAACACCTGATAAAAACAGACATCACAGATGCATGGGTTAAGAATTGAGACTTAAGAATCTTCAGCTAGTCTCTAGGGAAGATTCTGGAACGTTTATCTAGGGTCAGAGGAGGAAGCATTTGATATAGCCAGGGGTAAGCAGCTAGGTCTTGCTTCTTCTCTAGGCAAAGATGTCTATTGAGAGGGCTTGGGATGTAGCTCAGTTGGCAGAGTGCTTGCCCAGGATACGTGAAGCCCTGGGTTCCATCATCAGCACCAAATAAGCATAAAGTGATCTCTGCGGTTTCCCCCTACAATCCCAGCGCCCAGGTGTGTCTGTGGGAGGGTTGGAAGTTCAAGGCCATCCTTTTCTACCTCTGCTGCCTAGAGAGTTCCAGGCAGCCAGCCTGAAGAGGGGGGGTCAATCTGGAGACTACAGCCATGACTAAAAGCTGAACAAGGTAGCCAGGAAGTTGGAAAACAGTGGGGCGATTTAGGAATCGAATTTGCCAACCTTGGTGAATGCCTGCGTGCTTAGGGCAAGATGAGCAAGAACTTGAAGAAAATCCAGGCTCCACCATAGAAAGTTGGGGAAGAGGGCCGTAGCTGTCAGAGTCTGAGCCGACTGGTTTTGATGGGGGGGGGCGGATAATGAGGGGAAAGTGCATGACTCCTTCATGCAGCAGTCCTCAGAGCACAACCATGGGTTAGGCAGCTACTAAATGAGCAGCTGGAGATACCGCAGCGGACGAGACAGGGGTCCCCATTCCATCTGAAATGCGTGATGCCTGGAGAAAACCGGTAACACTAAGACCTATTAAGTCCTAAGTGTCAAGACTTGAGCTCACTTCTTTAGATGATCTAATTAGAGCCTCATTACTCTAAGAATTGGCTTCTATTAACATCCCCATTTTATAGAAAAGGAAACGGGCAAAGTGAGGTCACTTGCCAAGCTACAAACCAGTAGAGTTAAATCAGAAAATGTAGTGTTAAAGCCATCCCCCATCGGCCCCATCCCCCACCCCCCACCCCTCGCCCACTACTGCTTCCCAAGACATTTTACTGCCAAAGTCAGTCAGTCTGGCCTTGAATTTTAGGTATTTCTGCCTCAGCCTTCCAACGCAGGATATTACAGGCATGGACCATCATGCCCGACTTTTGAAACCCACTTTTCTTAACCTCTGCAGAAGTCTGAAGGAAGGTCATGCCAAGCACGGTGGACTTGGTGGTGGAACCCGCCAGCAATTCCGGACACTCAAGAGCTTAGGGCAGAAGGAATGCTTGATCCCAGAAACTCAAGGCCAACCTGGGAAACACAGAAAGGCCAAGTCTCAAAAACCAAACAGATGGTGACGCTTAAATGAGGGTGGCCTTTAAAAGACAGCAACAGGAGCTGAAAACGACTTGGTGCCTGTCAAGGGTTCAAGTCCTCACCGTTGGCATTGTACAGAAGTCACTGGGGCCTGTCCTCTTGCCTTTAAGAACAAGCAGCTATTAACCCAAGGATGATCAGCTGCAGAGTGCTCACCTTGCTGGAGTTAGGCCCTGTATTCAACTCCCAGTACCAAAAACAAAAAAAAACAAAAATAAACAAAGCAGGTTTTGCTGAGCCTGGTGACTGGTGCCTATGACCCCAGCACTTATGAACAGGACTGAAGTGAGTTCAAGGCCTGGCTGGGCTACATAGTAAGTTCCAGACCAGACTGGGCAACACTGAAACTCTGCACAGTAATTTTTAAAAATACCTTTCCTTGAGTCCTGTTGGCAGCTATGCACAGCAAAGTCAGGCCAGGGCAAAGGTAACCAGGTACTCCATGTGCCCAGACCTGTGCACTGCTATGGTTTAGAGTCTGCACGTGAAACACCCACCCAGCCATCTCCACCTATCCTAGTCCTCTACGGCTGGGCATTCATCCCCCAGCACTGGCCATTCCCAGCACATCATCTGCCAAAGACTGCAGTTTGTGCTGGAAAAAAAATGATTTTAAAGCTCCAAGGACATCAATAATTAACTTCCATACCACAAAACTTGTAATATGAGTTTGCTGAAATAAAGTCACCAGTATTTAATTCTTCTTTAAAGGGTGTCTTCTATTATTATTATTTTAGAGTGCAATTTAGTCATCAAAGGTTTACACAGCCTCATGTTTATAAATTACATAGGGCAGGGATTTAACTCTTCTGGCCCTACCTGTTTCGAAGAGAGGGAGGGGTCATAACCTGTTGTCACACCCGGCACCTGCCTTGAAAGGAGGTGAGCTAGTTGGAACTTCACAACTCTTTCAGAAATCTGGGATGAATATACAGATTTCCTTCTATGATGCAATCACAAGAATAACCCGAGAGTTGCCTGCTGGCTTTTATACTCCAGAAAGCTGTTGGGAAACCATCTTTTTCAGTTGCGTTTCAGAGCCGTGCCTTGATTATATGACATAATAATGTGGCTTTCCAATTCATCCGCGAAATATTGTTTTTTTCATTGTGGTGGTTACTTGGTGAGAGCCTCGGAGGGGGCAGGGCTACTGTCCTAGGTAAATAAAAAACGGGGCTGAAACCACCTAGAGCCCAAGTCGTAAATTCCATCTCCTGACATAGGTGTTTACATCCTAAGGGTGGTGGCTGTCAGGCACGGGCTCATCCAAGTTCATCAGGGGTTTGGGACTCTGGCTTTAAACTGGCTCACTTTCCAAACAGGGCCCACTCCTAGCGTTCCACGTCGGTTTTTTGCCATCACAATGACGGTGGGGGGATGGGAACAGGTGTTCTTTTTGTTGTTCTTTTATTTGAAAGAGTAAAGCTTTCAAGAGTTAAACTGGTCTAGTCCCGTGGGAGTGGGGTTGAACCCCTCGAGGTCACATGAGG
This sequence comes from Alexandromys fortis, assembly GCF_014885135.2. Lineage (NCBI taxonomy): Eukaryota > Metazoa > Chordata > Mammalia > Rodentia > Cricetidae > Alexandromys > Alexandromys fortis. The sequence continues at coordinate 16,706,424 of NW_026067897.1, forward strand.
GAGGGGCTCCATCTCCAGGAGAAGCTGCGCTCTTCCCCACCCCCATATCCCGAAAGTCCTCCCAGTCCTCCGCCAAAACTCAAAGAATGAAAAGTCGCTCCTCCAAGGCGCCCAGCTTGAATCTCCCTTTTACAGACTGGGCAGCCTCATTTCATTGGGACGAGATGCATTCCAAGAACGCGTCTGTGGTCAGCCAGAAGTGGAAAATTCAGGATGACAAATATTCCGAAGAAAACTAATATAGGTCCCAGGATTCCGAGACTCAAACAGGTGAAACGACAGCGGACGTGGCATGAGGGTACACGCCGCCTGTACTGGAGCATCGACCCCTTTCGCTTTCTTCCGTCTCCAACCGAACCCCCGCCCTCCGCTGACTCCGCCTGGAGTGAGGGGATTCAACCTTGAAGGGCAGCGGGAGCCCAGCTCTTTTCTCCCCAATCCAAAGTAAACACCTAGTCTACGTTAGCAAGTGATACTGAACACCACACTCACGTTTTGAGGGTTGGTTTTTTTTTTTTTTAAAAAGTACTGTTTGTAGAGATGAGGGCGAAAACATTTCCCGGCTGGAAAATTACTGATCACGCACTAAGAAGGTAGTGGGGATGGGAAGAGGAGACCGAAATAAAGACCGATTCCTTTTCTCCTCCCGGTGGGCAAGGGCCTGGGATGCCACTTTTGGAGAACTAGGGTCCCATCGCAATGCTCCGCTTCCCAGAACACGGTCACCTCCCAGCGAAGCCCCTTTGAACCGGCTGGCCAGCTCGGAACCTAAACTGAAGGGAGCGAAATGTCCTATGACCTTTACCTCGCCGCTTCACCTCTTTATGACTCACTTTTCTCATCTTCAAACTGAGAGTGCGAGTGCGTAGCTTGTAAAGAGCTTTGAGATCCCTGGTGAAAGGTATCTCCCCGCCTCGATTCCTCTCCGCGCTCCCCTTCCCGCAAGTCAATCTGGAACCTTTCCACTCCCTTCGTTGCTCCTTCCAGTATCAAAACCATAACTACGTGCCCAATCTCGGCCTTTTACCGCCATCGCAGAAGCGACACACTCCCCGGAGCTACCGACACTCCTAGCCCCCCATCACCCAGCCCTTACCCCCACCCTGCAGGAGGCCCCACGGGCACCCGCGCCAGGCTAGGCCCAGCGCCGACACAGCCCGGCCTCTGCGTGCGTATGCTAGGGAGGGCGGGCTGGATGAGTCACGCGGATAATCGCGCTCTTGGGTGCGCAGACGACTCGACAAGCGCAACCGCGAGCAAGAGTAGGGGCGCGCCGCCGCCTTCCCTCCCGGAACCCCGTCCCTGCCAGGGTTCCCGCGGCAGGGCTCTCGAGCCCAGGGAACCGACCGTGGCCGCGCAGAGGACCCTAAGTCGCGCAGCCACGGAAGCCACACCGGGATCCCAGCGCCAGAGCAGCCGTCGCCGCCAGCGCCGCCGGCGTCAGCACGGCTCCAGCCCGCCAGCTGCCCGGCTGGCGTCACGGCCCGGCCCCGCCCCGCCCGTGCCCCTCCCTCGCCCCCGCCCCCACGTGCGTGGAGTTTGTTTATTTAGCTGCCATGGCAACGCGCGGGGGGGGCGGCGGGAAGGCGGAGAGAAGAAAGGCAGGGGGCGGGGCCTGGCGGCGGAGCCCCGCGCGCCACGGGGAGGAGGCGGGGAGCAAACGAGCGAGAAGTTATAAGTAAGAAGCGCGCAGCGGCCGCCGGCAGTTCCCCGGCCGAGAGAGCGAGCGCGGCTCCGGGCGCGCGGGGAGCAGAGGCGGTGGCGGGCGGCGGCGGCACCCGGAGCCGCCGAGTGCCCCTCCCCGCCCCTCTGGCCCCCCACCCAGCCACCCGCCCGTGACCCGCGCCCATGGCCGCGCGCACCCGGCACAGCCCCCAGGACTCCGCACCCCGCGCCACCGCCCAGCTCGCAGTTCCGCGCCACCGCGGCCATTCTCACCTGGCGGCGCCGCCCGCCCACCGCCCGGACCACAGCCCCTGAGCCGCCGACAGCCACAGTGGCCGCGACAACGGTGGGGGACACTGCTGAGTCCAAGAGCGTGCAGCCTGGCCATCGGACCTACTTATTTGCCCTGCTGATTTGTCTATTTTTATAAGAGTTTACAACTTTTCTAAGCATTTTTGTATACAAAGGAACTTTTTTAAAAAGACATCTCCGGTTTATATTGAATCCAAAGAAGAAGGATCTCGGGCAGTTTGGGGGTTTTGGTTTGGGGTTTCGTTTCTAAAGTTGATTTTAATCTTCGTTGACTTTGGGGTTTGGGTATCCCTCTCTCTTCTTCGGACTTCGGAGGACCTTCTGGGCCCCCACATTAATGAGGTAGGTGAGATGCTGGGCTTGGGGAACAGAAGGGGGATGAGGTCTGGTGGGAAACCTCAAAGCGGTGGCCAGGGTGGCCCCTGACTCCTGGTCCTTGTGCGCCCCGCCCGGCCCGCAGGCAGCCACCTGGCGAGTCTGACATGGCTGTCAGCGACGCTCTGCTCCCGTCCTTCTCCACGTTCGCGTCCGGCCCGGCGGGAAGGGAGAAGACACTGCGTCCAGCAGGTGCCCCGAATAACGTGAGTGTGGCGCTAGTGCCCGGTAGATTTCTGCGGACGGGATGGGGTGGGTGGGCGGGATCCAGGGGTCACTAAGAGCCCCTGGCTAAGACAAGGATTGCCCTCCTTTGGGACGCTACAGCCTTCCCAGGGTAGCTCCTCGGCCCCTGAGTCGGCCTTAAGTGCGTGTGGTCCCGGCACTGCGGTACCGCCAGGGGCGCACAGCGGTTCTCGGCACGGCGTCCCGGCCTTGGGGTGGGCGCATGCGGACCATTGGTGGCCAAGGCTCGAGACCCTCCGGGCCCGAGTGAGCTTAACGCGTAGGCGGCCGGGTGGCTCTAGTGCATGGGGAGAAAACCACAGTGTCCTAGTGTCCCAATTCTGTGGGCGACTGGGGCGGGTAAGAGAATTGGGCTGGCGGAGGTGCCGCACCAATTTGAGGTAGAACCGACGTGCTGCCTCTTACCCGGGTGTTGGCTGAGACTGCAGCCCTGGCACCTGGAGTCCTGTCCAGTTCCTATGCTAGTGTGTTTCACCCACCGAGTCAATACTAGGGGTGGCAACAGGGGGGCTACCACTAACTGCTTCTCACTCCGTCTCTGCCCTTGGCAGCGTTGGCGAGAGGAGCTCTCTCACATGAAGCGACTTCCCCCACTTCCCGGCCGCCCCTACGACCTGGCGGCGACGGTGGCCACAGACCTGGAGAGCGGTGGAGCTGGAGCAGCTTGCAGCAGTAACAATCCGGCCCTCCTGCCTCGGAGGGAGACCGAGGAGTTCAACGATCTCCTGGACCTAGACTTTATTCTCTCCAACTCGCTATCCCACCAGGAATCGGTGGCTGCCACTGTGACCACCTCGGCCTCTGCTTCATCCTCGTCCTCCCCGGCGAGCAGCGGCCCTGCCAGCGCGCCCTCCACCTGCAGCTTCAGTTATCCGATCCGGGCCGGAGGTGACCCGGGCGTGGCTGCCGGCAACACAGGTGGAGGGCTCCTCTACCCGCGAGAGTCTGCGCCACCTCCCACGGCCCCCTTCAACCTGGCGGACATCAATGACGTGAGCCCCTCGGGCGGCTTCGTGGCCGAGCTCCTGCGGCCGGAGTTGGACCCAGTGTACATTCCGCCACAGCAGCCTCAGCCGCCAGGTGGCGGGCTGATGGGCAAGTTTGTGCTGAAGGCGTCGCTGAGCACCCCTGGCAGCGAGTACAGCAGCCCGTCGGTCATCAGTGTTAGCAAAGGCAGCCCGGACGGCAGCCACCCTGTGGTGGTGGCGCCCTACAGCGGTGGCCCGCCGCGCATGTGCCCAAAGATTAAGCAAGAGTCGGTCTCCTCCTGCACCGTCGGTCGGTCCCTAGAGACCCACTTGGGCGCTGGACCCCAGCTCAGCAATGGCCACCGGCCCAGCACACACGACTTTTCCCTGGGGCGGCAACTCCCCACCAGGACTACCCCTACCATGAGTCCCGAGGAACTGCTGAGCAGCAGGGACTGTCACCCTGGCCTGCCTCTTCCGCCAGGATTTCATCCCCATGCGGGGCCCAACTACCCTCCTTTCCTGCCAGACCAGATGCAGTCTCAAGTCCCATCTCTCCATTACCAAGGTCAGTAGGGGAAGGGATCGGTAGAGCTGCTGCTAAGGAGTTTTGCCTCTAGGGGGGGTTCTCGGAGACTCCAGAATGAAGTTGACCCCCCCCCACTTTCTTTACCCCTAGAACTCATGCCACCGGGTTCCTGCCTGCCAGAGGAGCCCAAGCCAAAGAGGGGAAGAAGGTCGTGGCCCCGGAAAAGAACGGCCACCCACACTTGTGACTATGCAGGCTGTGGCAAAACCTATACAAAGAGTTCTCATCTCAAGGCACACCTTCGAACTCACACAGGTGAGGGGGCCAGCGCTGTGGAGGAGGGTTGCTGTCTGTCTGTGCATAGATAGGCTGGCTGTGGACTCCTTAGGGCTTTCTTGGGTGCTGGGGTGTATCTCTCCTCCATCTCCTGGATCAGAGGAGGGCAGCAAAGAGGCGCCTGTGTTTTTGCCCAGAAGCCTTTTGCTTGATGGATGCTATCTGCTGCCTGAATGGGCAGTTTCTCACCGGGCCTTTAAAAGATAGGGAGTTTCCTGTGTGTGCCTGCCCCTCCTAGCTTGGTAAGCGAGAAGTTGTAGTTTGCAATGCAAAACTGTGGTATCTTGAAAAGGAAAGTTTAAAATGTTGCAGATTATTTTCCTGGTTGTTCCCGCCTCTCCTTAGATCTCTGTACCCTTAGCTCTATTCTAGTCTTTTAAAATAATTAGGTTGGATTTACATTCCAAGAATTTAATGGCTGTGGTTCCTGGGGATTCTGTTTTAAAACTGCCGATACAAGCTGGGTATGGTTTAAAGTTGTCCCTGCAAGCTGGCTGTGGTGACACTCGATCTTGTAGTTAGGAACACTGAAGAGACTGGGTTGAAAGGATCAGTTGTTCTTCAGGCCAGTCTGGTCAAGAACCCCCGTCTCAGAGTGACAAAACATTTGAAGGTAGTCATTACATGGGTAAAGACTTCGCCAATGTGTCTATTAAAACAACCGGAATGACTCCGCCGGAGAAATTAGCCACCCGTGGCATCTTGGACCCAGCCTAATGGGATAGGATACATTTGGCTTGGGCAGAAATAACTCCCAACCGTTTCCCAGGCCATTTCTAAGACTGGCTAGGTTCAAACGAATGAAAACATCAGTTCTATTGAGTGGGCATTTGCATCTTTCATTGCTGCTAACTACTGTTTATGAGTTTAAGCTCACACACGTTGTTCATATTTATCATCTGATTCAGCGTGACCCTTCAGTGTCATAAAGGCATTCCTGGGTTGTTGTTTTGTTTTGTTTTGTTTTGTTTTTTTTGAGAGGGTGGAGTGTGCCCCGGAAGTTGGTTTTCTCTCTGTCCTCTAGTCTTTAGAGGGCGAATCATCCTAGCCATGGCTTTAGCAGCCCTCTCTCCCTTTCTCTTTCCAGGTGAGAAACCTTACCACTGTGACTGGGATGGCTGTGGGTGGAAATTCGCCCGCTCGGATGAACTGACCAGGCACTACCGCAAACACACAGGGCACCGTCCCTTTCAGTGCCAGAAGTGCGACAGGGCCTTTTCCCGGTCGGACCACCTCGCCTTACACATGAAGAGGCACTTTTAAATCCCACGGAGTGGATGGGACCCACACTGCCAGGAGAGAGAGTTCAGTATTCTTCTTAACCTTTCACACTGTCCTCCCACGAGGGGAGGAGCCCGGCTGGCAAGCGCTACAATCATGGTCAAGTTCCCAGCAAGTCAGCTTGTGAATGGATAATCAGAAGAGTCCAAGAGACAAAAAACGAAACAAAAAAAAAAAAAAAAAAAAAAAAAAAAAAAATAAAGAAAAAAACTCACAAAAGAGATGGGGTCTGAGACCGGATCTTCTGTCATTCCAATATCGATTCCAACTTGAACACGCCTGGACTTACAAAATGCCAAGGGCAACTGGAAGTTGTGGATATCAGGGTATACGTTAGATCAATGAGTCGGGGGAGGGAAGGTCAGAATTCCCTTGAATTGTGTTTCGATGATGCAATATACATGTAAAGATCACCTTGTATGCTCTTTGCCTTCTAAAAAGCCATTATTCTGTCAGAGGAAGAGGAAGCAATTCAGGTACAGAACATGTTCTAATAGCCTACACGATGGTGCTTGGTGAGTCGCGGTTCTAAAGGTACCAAATGAGGGAGCCAAAGTTCTCCAACTGCTGCATACTTTGACAAGGAAAATCTATTTTTGTCTTCCGATCTACATTTATGACCTAAGTCAGGTAAATATACCTGGTTTATTCTGTAACAGTTTTATGCAGACAGTCTGTTATGCACTGTGGTTTCAGATGTGCAATAATTTGTACAATGGTTTATTCCCAAGTATGCCTTTAAGCAGAACAAATGTGTTTTTCTATATAGTTCCTTGCCTTAATAAATATGTAATATAAATTTAAGCAAACTTCTATTTTGTATATTTGTAAACTACAAAGTAAAATGAACATTTTGTGGAGTTTGTATTTTGCATACTCAAGGTGAGAAATAAGTTTTAAATAAACCTATAATATTTTATCTGAACAGAAATCTCTTTGTTTTGATTCCGGCTTGGAAAAGAACTTACACATGAACACGGCTGTGGAGGAGGGTTTGTGAGAATCATGCTGGACAGCCAGTTTCACCTTGACAGAGAATGTAAATTTGTTTTGAAGCTACTCAGTTTTGCATTAAGTAGTGTTGGAGTTGAGAGCTACACGGGTGGGAAATTATACACGTGGTTCACGTTTGCGCCGTACAAATACAAAAGGACAATTCCTTACCCAAGTGCGCATTTCCAGGTGCACATGGCTCAGTTATGCTCTGTGTTGCTCAGTTTTATCAGAGAGCACTCTACAGTAACCTGAACCCTCTAGTTTCACACACACACACACACACACACACTTAATTACATTTTGTCTTTTAAAGTAAATGAAATTATGAAAAGTTTTCTCTGGAGGCCTGGTCTTGCAGTCCCCACAGAATCTGAGTAACAAAAGAGCCTTCCCCAAGCAAACAGCCCTAGGAGTGGAATGTGGTTCCACAGTGCCCTCCGGAGGATTAAGGGCTTCATTTATGCTTCATTTGTTATCCCTAAAGAGATCAAAAACATACTGCCTACAGCTTATTTTAAAGCTTCCTCAGTCTCTCGGAAGACATGGAAACAATCAAAATTATTCACACTCTTGGGGCCGAGAGAGTGTGGCTCGGTGGGGTGTATGTACCTGAGCAAAACCTTGGAGGTAGCAAAACCCTTCCTGGTGCTCAAATTCACGTAGCTCGTAAATTAAAACTTCTAAGCGGTGTGCGTGTAAATTTGTAAGCGTTTTGCCTCTGAGGTTATTTAAGCTTAAGGCTGCGCTAACTGCTGTCCCAGGAGGTGGAAATGAAACAGACTACTTTCAGCTGTCACAAACTGGAAAAGGACCTGTGACACCTGTAGACACTTTAAAGCCTTTGTGGGCGACTCAGAAGCTCAAGGGAGCAGAAGCTGACTGGCACAGTCTTCAGAGTGCTTGCTACCTATCCGCTGTATCTAGTGTCCAGAGCCGTGTTGACACGGGAACAGGCTTTCAATACGGGACGTAAGCACTTCACATTCACAAGAGGCTCATGGGAGATCAGCCCAAAGTATTTTCATTGACATTTAAGAGACCAGCATGATTGAAAAACACAGCATGTGTCTTTGCTTAAACGAAAACAGGTGCATCAGGAGGATGGAATTTTATGTGGCCAGAACATATTCAAAGCAAACCTAATGACATGGAAAAATGTCCACGGTATGTTAAGTGGGAAAAGCAGGCTACAGCACAATAAACAATGTGACGCCAATTGCATGTGCACGCACTTGAGTCTGGGTTTGTCTCGTGTAACCCAGGCTAGCCTCAAATCTAGCCGTGTTGCTGAGGAAGGCCTCGTACTCATCACCGGCTCCCTATCTCCCAAGGGCTAGGATAACACGCATGCGCGCATGCTCTATCATTCCCAGCTAGGATAACACGCATGCGCGCACGCTCTATCATTCCCAGCTGGGTTTCCTTCTCTATTTTGTTCTGCTTGCTTTTTGTTTGGGGGGGTGTTTTTGGGTTTTTTTTGGGGGGGGGTGTTTTGTTTTTTCGTTTTTGTTTTGTTTTGTTGCTTGCTTGTTTCTTTTTAATAGGGTTTCGTGTTATAGCCCAAGCATGCCTGGAGCATGTTGCAGTGTAAACGCGGCCTTTAACACAGTGACCCTCTTGCCTCGGCCACCCCAGGGCTGGCATTACAGATATTCACCATCACAGGTGGTTTAGGTGTGTGTGTTGAGCAGGAAGAACAACGGGAAATAAAAGGACTGTAAGGAAACACGGAAATGTGAATACCAGTTTTCTTGGTTTAAAATTTCAGTCCCGATGGATTTGAGGACCAAACTTACCCTCCCCCACAAACATAAGAATAAGTGTGGGGAAACTGCTTGTCTAAGAATAAAAATAAAATCACCTGCTTTTTCTTAACAATCAAACTGACGCAGGGTGGTGGTGGCGCATGCCTTTAATGCCAGCACCCAGGAGGCAGAGGTAGGCGGATCTCTGTGAGTTCGAGGCCAGCCTGGTCTATAAGAGCTAGTTCCAGGACAGTCACCAAAAACTACAGAGAAACCCTGTCTCGAAAATAAAAAAAAAAAAAAGTGACTTAAAAAGACAAGGGTTGCATGTTTTCTTTGTATTAAATAGTAGTGGGTAGCTTTTAGAATCCTCCTGTCTTAAGGCCCAAAGCTGCTCTGTGGAAATTTTTTGCTCCAGCTGGGCTGTAACTCATTTGGCAGAGAGTTCACCTGCCATGCATGAGGCCTTGGGTTTGATCCGCTGCACTGCATAAAACTAGACATGGTGGTACATGCCTGTAATCCCAATACTTGGAAGCTTGAGACAGGAGGATCAGAAGTTCAAGGCCAGCCTGTAGTATGTGAGGCTCTGTCTCAAACCAAAAAAAAAAAAGAAGAAGAAAAGGAAGAAACAGCTTTCTGAATGATCTTTACCATCTTACGCATAAACTATCAAAACATTTCAAATGTATTCAAAACTGTCTGCTGCCATTGGGAAACATCAGCACACATTAGCTTTTTCTAACCTGCAAAAGTAGTAAGTTCAGTGTCTCAAATGAGAAGGGGAGAGCTCTCAACCTAACAGGACAAAACCTTATTCAACACACATAGCGCTGAACTATTTCCTCCCACGCCTAGCAGCTCTGGGCGCTAGATGCCCTGTCATTGCGTGTCATTGCAGTGTTACGGAACCACTCACACGTATCAGAGAGCAACTAATAATTGAGATGCCTGCTTATTATATTTTCCTTATGACACTTAATTTTATATGTCCTAGATTTTAACTGGCATGCTTACACAAGGGGATTAACTGTAGTGTTTCCTGTTGTCAACAGACATGTAGGCTGACTTCTATTCTGTCAAAATACGCGTCCTGCCAGAAGGGATTTGCAATTCTGTTCATTTTGGTTTTGTTTTGCTGTTCTTGTGTTGCGACAGAGTCTTGCGTATCTAAGTCTGACCTGGAAGTCCCTAGACAGCCTTGAACTTCTGATCTTCCTGCCTTCATCCCTGAGGTGCTGGGTTTACAGATGTGTGCCACAACCCCTGGGTTAGATGATGCTGAAGACGTAAGACCCATACGAGCACTCCACCATTTGAGCTGCATTCTCCAGTTTTGTTTTCATTTGGGGAAGGGGCAAGCAGTCTTAATATGTATCCCAGGCTGGTCTCAAACTCCCTCTGTAGACACCTCCTCCAAAAAAGTTGTTTGAAACAGTACGGAATAACATTTCACAACTGGAGAGTAACAATTTTTACATACTATACAAATATATATGCATAGATATAGAGAGAGAGGAAAGAGAGACCTATGTCCTTGAACACCTGATTCTCCAGCCTCTACCTCCAGAGTGCTAGGATTATGAGTGCATGCCTCTATGCCCAGCTTTATGAGTCTTTATAAGGGAAACCAGGCAATGCAATGTGTAGAAGCTGTTCCATGGGAAATATATTAACACAAGTTCTTGTACCTGCTGTGCTTTGACAACACTAGGAGTCTCCAGATTTAGCAATGAGTGCCAGCCACCTGCTCCATTACAAGCTCTGGCTTCTGATGCTGTGTTTAGCACAATACAGACCAGATCATCCCCCCCNGCTAGGATTATGAGTGCATGCCTCTATGCCCAGCTTTATGAGTCTTTATAAGGGAAACCAGGCAATGCAATGTGTAGAAGCTGTTCCATGGGAAACTCTGGCTTCTCTCGCTGTGTCTCTCTCAATCTCGACCAGATTCTCCCCCCACACACACACACACCTTTCTCTCTCTCTCTCTCTCTCTCTCTCTCTCTCTCTCTCTCTCTCTCTCTGACAAAGTTACCACCCACACCCTTTCTTTTCTCTCTCTCTCTCTCTCTCTCTCTCTGACAAAGGTACCACCCAGTCCTACAAAACACTTTTATATATTTATTGTTTTTATCACTTTATTATTTTACTATGCAGTATGCTTTTATATTTGTTTTAGTTCCTTTATTTTCTTAGCACCTTCTACAGGCTATTGTATACTGTCATGTTTTTATAGAGCTAAACTGAAGCCATGTCTGCCTCCTAAAGGTCGCTTATGAAACTGTCTTTCATTGTTCGCATGCATGTACAGTCATTCAAAGATATTTCATATGAAACCACCATGGTCTGTCTTCATAAGCAAGGGTGTGGAATGCGCTACCTGTGAAATTCGGGAGAGAGAGCCTATCAAAATCCAAACACTGTATGAAATTAGTCTTTGTAGATTTTACAGTAAATAAAACTGTAAATGAGAGCTGGAAATGAACGCGCTTTTTGGAAGGCTTTATCTTAAACACAAAAGAGACTATTAAGGAAATTTCTCACCATGTCCTAAAGAAAGTTGAATTCTCCAATCACTTGAAATTATGCAGTGTGTCTCTGCCCAGACCTCAGTCAAAACCGAATGTGTTCTAAAACATAATTTCCCAGACTGGTATGAAGCCTCTTGTGACCAGCTAACTCAGTTGGCACGGGAGACACCCAAGGACATCAGTCATGTTGCTGTAACATTATATACCTGGAGCCCTTTATTTTAATTGTTTTGACCATGTGTTGATACAGTATCACTTGAATTGCTTTGGTTCTCTCACTCCTGAATGAGTCAACATGTTGCAAACAGGTCCACCCAAAAGTCTTCCAATTGTTCTTAAAGGAAACGGCAGGAAATAAACAGAAACCTTGTTTAAGAGGAGAAAAAAAAAAAAGCACTCTGGCGGGTCCCTGTGCAGGTTCTGCATTCACCTGACCTAACATTTGCCCTGTGGATGCAATTCAATGGTTATAGCTCTACCCAGGATGTTAGAGTCCTTTGCTGGGCTTTTAGGTTTGTTCTTACGTTTATGTTGCATGTTAGCATTTAAGCAGGGGTAGAAAACACGTAGTTTCCTTCTGGAGCTGTAGGTCGATGGTTGATGATGCCTAGACGGACAGGTAAACAGGCGGATAAAGGAGTCCCGGCAGAGGGTGAACAATTATCTAGTTAAATCAACTACAGCAAATAGTTAAATATGTCCAGTTCACTGTGTCTGAGACCAGAAGTTCCTATCCCATTTTATTTTTATTATTATGTTTGAGACAAGGTCTCAAGTTCTCCAACTGGGGCTTGAACTTCTGATCGTCCTGCTGCTGTCTCTTGAGTGCTAGGATTACAGATGTGTGTCACGATGCCCAGTTCATGCAGTTGCTGGGGATCAAACCCAGGGTTTGGTACATGCTAGGCAGGCACTTTCCAAACTGAGCCAAATCCATAGGCAGTTCTTATACCATTTATATTTGACACAGGATCAATGGCCAAATCCCCATGGCATAAACCCAGCGTGCGCAGGCGCTGTATCCGCATACTCACTCAGCAGCCCTTGAGGTGGGTACATGCTGCCCAGAGCTATGTAAGGAAGCCTGGATGCATTTGCTGAAAGCCTAAGAGGTAAGGTAAGGCAGCATAAACTGTGAGAGAAGAATGCAATGGGCACGACTGGAGGGGATTCTCTCCACAGGGGCAGACGCACCTTGTTCTGATCCAGGCTTCTTTTTTGCTGGTGTATAATAATCCCTTAGCGCTACATGAGTCTATGACTCTGTTACAACAAGAGGCAGGGGTGGGATTTCCCCCTCCCAGCCCTTTACATGGATGAAGAAGCCAAGGTTCCCTTTCCATAAAGTTCTTTTCAAATTCTTGCTGTCATACCCTGAATGCTTCTTGTTTGTTTGGAGTGTTTTGTTTTTGGTTTTAGATGGGGTCTCATGCAGCACAGGCTAGCCTTCACTCCTGATCCTCCGAAGTGCTGGGCTTCCAGGCATGAGCTACCACGCCCCATCATGCTCTCAGCATTTCTAATATTTTGTCTTCGGTCTGCTGGACAGGTAGGGCAGCAGGCAAAACAGATACATCCAGTTCAGGAGGATTTGCTAACACCCAGGTTCTTCCAGTAATGCTGCTCAGAATTGAAAGCCGAAGACTTTCTGTCTCCCAGCCAGTGTGCTCTGCTCATCTAGACTGGGGAGGTTCCAGTTTCCTGTATCTGCCTCTCATTCTCTTTCTCTTTCTTTCTTTCTTTCTTTCTTTCTTTCTTTCTGTCTGTCTGTCTGTCTGTCTGTCTGTCTTTCTGTCTGTCTTTCTTTCTTTCTCTTTCTTCTGTCCTTCTTTCTCTCTCTTTCTTCCTTCCTTTCCTCATTTTTTCCATCCTTCCTTTCTTTTTCCCTTTCCTCAATTTTCATGAGACAAGGTCTCAATTGGTAGCTCAGACTGGCCTCAAACTCACAGCAATCCTCCTGTGTCCGTCTCTCAAGTGATGGTATTACAGGTATGCGCCACAACACTGGGCTCCAACGCTATTAATGAAAAGACTCCTTTGCACCACGCACCCGACACTGAGGTATCTACACTGCAAGGTTCAATGGTTCTGGCTCTCCAAGCAGACATGAGCTTCTGGAACCCGCAGGGAGCTTTTCTTGTTCGCTGCTGGATTCTCTTCATCCTCGTCCTCAGCTGAATAAAATCAGTGATGAACGAGCTTCTCAACCCCAAACTCGGCATCCCCTTTCCGTGGATTCCTCTTTGCTGGTTGACTATGGCATTGACTAGGGAGTCTGACTTGTTTCAGGGGAGGTGTTGAAAGAAGCAGGAGGCTACGGGGACACTCTTGAGTGGTCAGCAGACCGTGAACATGTTCGCTCTGAAACAGAACTTGGGAGAAAGGAGCTGTTTTCCCCTTTTTTTCCCATGGCCCGCTGTGCTTCCTTTCCCAAGAAAATGTGTGAGAAAGGAGTACTGAAGAAGCCACACAACAATAGCAAGGCAAAAAGTGACACCTTATAAACGCTCCTGAGTGGGTTAATGAGACAAAAGGAAGGGGACCAGCTCTTTTTGTCTGCCTGACACCCTCCTTAGGGTTTGGCGACATTTTCCCACCAAATAATACACACAGATCAATTGAAGCATGTGAGGATCCCAGGGACAACCTTTGAGAGTCACTTCTCTCCCCCCATCACAGGTTCTAGGGCTCAAACTCAGGACATCAGGAATGGCTTCAGAGCCTTTATCCGCTGACCCATCTTATGGTCATTAGTTTGGAGTGTTAGGTTTTGAGACCGAGGTCTCTTGTGGTCTACAATCATTGAGGTGGACCTGACCTGGAACTACTGATCGTCCTGCCTCTGCCTCCCTAGTGCTGAGATCATCCTCCCTGCATCTATCGCTTTCCAGGCCAGCCTGGAGTACATGACACCTTGTCTCAACAAAGAAGATCAGCACCCCAACTTCCATCTGTTCGTTTTGTTTGTAACCTTTCTTGGGAGAGTGGTCAGGTTTTTCTTTGAGAGACTCAGCCACCTTCCCCTGCACCCACATGCCGTGTGCCTCATACAGTTTTCTTGATTGCTTATTTTATATACATTCAACCTGTTATTCAGGTGCATGTTAAAACATGCTATGCAGGTCGAGCACAAATATTTTAGTCTTCTTCAACAAAACAGTTTAAACTTCTTTTGGAACTAAGGATTCAAGCAGAGCAGAACACTGTGAGGAGGAAGTTAACCCATGAAACACCGTGAACTTCTAGGGTACAGAGGCCTTGTAGCTTCGCCCAGGGAAGAAGACTCTTTTCTTTGACACAGTTTATGGCATAAGAATTACTGACTTCCTAGGTGCCTAGTGCCAAAGTCTGAAAGGGAGAGCAGGCTTTGCCTGGGGGACTCTTTGCATTAAAAACTTTGTTAGGCAAAGCCCGATGGCTTACAAGTCTGATTTGCACTGTGTGCCTTTGTCAAGGGATTAGATGATCCCCACTGTTTAATGTTCGGGTCTCGATTTGCATATGGAAACACACGGCCTCTTCCAGGTTTGGCTCTTTTATTCTGTTTCTCATCCTGGTCTGCAACAGATACTGTGTGTAAAACTTGATGAAATTCTTTGCAGTGGTTCCGGGCATGCGGTAGATGGGTTTCAGGGTGAAGTCTGCCTGGACGTCACGGATGCCAACCTAGGAATCAATGTGGCAACAGACAAGGAATTCATAGCGAGAGGTGTACAGGTTTCATGGGTTTCCTGAATTAGAACGCACGGCCCACTAGTAACAAAGGAACTCTGTGGAGATGTGCACCGCGAAGGGAACTGGAGGGGTAGAGAGAGCCTTCAGCGGCTTTAGGACATATTTGGACTCTGCACAGTGTCTTCCCTTATACTTAAAGGTTTGAGAAAACCGATTTTAGATTTGCTGTAACAATACCCTCATCTCAACACGACGTTTAATAGCCTATCCTTTGGCAAACAGTTTTGACTAACATTTGCTTTGACCCTGTTCCCAGATGGGCAACCTAAAACCTCGAATAGAAACCTCTCAAGGAGGGACGGTTTTAGAGGTTGTGGGTTTAGAAGGAATGGTTTAAGGGTTTCTTTTCTCTTGAACTCTCCGTATTCTTTCCTTTAGTATGGTCACTAGGCCCAGGGAAGTGTTTTCTCTGTGGACTGGGAGACTCTGGTTGAGTAAGGTGAACCTGAATGAAGAGGAAAGGGCAGAATTCAAAGCCTCTCAGTAACCCCGGAATGCAAAGAACTTTGCTAGAGGTTGAAAATTTTGTTACACGTATTTCATTTCATTTTTTTTTTGCTATTTTGAGAAAGGTCTCATGTAGCTTTGGCTGACTTTGAACTCTTTGTACGGAGGATGATCTTGAACTCCTGACTCTATATCCCTTTCCCCAAGTTCTGCGATCTAGAGACAGGCCACCATGCTACTTTTTTATACTCTTTTAGGTTAAAGACAGAAGCCTACAGGAGTGGGATTTGTCTACAGCTACACAGCTATAAAAAAAAAATCTGTCTGCTTTGGAAGTTCACTCCCTCACTGGAACAATATACCCTCTCTTAGGTAAACTAAGCCTCCTCACCCGCTCAGAACGTGTGTTTCCGTTTTGACTCTAAACAGGGTGATATTTGGCACATACAAAAACACATGCGCAGGATTTGCCTGACAATCCCCTTTTCTAATAGCGACAAGTAAGCAACCTTATAGATCATCCTATTAAAGATACCTCACATTCCTCGAGGTTCCAGTTCTAACAATGACCTCAGAGAGGATGGTCCTCTCCTGCATTTTAGCAGCCTACAGACTCTACCAAAGCATCATGAATAAGTAAGTCAAGGACTTTCTTTCCGGGTAATTCCAACATGATTCAAAGCATTTTTATGGACGTCTCCAGTTGCTGAGAACAAGCACCAGCATCTCTATTTATAGTTGGGTCTACTGGAGGTGAGTCTAAAAAAACATCATAGGAGGCTGGGCATGCAGGAAAATACATGTACTCCTAGCACTCTGGAGGTGGACAGAGGACGAGTTCAAGGCTGACCTCTGCCACATGGCAATGCTGTGTGTGTGTGTGTGTGTGTGTGTGTGTGAGAGAGAGAGAGAGAGAGAGAGAGAGAGAGAGAGAGAGAGAGAGAGAGAGAGAGAGATTGCAAAGCCTCTTTCTTCAATGCACAATGCAATGGCCACTCTCAGTCATGGCCATGGGAAATACTCTTACTTCTTGCCCATCTTCCAAAACCGTTTGCCAACATTCTTCTAATGCTCCCAATATCTAAAGATAATCCCTTTTCCCCTAACCAGGATCTCAACCGAAAATAGAGCTGGGCATGTGCCGCCAGGCTTGAACGAATGACTCAGAAGCCATTTCAGATCTCAGCAGCCTGGAAGGCACTGCCAAAGACAGGATCAGAGTCCAGGAGCCTGTGACTGACAGGCTGGGAGGCGTTCCAAAGACTGGCTTGCCCAAAGCCTCCTTCTCACAAATGAGGAAGCAAGAGCCTCTCATCTTCCCCCCAAAGTTATATTCCTATAGCACCCCATTTTAGCTGCAAACTGACTCCCAACCCTTGGATTCAGCTTGCAAAAGAAGGTCTTGGGGTAAATAACAAAGCAAGACCCAGAGGCACCCTAAGCAAGACTCAGGGGATGAGCAAGAGTTCTTCGTGAGCAGGAGTGTCCATCATCAGGGACCTAGAAGGGACAAGGTCTCCTTTGTGCTGATTTGGGTTATTGGCTCCACTGAGCTTCCGTGGGCTGTTGAGTCTTTTTTACTAGTCTGTGCTGGTGTTTTGCATTTCTCCTTTCGCTCGTGGGTTTATGTCCTCTTTCTTCCAACAGTCGGGCATTGGCCACACAAGTCCTGGCGAAACCTGAGAACCAACTGCTACACCCCATCCAAGTGATGGGCGAAGAAGGGCAGGCATGCGCTAAAGTTTATGTCTTACGGTTCCTATACTCAGCACTCTGTGCGTTTGTCTCGTTCGGACCCCATGACAACTCTGTGAGGCTACTCTTCTTCTCGCTCTGAGGACTCGAGAACCTAGATAGGCCTGGATAAGCTAAACAGAATAAAGACAAGTGAGCAACGGAGCTGTGAAGCTGTTCTCTCTCTCTCTCTCTCTCTCTCTCTCTCTCTCTCTCTCTCTCTCTCTCTCTCTTTCTCTCTCCATATATACATATGTGCAGAAAATGTTCCAAACCTCATAGTTGGGGTGATTATTTATGCTAGGAAAATTCTGGAAGGAATGCTGCCTATTCTTGGAGCCATCCTTCTCAGCTTGTACCAAAAGAGTTTTCCTGTTTTATCTTGAGCCTTTTAACCTGCTTAAGTTTCCTTTTGAGGTTTACTTAAAACATGGTGGCATTTTTTTTTCTCTCTGTTTCTCCTCCACAGAACAAGCGATGACAATACCTGGCAAATTATGCCCAGCCTGTAGGAAGTGCTCAATAAATATTTTTTTTAACCTGGAAGTATCTAGCAAACCTATAATGTTTCTTCTTTGTTTGTCTCTAAAAACAGGAACAGTTTTGACCCCCCAATTCATTTTTTGCTTGTTTGTTTAATTTTCTTTTGCAAAAATAGGTATCACACTGTGGCCCTGGATGGCCTGGAATTCACGATATAATCACTATATAATAATTGATTCTAGCCTTGAAGTAGCATCAGGCTCCTTTGGCCTCTGCCTGGAAAGTTTGACAGGCACAGGCCCACGGTGTCTGGCTTGACTCTGAATGTTTAAGTGGATTTGCATATTTCGTCTGAAATCCATAGACAACAACAAGACTCACTCCACTCCACGAAGGCTTTGCCGTGGACTTGCCCTTGCTCACGTCACACCTGCTCTGCAGTAGATCGTTCTGGCAAGGGCTGAGGAGAAGCCTGTTGGAAACCTGCTTGGATAAGTAAACCTGCTTTGCGTCCAGGGGTAATCATTAATGTTTCAAGGGCCAATTCACTTGGTGACCTATTCCCTCAGATGGCTTTTCGAAGCGCCCCTGATGACGGATTTCAGAAGATAAACTTTCCAGTCAGGGGACGCCAATTGAGCAAGACAATGGGCTGGAGATGGAGAGATTGAGTGAAGTTTGGGTGATGAATGATGCCCGCCCGCCTATCTGGTCCCTGTGAAATGAAAGGAGCGTGCCCTGTTTAGGACAGTCCCATAATACTCCTTCTCCCTCGCCACAAAGGGCTAGAGCCTCTCTGAGCGAAGCTGGGACAAAATCGTGCAGGTCAGCCAGACTCTGGGCCTTGACCTTGCTCTGCTGTCTCTAGTCACGTGCCACTGCGTGGAGGATTTTGCTTCTCTGTGTTCTTCCAAAGGGCGACTTTCACAGCACCAAGAACCTTTTAAAGTCAGAAGCAAATCATCCCCGAGTTCTTCCAAGCCGGCCTGCTGCCTCAGCGGGACCCCTCTCCCTTCCCCAAGTAGGACCGAGCTCCTATAGAAAAATTATAAAATTCTTGACAAAAAAAAAAATCCCATTGGAAAGAAACAGATGTTCAGCGAGTAACTTTCGACATGATATGCTGCTCCTAATACCTAGTTTTAAAGCGTGTGGGGATGTTAACTTTTTTTAAAATAAGTGTCAACACGTTCTGAGCAGTTCTTCTATCTCCATCTGCGGCACACACATCACTAACTCTCTCTCTCTCTCTCTCTCTCTCTCTCTCTCTCTCTCTCTCTCTCTCTCAGTGGGGAGTAATGAAAAAGCGAAAGTGGGAAACCCAACAAGCATACTGATGTATAAAGCTGACTCTGAAAACGGTGAGCCACTGCCTCCCAGTTGCGGAGCTCGGAAACATTCTTTCTCTTTGCGGAGCATTCGGATGGCCCATGGTCCACATGCTTCTGCCAAGGCAATTAGGACCAGTTAGCATTTGGGAATCAGCTATTGGCGAGAATTCATCACAGAAATCTATTCATAAAATCCCCTTTTCGCAGAGCCGACCAGGGTGCCCGCTCCGGGCATTGGAGTGTCTGTTGCGTGGGCTTCTGCTGGAAGCAGGTCCGGGGTTTAAAGTTGAAACTAGGGTTCTGTATGGGGTGTGATTCGGTGCGGTTCCGCTGCACCTGGCCGTGGAGACTTCGAGGGCTGGGAGGGGAAGCAGCGCACGCGCGGCGCGTTCAAGTGCGCTTTGAACTCCGCCTGGGGTCCTCCTGGAGTCGCAAGGGCTGGGTTCTCGCTCTGCGGGAGCGCACCGCTGTGTTCCAGGACTCCTGCCCCGCCCAGAAGAGCTCCGACTCGGCCTAGTTCCTCTCCCCAAGTGGAGGTGGAACGGGAGCTCGCAGGGTGTGGCTGGCGGAAGAGCAGATCGCCTCGTGTCCCCAAAGCTCTCTGCGGTCCCGGTGTCCGCGACGCCTGAAGGCATCGAGGCGGGAGCTGCGCGGTCTGCAGCGCCCCCCGCCGGTTCTCCCGCAGTAACGCGTCCGCAGACGGGAATACGGGAGACCCAGACCCCAGGCCGATTCTTGTTAGGGGATTTCTCAAATAGACTGACTGCACTGTTTGGGGCTCCTGAAATCTGAATTCCCACGCCTCTCTTTAGATTATGCATACTGGGAGGTCGCACGAACATTTCAGAATAGGAGTGGGTTGCAGACGAGGCAGGGTTCTGGGTTTGTTTTGGGTACCAGCATTGAAGTCAGGATTTCGTGCATACTAAGCAGGCCTTGTACCTCAAAGCTACACCCCCTCGCCGACCTTCCCGCGAAGAAGGAACCTGACTATCCAGGTGGGATAGTCACCTGTGGCTATGAATCCAACTGTCTTCTCTTTGAACCTCATATCCTCGTCGCAAAAAAATAGGAATGACCTTATCTGCGTCCCAAGTGAGAAATGCAAAGCCCCTAGCTGTGACGTCAGCTGGCAGGCCCAAGGGCAACAGTACCACCTGGAGCACAGAGACCCTTGGAGCAAGAGATCCTTGGCCCTCGCCAAGGCAGCCAGCAGACCCAGGGTCCCTTTTTTCTTACAACACATAGCAAATGCACAGCAGTCTATAGACCTTGGGTGCCTCTGGCTAGCGTGTCTGCTCAGGCAGCTAGAACGCCAGCAAAGTAGGTTTTTAAATTGAGGGGAAGGGGACGAATAGAGAGGGAGGGAGGGAGGGAGGGAGGGAGGGAGAGAGAGAGAGAGAGAGAGAGAGAGAGAGAGAGAGAGAGAGAGAGAGAGGAGAGCACACATGCCACACCTCATGTATGGAGGTCAGAGTACAACTTAAACTCTCCCAACTTAATTTACTTAGCGCGTGTGTGCAAATTGGAGAACAGCTGTGCCACTGTGTTATTGGATGCTTAAGCTGGACAGACAGCACCTTCATGCACTATGCCACGTCTCCTCAGCTCATTAAGGAAGCTTTGACTACTGGGGTCGTGTATCTCATCTCCCCTTAAGCCTCCTCCCCCTCCCCACGTCTCGCGTCCTTTCTGAGCATTAGAAAGCTCAAGCGCACAGAGACCTGCCGATTCCTTGAGGTCTGTATTCTGCAAATACAGCCCGGTGCCACATCTTTCAGCGACTCCTCCTGAAGCGGACCAGCGTGAGGTACAGAAATAGAGCGGGCACTCTCCTGATTATGATTATTTGTCTCAGCGGAAGCCCAGGGAGATTTTGGTGGAGTGGGAGACCCTGGCCTTGTCAAAAGATGCCTCTCGGGACCGACCACTCCTGCCCTCTTTCTAAAGGTTGGCGCTTTGCCTAGAGAGGGGGTGATGGCTCTTCCCAGAATCCAATCCTTTTCTGAGACATTTGCTTCAGAAGTCAACGTGAACTGAGATAAAAGTCACATGGAAATCTATTACGAGTTTTTGTTTGTTTGTTTGTTTGTTTGTTTTTCTGAAACAGAGTCTCATGTAGCCAAGACTAGCCTTCAACTCCTGGCTCTCCCTCCCTTCACCTCCATAATTCTGGGATTTCAGGCATGTACCACCTCACCAGGCTAACCTGTTGCTTTTTGTTCTGTTTCGTTCTGGGCGCTCTGGTGCCCTTCTGTGCAGGAATGGAGGATGCAGCGAGAGGGACACAGGCACGGAGTCATGTGCAGCTCATCCTGTCAAGTGTGACAGACAGCCTATGCCGGTAATCCCAGCACACAGGAGGCTGCGACAGCAAGATTGAAAGGTAGAGGCCAGCCCGAACTGGCTCGAATAAATACCCCCGAATAAGTAAATAAATAAATAAATAAATAAGCAAAAAAGCAAACTGGAAGTCTATGAGAAGTAATGTAATAATGTTCTTTTTTAGACGGATAGAAGTCCAAATGTGATAGCTCTTGTGGATGTGTGAGAGATGCAAGCGGGGAACTCACGTCCTTAGGACTTTTCTAGGTCTTGAAAATAGCTTTCAGGGCTTGGGGAGATGGCTCAGGTGGACCAGTGCTTGCTGTGCAAGTGTAAGAGCCTGTGTGTGTACCTCCAGAACTTACATAGAGCCAGCATTGGTCTGCCATCCCAGCGCTCCTCCTGTATGATTAGAGGCTCAGAGGTAGGGGCATTCCTCAGGAGCCCAAAGGCTAGCTGTCCTGGTTCCCCCAGCTCAGAACAACAAACTGGAAGGCAAGGACTAGTCCTCTGATGTCATACTGCTATGTGGCTTGTTCGTGCACACACACACACACACACACACACATACACATTGGCATCCTACAAATGAAAAAAAAAAAAGCCAAGAAACAAAAAGACACAAAGAATCCCAGAAAAATGACAAGCTAATCTTCCCCTGGCCTTAGCAGTCAACCAAGTATTTCTGTGTGTATCTTATCCATTTAGCCACTCTCTAAATGAACCTCAGTGGATACACTAGTGATGTTCACAGCCCAGAGGCACACTGCTCACATCCTGTCTCATCTCCACGCTGCTGGCCAGTGACTCTGCTCTCCCAGGTTCTGGTGTGGGACAGTCCACTGTCCCTCTGAGCAAGCGTTCTTCATGACTCTTTAGAAATGACAGGACAATTGCTTTATTAATATGGAGCACTGGACAAATTAGAGAGCATTCGCATATTATGACAAGGTAAGCGACAGCTGCTACTTTACCAAAACTACTCATTATGGGCCATTTGTTTAAAAGTTGTTCTGGTGGCTTGGAGACGGAGCTTTTTCCTCTCTGACTCACAGGAAGCAAAAATAAGTTACTATCAGGTGATGGCCGTACTTAGAAGCCAAACTAAAAATGAGAAGGCTTCTCATCCTTGGGTGGAGGGCAGTTTGGCTCTACTCTTCAAACTGGGAAGTGCCGAGTGGTAGAAAAATAATGGAAGGTTTTCTTCCCCCCTTTCGTGTGTGTGTGTGTGTGTGTGTGTGTGTGTGTGTGTGTGTGTGTTGAGACAGGGCCTGGCATTTCCCAGGCTAGCCTGGAACTTACTATGTAGTCAAGGACGATCTTTGAACTCTGCCCCCACCTCTCAAGAGCAGGAATTATAGGTATGTGCCATCAGGCCCAATTTATATGACACTGGAGATCAAACCCAGAGCTTTGTGCACGTTATAAACAAACCCTCTACTAACCCTCTACTAACTTAGCTTTATCTCAGTGTCTCATGTAACCCAGGCTGGCCTCAAGCTCCTGAACCTTCGCTCATCTCCTGAATTCTGGCATAATCGTGCCTAGTTAATAAGTGTGTGTGTGGGGGGTGTGTGTGTGTGTGTGTTGAGACAAACTCTCTACACAGCCCTTGGCTATCCTGGAACTCACCACATAGATCAGGCTGGCCTTGAACTCAGAGATCTGCCTGCCTCTGTCTCCCTCCACCATGCCTAGCTGCTTAATAAGCTTCAAAGTGCACAGCTCTGTATTGTCGACTATAGACACCATATTGTACAACAATTCTGAGCTTAAAACGGAAACTTCACACTCACAGAGCGACAACTGCCCTCCAGGCCTCTGACAGCTACCAGTTCACTCTCTGCGGCATCAAGATTGAATAAGCTTATTTTCGATACTTAAAAGAGCCAGAATCTTTTGGTATTTCCTGGCTCAGCACAAGCCTCTATATTGATGAAAGTGGCAGGATTGCCTTTGTAAGTTTTATTCAGC
This sequence comes from Alexandromys fortis, assembly GCF_014885135.2. Taxonomy (NCBI): domain Eukaryota; kingdom Metazoa; phylum Chordata; class Mammalia; order Rodentia; family Cricetidae; genus Alexandromys; species Alexandromys fortis. Next base: position 16,729,440 of record NW_026067897.1, read on the forward strand.
TAGTTATTGGCAATACTGATCCTCCACCTCAGGGCCCTCTGTGCGCTCTATCACTGAGATACATCCTTAGCTATTAAAGGTTTTGATTTGGGCTTCTGTAGTCTCATTGAGTTATCCGTCTGACCTCAAGCTTCTGACCTCAAATGATCCTCCCACCTCAGCTGCCTCAGTGGCTGGGGTTATAAAGTGCGCCACCACACACAAATGGAATCCATTCCCATGCTCTTTGAAATGGTGTTCCACTGCATGAATAGACCTTATCAACAAGCATTATGCTTGTTCCCAGCTTTGTTCCCAAATTTACAGTAGAATAGCACTTTGAAAAGCCTGGTGTACGTTTTCTGGTGTATGGGAGCAGAGGGTTGTTTTGTTTAAGATTTGTTGGGTATTTTGTGTGTTTGAGTGTTTTACTTGAGAGTATGTCTGTGCACCAGCTTCATGCATGCAGAGTATGTCTGTGCACCAGCTTCGTGCATGCAGAGTATGTCTGTGCACCAGCTTCATGCATGCAGTGCCGGCCGATGCCAGAAGATGCACAGATCCTCTAGGACTAAAGTAATGAATGGCATGGGCCACCCTATCAGTGCTAGGAATCAACACTAGGTCCTCTGGAAGAGCAGCCAATGTTTGCCTATCCCTAGCCCCCTCCACAGACCCCAAGAGGAGAGTTTCATCTAGGCTGTATAGCAAGGGGTTTATTTCTGACTTGGTGTAGATAGCACTGATTTGCTGGAAAGCTTAGAGTCAAAAAAAAAAAAAACATTTTGACAATAATAAAGCCTTGAAATCAGTGGACATAATGTTCCTCCTTTCTTTTTTATTTTTTGGTGTGTGTGTGTGTGTGTGTGTGTGTGTGTACACTCCTCCATTCTTTCTTTGTTCTGCCCTTCTCAGTGTATAAATCTCTCACCTCATGGCTAATTCCCAAGTAGTCTATTGATTCTCCATGCTGCTGCTAATAGGATTGTTTTCTTAACTTATTTTTAAGACACTTGGTTGTTGCTGTCTAAACAAAACAACAACTAATTTTTTGTGCTTTGATTTTCTGTCTTTAAAGTTTATTGAATTCACTTATCAGGTTAGTAGGGATTTCTTGGTAGCATCTTTAGGACTTACCATATATAAAATCATATCATCTAGAGCTTAAGACAAAGGTCAGTTGGCAAAATGTACGTACAAGATCCTGGGCTGACTCCCCAGCACCACGTGAACTGGGCATCCTGGCACATGCCCATAACCCCAGCACACAGGAGGCAGAGCTACATAGCAAGTTTGAGACCAGGCTGGGCTACAAGAGACCCTGTCTCAAAACCAATATAGATAGATAGACAGACAGACAGACAGACAGACAGACAGATAGATAGATAGATAGATAGATGATTGATAGATAGATAGATGATAGATAGATAGATAGATAGATAGATAGATAGATAGATAGATAGATAGATA
>NW_026067897.1:16731208-16736821 GCF_014885135.2 Alexandromys fortis
ATTGTCCTTGGCTTCTCAGCAGCCCTCATTGTCCGCCATATTCAGAGAGTCCGGTTTTATCCCATGGTTTTTCAGTCGCAGTCCAGCTGGCCTTGGGGAGCTCACAATAGATCAGCCCCACTGTCTCCGTGGGTGGGTGCACCCCTCCTGGTCCTGACTTCTTTGCTCATATTTTCCCTCCTTCTGCTCCTCCTTGGGACATTGGGAGCTCAGTCCGGTGCTCCAGTGTGGGTCTCTGTCTCTATCTCCATCCATCTCCAGATGAAGGTTCTATGGTAATATGCAAGATATTCATCAGTATTCTGATCTGCGTGTTTTTAATTTATTTTTCTTGCCTAATTGCTCTGGCTAGAACTACCAGCAGGGCTGGTTAAGAGTGGCCATTCTTATCTTGCTTCCGTTAGAAAAAAGAAATACTTTAATTTTTGTCACCACTGAGTTTGTTAGTTTTGGGCTTGTCACACATGGCCTGTATTGTGTTCAGTATCTCATGATTCAGTGTTGCCTGTCTTAAAGGGGTGTCAGATTTTGTCCAGTGCCTGTTCTGTTTAGTCTTTGTCCTGGGAATGCGTGACCAAATACCTGGCAAGAAACAACATCAGAGAGAAAGGTTTGTTTTAGCTGCAGCATGCAGTCTATAGTCGCAGGAAAGGGGGGACTGCGGGGGCTGGGAGTGACTAATTGCATTGGCTGCCCAGCCAAGAGCCAGAAATGAACGCTGATGCTCAGCTCACTGTCTCTTAGTCTAGAACCCTAGGCCTCCCACATCCAAAAGGGTTCTTTCCTTATCAACTAAACTTCTCTAGAAACACCTTCACAGGCACAGCTAATCATGTTTCCATTCTTTTGGGTTTTTGGTGGTGGTGGTGGTGTTTCTGTTTTGTTCTTTGTTTTTACAAATCCACTTTTATTTATTTACTTTTCGTGAGTTTGACTCCAGAAAGGGTACAGCATGACACAGATCCTGTGTCCAACAGCTTTTGCAGAAAGGTTGCTTCGGAGTTGGGCATGCGCCATGCCGCTGTTACCATGGCCCGAGTTACCTTTCCCCAGGTTTCTCTGCTCTGGTTTGGCTTGCCTCCAGGAGTCCCTGTGTTGTTTTCGCCTTTATACATACGAGCACATCTCTTGCCCAAGTAGAATTTCATCTCGGGTATAAACACTTTCAGTTTTAAGAATCGCTGTGAGCTTGCTCACTTTGGTTCTGGAGATCTCAGCAAAAATGGCCTTGTACCACAACCTTTTGGATATATTTGCCTTTTAGAAGCCTTGCTCGCGGCAGATCCCAGTAATCGGCCCCCAAAGTTCAGTTCCATGGTGATTTTAACTCCAGTCAAAATGATAAAAATTAACCATCACAGGGTATCCGAATTTTTAGTTTTCATGGGTTGTGCTATCGTTGTATCCTTGCATAAATTCCATTTAGCTGTACTGTATGGTCCTTTAAATATGCTATTGGATTTAGTTTGCTGTTCTTTTCTATTTGACTTTTTGAGACAAGGCAGTAGTGATCTTTCTGCTTCTGCCTTCAGGGTGCTGGGGTCACAAGTTACCAAGGCCAGATGGTTCATTAAAGCTTTGTTGAGGATTCACACACATACCCATCTTCAGGTAGGCTGGAAGTTAACAAGTTCCAGGGACCTTCCTGTCTCTCCCCCACCCCGCAAGTACCATGCCAGATATGTGGGTGCTGGGACCCAAACTTCTGGCCCTCACGTTGGCATAGCAAGCATTTCTTAACCACAAAGCTGTCTCTCCAGCCCCCCACCCTGGTTTTTGCAAATGTTCATTAAAGATCTTGGTCTATAATTTTCTCATTTTGAAACATCTTTGGCATTTATATCGTGGCGATGCTGGCCTCATGCAATGAGTTTGGCCAGAAAGAGTGACACAGGCCGTTAGCCCTAGCACTTGGGAAGTAAAAGCAGGGGAATCAGGAGTGTGAGTCCACCCTTAGCTTGTCCTTGTAATGAGTTCGGGGCAGCCTGGACTACATGAGATACTAAGCCCAAGGAAAAAACTGGAGGAAAAAAGTTGGAAGCATTCCTATCTTTAATTTTTTTTTGAAGATTTTGCAGATTGACATCAAGCATAGCATTTTATAACTGATCACCTACCATAGTCTTGCTTAGGTAGGTAGTAAGAAAATGGCAGAATTGGGAAAACTCTCCTGTCAATCATAGAATAGTCATAGGATCTTGTGGGACTCACTTGCTCATTGGGAACCATAGGTTCATTTGCTCTAAAACTGGTTGCAGCAGTTGAAGAGATAAAAGGAAACAGTTGGTGATAAGTACCTCTGTAGAGATGACTATTATGTGTGATGTGTCTGTGTGTGTATGTGTGTGTGTACACATCCGTGTTCGTGTGTGTGTGTGTGCATGTGTGTGTGTACACATCCGTGTTAGTGTGTGTGTGTACACATCCGTGTTCGTGTGTGTGTGTGTGCGCGTGTGTGTGTGTACACATCCGTGTTCGTGTGTGTGTGTGTGCATGTGTGTGTGTACACATCCATGTTCGTGTGTGTGTGTGTGTGTGTGTGTGTGTGTGTGTGTGCTGATGGGGCTCAAACCAGAGGCCTTTCTTATACTAAACAAGTCCTGTATTGCTGAGCTCCACCCCCAGGTCTTGTCTGACTGTTGTGACTATAGTTCTATTGCATGTTTGAGAAGTCACACTGGAACTTTTTTGGCTCTCCAGTTGCTGGACCCCAGAGACTCATGGTGCTATGATTAGAAAGAGTTGACTCATGTGCCCAGAGATCTATTTCTAAGGTGGAACTTTAAGCAGGTTCTTTAATCCAGCTAAGCCTTGGTTTCATCATCTGTAAAATGGGAACACAATAGATCTCATTAAAAGCGAAACCTTCAATAAGAATGACATGGAGTTATATATAGTGTATTTCAACAGTGTCTGCCTCTTGGCAAGCACTTGGCATAAATGCCATTTATTATTATTATTACCAACTAGGTTGAATTCCCTGGCCATTTCGGGGAAGCTCAGCTCTTTCTGCCTGCACAGCCCAAGTGTTAGTATCACAAAGCCTATGTATATACGTGGCTCTACTTTTTCAACTTTTTGAAAGTTTGGAGTTTTTTTCCTAATAATGATGAAAAGGGGAGAAGGTCAAGGAGCTTGAAACTTCCTTTGTGACTCTTTCTTAGCTAACATAAACCCTGTAAAGTGAGCGGCCGAGGCTCTGGAGTAAAGGCTTGCAGTGTAAAATACCAGGGCTTCAGAGTATGCAGACCCTAGCAACCACCAATCTCTTAACAGGCCTCATACAATGTCTTCTCAACGGGCCATGAAAAGGTAGAAGATTTCATTTGATTTGATTTGATTCGCCCCTAGATCACTCACTAAACGGCTTGATACTGTTATATTGGAACCTAGTTTTTTCAGTCCAGGGCATACGTCTCCATACCTTAGACGGTGTGCAAACGTGGTGCCTACCCCATAGGAATTTAGAGTTTTCAGGGTACAGTACATANGAAAGGGGAGTGGTATTAATCATACAGTGAAGACAGGACAGCCCAGCAAAGTTTTACTTCACCTAGTACCTCGAAAGAGGGCTAAAATGGAAAGGTCTGGTATATATTAGAGAGAGAGAGAGAGAGAGAGAGAGAGAGAGAGAGATCAGACCTTGCATAAGCGTCCTGTTTGGAGTTGTAGAAAGGCTGACGAAATCCTAACATCATTGGAGAAGGGTTAAGATGGAGGCCATTTCAGCAACAGAACGGGCTAGCTGAGCTTTCCGTATCGACACTGCAGACTGTATCTTCGGGTAAAAGGAAGTGCCCAGATCTTTTATTAGTGGTGTGCAATTTCAAAATCACATAAGCAGAAGAAAGGGGAAAACTGGTGTTTCTATCTCTTCTCTGCACTCGGGATTCCATTGTCACAGCCCACATAAGTATGTGTCCTGGGTTCCCAGCAACCTCTTGGGGCGTTTTCAGATGGTCTACAGCGTGTGGTGGAGTCGACGGGTGGTTCTGAGCAGCCCTTGCCCAGGAATGCAGACCACCTCTTGGTAAGTGATGGCTCTCTTAACCTCACCTGGTTCAGAAAGTCCCAGATGGCTAAGGAGAGACCATTTCTTGGGTTAGAGACATGGCTTGGCGAGTAAGGTACTTGCCCGTAAACGGTGGGACCTGAGTTTGGATCCCCACAGCCCACATAAAAGCTAGACATGGCAACAAGAGGCTGTAATCCCCACGCTCCAACAGCAACATAGGAGGTGGAGACAGAAGGATGGCTGGGACCTGACGGGTGTCTAAACGATCGGGGATACACAGCGGCAAGCACCAAAGAGAATTTGCTTTAAACAAGCTGGAAGCGTGCTGGGACTGCGCATGTCTGCCGCCAAACCTGGCTCTTTATGCGACTTCTGGTGATGGAACTCAGGTCATCAGTCTTGCGCGGCGAGTGTCTCTCTTACAGTTTTCTATGCACAGAGTTCCTCCACAGGCTCTTGCACGGCCTGCCCTCCCTCTTCAAGGAAGCAGGCTGAACAGAGGATTACCTGGCAGCAGGGTCCGCACCGGGACAACGGCGGCTCCAAGCAGCCATCTCCTTTCGGTTGTAGTTCACCAGCCAAGGGAAAATGTCAGCACCCCATCATTGAATGTCATATTCGTATTCATCCTGTGTGCTGTACAGGCATTTGTAAACAGTGAGGTGTGTGTACGCAAGGCATGCATTGTATGCCCATGGGGGTGTTCATTAATTATATACATGAACTATTACACCCGTATCCGGCACGGATTACAAATGCGTGGCATAAAAACAAGGAGAGAGTGAAGTTCAAATACTGTCTTCGGGCCTCACAGTGAGCATCAGAGCTCTTTTCTTTCCTATTTAATTGCTTAGCTCCGAAAAGCTAGGGTTATAAATACATACCACCACTCTTAGCTGGGGATTGAACTCGGGCCCTTGTGCTTGTATGGCAAACACTTGAATAAGTGAGGTATCTTCCTGACCCTGAAAATAATTTAAATATGTATGTATGTGTATATATATATATGTATATGTGTGTATTTAATTATGTATATTTATTATGATGGATGCACATGAAAGAGTATATACAATTTCTTTCTTTCTTTCTTTCTTTCTTTCTTTCTTTCGTGTTTCTTTATTTGTTTGGCTTTTGTTAGCTTGTTTGCTTGTTTGTTTTGAGACCAAATTTCACTATATACCCCTGCCTGCCTGGATCTTGCTTTGTAGACCAGGCTGGACCCAAATTCACAGAAATCCACCTGCCTCTGCCTCCCAAATACTGGGATTAAAGGCATGTGCACCATGCCTGGCAAATAATTTTTTAAAGCATTTGAGAAGACCACTAGCCCTAGGGATCCATCTGTTTTGACCTCTCCAGCACCGGGATTATAAACACGTGCTACCATAGACAACTGGGAATCAAACTTAGGTCCTTGGGCTTGGGTGGCAAGCGCTTTACTATCAGAGCTATCTTCCCAACCCTGGAAATCATATATATATATATATTACATTTATTTATTTAATGGCAGAGGGTATGCAGGCCAAGTGCGCATGTGGAAGTCGGGGCTGTATATAATTTTTTTCCTTTCTTTTCTTTTCTTTCTTTCTTTTTTTTTT
>NW_026067897.1:16736938-16762914 GCF_014885135.2 Alexandromys fortis
GGAAATATATTAATGCTTACATATATATAAATACATAAATATATAAATACAGGGTTAAAAACCAAATATCCGAAGAGTTTTGTTAAATGCTCTCTTTCCAATATAGTGCGGGAATAGCAGACACTCTCCATGGCACAGAAAAAGAAAATTGAGCAAGAGATGAATATGAAAACTCTGCTCCCAGGGACCCCAAATGTAAGATACATAAATAACAAAGGTTAATTTGGAAATCCCAGATTCTCATAGACGACTCTAACTGACACTGGGGCCATGATGTGTTTACCAGTCATCCATGCAAACACTGTCTTCAGGATACCCACAGTGTTTCTCCTCTTATGGGAACACCTGCTGGGGGAACTGTTGCTTATACCCAATTAAGGTAGAGAAGAAACACGGCGGTGGTAGAATCAGGCCCTAAGACACGGTCTTTCTGTCTCCCTGACTCTCCTGGAACTCTCTGTCAATGTAGGCTAGGCTGGCCTCAAATTCACAGAAACCCACTTGCTTCTACCTCCTGCGTGCTGGGAGTCAAGGTCTATACCAGCACAGCCAACTGTATATAATACCTTTATCCATTCATCCATACCACACACGCAGGTTGTTTCCAGATCCCGGCTCTATGGGGGAGAATGTGCAATCAATGCAGGAGCTCAAACATCTGCAGGAGGAGCTCGGTTCCTGCTCTCTGGGTGCCTGCCCTGCGGTGGAATCCCTCCATGGGCGAGCCTCCAGGCTACCAGAGTGAGATAAGCCAGGTGCAAGGAGACAAAGATCACCTGAGCGCACTCACACAGGGACTCCTTTCGGAAAAAAAGTCAAATACATAGAAAGGGAAAGTGGAAAAAAGTACTTTAAAGCAAAGGTGAAAGAAATTAGGGTAGGTTAAAAGCCATAAATTTGAAATTAAAAAGAATTTTTAAAAATCTAGTACCGGTATGAAGTCAGAGTTAATGGCATTTGTATGAAACACTGAAAATCTTTCACGAGAGCCCATTTTAACTTCTCTTACCTCGGACAAAAAAAAAAAAAAAAAAAAAAAAAGTAAGTGGGGAAGGTGACCTTGGAGTATTCTGCCTGGTGGTGGAATCATTTCACTGTGTTAAGTGCATATCAAAACATCGTGTGATCTATTATAGACATATACAGCTAAACTAAAATAAGTATACATAGAAGACAAAGGTGAAGGGGAGACCTATAGGTAAAACAGACTTAAGGGGCTATCAAATTTCTAAAATCAAAATCACTATGTTTAGGTAAACAACATACTTGGATGATACATGCAAGGAATGGTGACTCAGGGCTGGGACTACAGCTAAATAGGAAGAGGGCTTGCACAAGGCCCTGGGCGTGATTGCTCAGCGTTGCTCCAACCAAACGTGCTAACCTCAGCACGGGGACTCAGTGGAAGCCAGGAGAATGAGAAGGTCAAGGTCATTCTTAGTAATCCAGGAAGTTCAAGATCAGCCTGGGCTGAAGATCCTGTCCACGAAAGAAAGAGTGAATGGGTGAAGGATGAACGCACGTGAGCGCTGTGGTTACTTTGTCGCAGAGAGTCGGGCCTATGACGAGGATGGGGCTTCTAGAGAGGCTGGCAGTACTGGACGGAGTGACGTCACGATAATCAAGTAAGCTGCGCGTCTCGGGGGGGTTTTCTGTCTCTGCAGCTCTCTTTTCCAAGGTCAAGCCCATCAAGGATAGCATTCTCCGGTGTTACCTGTGTGTGGTTTGAGCTCCCACACTCAGCCGTTAAAGGAGCCGGTGGCTGTGTCAGCTTGACCCTTCTCACAGCGCCACCGGGAAGGCGAGCGCACGTAGTCTAGCAGCAGAAAGACAACAAAGGACGCGGAGTCGGAGCCCGGGACGCCTGAACTCACGTCTGCCGTCTGCACTTCTGACGGGCCACCTTCTTCTTAATGGCTGCACAGTGTTGGGAAAGTCGCCCAGTCTCACAGTCCTTGGGTTTCCTTGTGTAATAAAAGGGATAATGGATTGCTGTAAGGATTAGGTAAGTGTGTGCGATGGTACACAGTAGGTGCTTAGTGGTGCTCTACTGTAATTATTTTTATGAGTCAAGGAACAGGTCGGCCAGGTTCTAAGGACGTGGAAACTGTGTGTGAATCTGCCGCCATGCTGGGCAGTCGTCCTGAATATTCCCATAGTTCTTCCATGACTAAAACAAAGGTCTTTTCTCCTCCTCTTGGCTGCCTTCTTGTGGAAGACAGGCCCAAGCAAGGAAGCATTAAGTCATGCCTGTGAGTGCTGGGAGCATGTGACCCTGGGGGGGGGGGGGAGTATTTGTCCCTGAATACAGTTAAGTGAAATCACACATATGAGTAGTAAAGAACCAATGTGTGACCCTTACAGTAATAAAGACAATAGCGAACTCCTTCATCGGCTGCTCCTTTTCCTCCTAGGCTCAGAAGCATGGGGCGATGGGAGCAGGTTGCGGGGAGGTATAGGATTCACGGCAGGCAGTTCTCTGTCCCAATGTATCCAGTCTAAACTGCCAAGGCCAGCAGAACCTACTCTCCCTCCCCAAAGACAAGTCTGGGTCACCTCCGCTTCCTCCTGGGGACATCTGACAATACCTGAGATGCTTGTGCTTGTCATAACGGAGAGGTGCTACTTGGGGCAGTGGCTTTCCCCATCACTGTAGTGGAGTAGCAACAGAGCCAGCTCACAGAGGCCTCACTTCTGGGGCTTGTGGTCTGAGAAGACACACCATTATGCCAGGGGAGGCACAGCAGAGGGATAAAGTAGTTTTCTCATTGAGTGACAAAGTGTTCAGCAAAAGCAATTTAAAGAAAGAAGGAAGAGTTGATTCTGGCTCCCAGTTTGTGGGTGCAGTCCATCGTGGCCGGAAACGCATGGTGGCAGGGGTGTGGAGTGGCTGTCACATTGACGCTATGGTCAGGAAGCTGAGAGAGGTGAATGCTGGGACTCAACTCAGTCTACTTCCTTTTTTTGATTTCTTTCTTTTTCTTCCTTTTTTTGTTTTTTGTTTGTTTGTTTGTTTGTTTGTTTTTTGTTTTGTTTTTTGAGACAGGGTTTCTCTGTAGCTTTGGAGCCTGTCCTGGAACTAGCTCTTGTAGACCAGGCTGGCCTTGAACTCACAGAGATCCACCTGCCTCTGCCTCCCAAGTGCTGGGATTAAAGGCGTGCGCCACTACTGCCAAGCTTTTTTGTTGTTGTTTTCTAAAGATTAATTTAATTAAGTGTGCACGTGTGTCTGTGTAGGGGGAATCATTTTATCGTGTGTGCATGTGTGTCTGTGGAGGGGGGAAGTGCATTGTGAACGCAGTGCCCAGGGAGAACAGAAGCTGGAGCGAGCGGTCTGCTCCCTTGTAGCGGGAATTTCAGACAGTTGTGAGTTAGTCCTCTGGGAGAGCAGCAGTATGCACTCTTAACTGCTGAGCTTTTTCTCCAGCTCCTGGGTTTATCTTGTATTTTTTACACCTTCAATCTTTGATCCCAGCCCCTAGAATGGTACTGTACACAGTTAAGAAAGACCTGCCTCATCAACCTAATCTTGAAACTTCTGACAGACTTGCCCAGAGGTGTATCTCCCTGAACAGCCTAGATCTTGTTGAGCTGACGATATTAACTATCACAGCAGAGTTCTTGGAGAGGAGCCCGTGTGCTTGGGCCTCTTCACACTCCAGTAGACTGGGGAGCAGAGAGCCCAGGCAGAGGCAGGCTGGTTGCTAAACCCCTAAGTTCTCCACCTTAGTGGCCCACTCCATGGGACCCCGCCTCCTAAAGACCCCATGCCCTCTCCAAAAACAGTATCACCACCTGGGGACAAGTGCTAACCACATGAGGTTGTAGGGAACATTTCCCAATCAAATTATACCATCGCTAAACATGGCACAGGATGTCTTACCACAGCAAAGAGCTAGCCAGCTGTAAACATCAGCAATACAGAAGAGGAGAAGCCCTGGTGTAGAGAGAGGCAGGCAGGGAGACGTAGCTATGACCTCCCAGCCCTGCTCCCCCCCACCCCCCCACACCCACCCCTCACAACGACTTGGCAAGCCTTCAGCTTACAGGCAGAACACTAGAGGCTGCAAACTATTACCCAACTTGCCCAAAGATTTTAGTAATTAAAAGGATGGTATTTTTAAGGTCCTCCCTTTGCTAGAGATCTGCCTGTCCAAGGTTTCCTGAGAATCAACATTTACAGCTAATTTTATTTTTTAATTTTCAACTATCTTTTTTTTTTTAAATTTTGAGACAGGGTCCCATAATGTAGCCAAGGCTGGCCTCAGACTTTGACTATACCCTAGGATAAACTTGAACTTTTTGATCCTTCTCTATCTGCCTCCTGAGTGCTGGGCCCATAGGCGTGAGTCATCTGGTTTTATGTGGTGCTGGAATTGAACCCAGGGCTTTGTAGACAGTAGGCAAGCACTCTACCAACTGGGAGTCACTCCCAGTCTCTCTTTTTTAATTATTTTAATTTTTAATAATCTTTCGCAGCACTACAGATTGATGCTAAGCCAGTGCTCTACCGCGGAGCCACGCCCCACTGCCCTTACGGTTCCCTCTAAAATGAGACCCTCAAAAGACCGACTGAACCCCAGGAAAGAGATTTTTGAATTTCTCTTCCCTTGCACGTGGCTGATAGCACAGTCTCCCGGTGGCTTTCTGTACCCACCTCTAGGATGATCCCAGGCCATCTAAGCCAGCCTGCAAGCCCTTTCAAGTTCAGGCCCTGTCCATCCTCCATCCACACTGACTGTGAGATGCAGCTCATCCCCCGCCCCGCCCCCTCCTCCTCATCATAGTCAAGCCTTTGTTCACAAGCTCCCATCTGAGGTGCCCTGCTCCCTGGATACACCAGATGAACTTACAGGGAGAAGAGACGGCTGCTTCTCATTTGAATTCTTAGGTCCTTATTTAAATTGTATGAGGGGGGAAAAAAAGCAAGAAGCAAGAAAACCCCCAGTGTTTTAAAGCGAGCCCCTTTAAAAGAATGCATTTGTATAATGAAAAAAGTCTAAGGGTTTTTGAAATCGTGCTGAGGTAGATGTAAGGTAGATGCTTGCGCTGACTGTCAGAGGTCGTTGTAGAAATAACCTGCGGTGATAATAACCTCTCTTGTCCCCAGTGGGCCTGCCCAGTAAGTATAGTGTTCTTCCCTAGATGATAACCCTGACGTCTGTGACACACAGAACCATGCCAAAGATCACACGGCTTGTGCATTATCACCGGCCTCTCCGCTCCGCTGCCTCCAACTTTGAAATCAAACTACATCGAAATGACCTACTTTCCAAATGGAAAGGGAAAAAAAAAAAGACTGGGTTTGCCTTTAAAAAAAAAAAAACAGTCCAATAAAATATTATGTAAATGTCCTGTGGGTGATAGTCATATGTAATAAAAGTCGTGGAGGTGGCGTGCAAACACGTGAAATGTGTCTGTGCTTACGCTCCTTTCTGGCTTCGGGCCATTCTCCCCGTTGGCTTCAGTCCCCTCATCACGGGACCCCCTTGCCCAGCTAATGCCCACTTGAAAGCCCAGCTCAGAAGTTTCTTGCTTCCAAACCTGCTCTCACCTCAACACCCCCCCCCACACACACACACTTTTAGTCCAGGCTAGACCAATTGTCTTCTCTGTGAGCTTCTGGAGGCAGGACAGAGCTAAATATACCCTGACGTGAAACGACGTGAAACTACTTGGTAGGAAAGCCAGAGGAGGGGGTTGTGAGCAGCTGTCCTGTGCAAAGGAGAGACAGTGTGGAGTTTTACACAATCGAGTCTAGTTTCCAGTTCAGTCCTCCAGAGGCAGGAACTTCTGACCAGCACCGACCGAGTCTGACTCCTCAGCAAGCCAGGGCATGAGGGCCACCCTGCTTTGCCTTTATACTTCCCCTGGACAGGCACCAAGCCCTGCTCCATCCTGCGCACCAGCCTACTGCTAGGTGCCAGCCCGTCTCTGCCTTCTGACCCGAGAGAGCTGGATCTAGTTTGAATTTGGCTGGATCAGAGTGGTCATCTGGTGTCAGTTTCCCCGCCTGTAAGAGCAAGAAGGGGGAGTGGTGCTGAGCCCCAGAGGCAGCCAGGAGTTTCACCCGCGTGAGCAGCTGGGGAAGCTTTTTGGAAGGCATCAAGTGTTTCTGACGGAGTGCAAGGGACTGTTGTTTTTAAACTGAATGAGGACAGCCTGGTGCTCTGGGATTTCCAGGGCGATGCCGTGCAACCAGAATAACCAGATTGTATGTTATGCCTCTACACATACGTGTACACGCACACACCCTGCCTGGAGAATGTGTCTTTGGAGCCCTCCTGAGATGCTCGGAGAGATGACGCGCAAAAGCAATTCAGAGATGGTGTTGGACCTCCTCAGGTTTAAGAGGGCAAAGCCCAAGAGAGATACAGAGTCTAACTTCAGGAGGGGATTCCTGTTTGGGGACATTGGGCCACACTTTCCTGAGTGGCTCCCCTGGGCTAGGCCCTTGCAACACAAGATGTCACAGGCATTCATTTGAACAGAGACAGCCCACTTACAGATAAACTATTCTATACAAGGTGCTGGAGACCAGCAATCAGTGACACATTGGATGGTATAGAGGCCTGAGGCAGCCACCGAACCCTGGGGAGACAAGCTCACACAAGACATACAAGATGTAGGCTGTGTAGAGACAAAACTGTTGAAATAGGACTGTGTTAATCATCCTACACATAATTTACCTGAAAAATAAGTCTTTATTCCAGAGGATTTTTTTTAAGGGGCTAGAAGTTTGGGGAACCATTGAATTGGCTACCCTGTGAGTTCCCTTTGCAAGTGGAGCTATCTCTATCCTTTCAACCTCATCCTCAGTGTGGAACACCATGCTCTACGCTATAATCAAAGCTGCTAAAAAAAAATACCAAGAAAGAGCTGGAGAGATCTCAAGCAATAACATAGATAACTATCGGGGCAGTCGTTGAGACCTGAGTTCAATGCCCCGCACCACTTGAAAAGCGGGGTGTGGGGGTACGCACTTGCAATGCCATTACCGAAGAGGCAGAAACAAACAGATCCCTGGGGCTCACTGATGAGACAGCCTAGCTGAAGGGCTAAACCTGGGGTCCCAGTGAAAGTCCCAAAAATAAAGCGGATAGCCCCTGAGGAGCAACACCCACAGGTGACTTCAACCTTTCCATACACATGTATACAAATGCATCCACAAACATGAGAACATGCACACGTGTGTGCACACACAACATAAGGACACTTGGATTATTCTAGACATCCAGTGGACACTGATGTGACCTGTCCTGTGTGGGTCACGGAGGTTGAGAAACAGGATTATTCTCATAGCCAGTGGGTTGGAGAATGCGACAGCGTAGTCATGCCCCTGCCTACTTAGAGAGCAATGGGGATAGCTGGTCAGAAGAGGGCATCTATGCCGGGAATGAAGCCACTGCTATTCTGGCCAACAGTGGCCACTCTGCTGCCACAGCGAGTCCAACAGGGACAGCGAGGAATTCCATAGTTTTGCTCCACTTGGCGTTTCTGGCTCTCAACATCTCACACCTTCCTGACTCTGGGCCTTTATGGAGCAAGGGTTGGTTCTCTCTGTCGAACCCCAGGCATACAGCAGGACTCTCAGAATAGGTGCTAAAGCAATGGGAGGTGGGAAGAGCACAGGGCAGAGAGCCACACACCCTTGGGTTCTCAACAATCATAATGAGTTGAATTTGCATCTTAACTTACTCGGTCAATTCTATTAAACTCTCTGTATTTTTTTCTAGACTAGAGTGTATTATTAAGATATTATTAAGAGGCTGTATATGAAGCACAAAAGAATATATAAACTACATATATTTGAATGTATACAGTGTACTGGCAGCTATCTTGGTGAATTTTTTTCTAACTCATCTCCTGACAACCCCAGAGAGCCTACCCTACTCTGGCCAGCATCCTGCACCCTGACCAACATCCTGAATCTTCTGCTCAGTATTTCTATTGCTTTCTTGTCCTCTCAATCCAAAATAAAAATGATGCTTCTTGTATTGAGCTTTATAAAATGATAAAATTTTATATATCAGAAGTTATATATAGTTATAGGTTGAACATAGGCAAATGCCCAATAGTACCAATGCCACTGCTCTGGTGCCACAGCCAACTGTTTCCTTGTGTCTTTTCACCTTCCTGTGTGTGTGTGTGTGTGTGTGTGTGTGTGTGTGTGCATGCGTGTGTGTGTCTTAAACCAATATCTCACTATCCAAGATCTCACTATGTAGTCTGGCCCCAAACTCATGATCCTCCTGCCTCAGCATCCCGGGTGCTAGAATTACTGGTGTGTTCTCCATCACACCTGGCCTTCGTGTATTTTTAGGAATTGAACCCAAGTTGTCGAGTTTGAGTAACAAACACTTTTAGCCCTAAACCATCCCACCAGCCCCTGGCCACAGCACACTTTAAAGTGCACAGCACAGTCCTGCCGTCTGGAGGCATCACAATGCACAGTAGCTCTCTAACAAGTACTTGGCTCATGGAAGGGAAACTCTGGACATACCAAGCCAGAGATGCTTCCTCTGTCCCCTAGCAACCACCATTCTACTCTGCTTTTATGAATTTGGTTATTTTTGGTGTTCCGATGAAGTGGATTTGCCTTTCTGTATCTGATTGACTTCACTAAATCTAATGTCTTCCAGGTTTGTCCACATTTTTGCAAATTATAGTGTCTCCTTTTTTCTCTCCTTGTCCCTCTCCTTCCCTCATTCCTGCCAGAGTCTCTCGGTGTAGCCTAGGCTAGCCTTGACCTCACAATCTTCCTGACAGCCTTTTGAGGGCTAGGATTACAGGCACAATGATTGTCTTGAATAGAGTTTGATTTTTTTTTAAGGCTGAAAACACTCTTGATATATGTACTCTGTTGACTTCATTACACATTAATCCCATGGATGTGGGATATCCTTCTCTATATGTGTTGCTCTTTTTGGTTAATGAATAAAACTGCTTTGGCCTATGGAAGGGCAGAATATAGCCAGGCTGGAAGAGATACAGAGAAAGAGTAGGCAGAGTCAAGGAGATGCCATGTAGCTGCCAAAGGAGAAAAACACCGCAGGAACCTTTCCAGTAGGTCACAGCCTCGTGGCAATACACAAATTAATAGAAACGGGTTAATTTAAGGAGTAAGAGTTAGTTAATGAGAAGTCCGAGCTAATAGGTCAAGCATTATTGTAATTAATACAGTTTTGTGGGATTATTTGGGTCTGGGCAGCTGGGAAACGCAAGAGCAGCCTCGGCTTCCATTCCATGTCTTTGCCTGTGTCTTTCATTGCTTCACAGTACTATTGTATGAATAGAGTATAACTGTTATTTCTTTGCTTGTCACTAGACATTGAGCTAGCTCCCAGTTTTGTGCTGTTATCTGCAGAGATAGTGTGAGTATTCTTGTGTCCCCCGGGCTTCTGGAAAATAGCTGACAGAATGGATATTGCTGACTTGTGAGGTAGTGAGGCATACTGTGGGTTTAGCAATCATTGTCGCCTGTAACACGGTCTAGAATATTCCCAGCCTTGCTCCACAGTCCCCAAGTGAGGCACTCCCCCTAGGCGCCATTCCCAGATGCTAACCGGCCTTTTGTGTGCTACCTTTCAGGTCTTTGGCCCACATCACTGGTCCCTGACTTGTCAGACTTTTCATTTTTCTTCTCCTTTGACAAAAACAGACCCAAGGCCTCATCTCCCTACCTAATCACCAGTTCTTTTGCACCTTTGGACCTTGGGATTGCAAAGGACAGATGATGTGGGATCTCCCTCTGTGTGCTGTGATTACCATTAACGAATAAAGAAACCGCTTTGGACCTATAGCAGGGCAGAGCTTAGGTAGGCGGGGAAGACAGAACTGAATGTTAAGAGAAAGAAGGGGCAGATTCAGAGACACCATGGAGCCGCCAGCTAGAGATAGAAGTGCTGAAACTTTGCTGGTAGGCCATGGCCTCATGGTGATATACAGATTAATAAAAATGGGTTAAATTAATGTAAGAATTAGCCAATAAGAAGCTAGAGCTAATGGGGCCAAGCAGTGATTTAATTAATACAGTTTCTGTGTGACTATTTTGGGGCTGGGCAGCCGGGAACCAACAAGTGGCTCCCCTCTTACTACAGACAGATGCAGGTGAGCCCCAGTTCTGTCACCTCTTGGCTTTATAGTTTTAGAGTTCTTCGTCTCTATGACCCTAGATTGTCACCATTAACGCAGAATGGAAATGCCCCCATTTCCTGAATGCTTTCTGAGGCCGAGCTTGCCTTCTCTACAACGTTCCCAAACTGATAGACTGTAATGTCACTTAGAGGTTGAGATAGTGCCCTTTGGGATGAGACCTTGTGCCTGAGGGTTATGTGATATGATGGATATTCGGGACACCTGAGAGACGACTCCGCAGTTAGAGGCACTGACTACTCCACCAGGTGTCCTGGGTTTGAATCTCAGCACCCACATGGTGGCTTGAAATCTTTGGGAACTCCAGTTCCACACCGCTCTTCTGGCCTCTATGGGCATCGTATAACTGTGATGCAGATAAAACATCTACACACATCAACTAAAAATAAGCGAATCTTTTCATAGTGTTATACTTTTCTTTATGCTCGAGAGTTCCACACATGTATACAATGAAATATGATGATATCCATGGCCCATTTTCCATCTCCAACTGCCCCTGTTTCTTTCCTGTATCAGGCTTTCTAATTTCATGTTTTCTTTTTCTACTTGCGTTAACCCCCTGAGTCTAACCAATGCTTCTGGTATGTGCGTGGGTGTGGGACAACTCAATGGAGCATGGGAAACCTACCAATGGGAAGACCCTCAAAACAATAATTCTCCCGCCAACAGCAGCTGTCAGTTTGTTTGTTACTGTTTTTAATTGAAGTTCAAAACTGAGAGGCCAGAAAGAAAGCACTAAAGTCAGAAACTCCTTTTCGTTCTCTTGATCCATGTTGATTGCCCATCTGAGCCAGATAATGGCGACTTGCTCTGTGCCCTAGCGTTTTGTTTCTGCAAACAAAAATTCCCAGATGGAAAGAGTAGGTGTCTGTGACACCAGTGCCTTGGTGGCATAGCGGGGACAAAAGATGCATTCATTTGGTGAAAATGTTTGCTCAAGGTAAATCTTGTTGCCAGGAGCTCATGATTCTGTCTTTCTATGACCTAGAAAACATGGATGAATAAGCCAAACCTGAGCGTGGATTCCTGTCTATTCCCGCCTGCCTGGTAAATTGTGAAACTCCCTGGCGTGAGGTGTTGAGGGCATCTTGATAGTGGAAAGATTAGGTCTTAACTTGGTCAAATGGCAAACAGAAGCCTTTAGACCATTTGAGATTTTTTTTTGAAGCATGAACGCCCATCTTGTGCCTTCCTGGCATTTTGATCTGGATCCCCCAAGCACTTTTCCAATAACTGTTCAATAAGAATGCTGTCTGGGTGTGCGCTCTCCTAAGTGGATATTATCTGTAAAACAAAGGATAACTGTGATACAATCCACAGACCCAGAGAGACTATGTAACAAGGAGAGTTCATGACAGATCACCCAGATCTCCCTGGGAGAGGAAATAGCCATCCTGAGTGGACTGAGGGCGAGTGGGGATGGGAACGGGGGTGATCGGGTTGCAGGGGGTAGAGGGGGAGAGTACTGAAAAACCCTACTGGAAAAGGGTGGTATTTGGGGGGTCAGGTAAAAACCTGGTGTGTGGGGACCTCCCGGGAATCTTCAAGGATGGTCCCAGCTAAGACTCCTAGCATTATCGGGTACATAGACTGAACTGGACATCTCCTATGCCCAGATTGGTGCCTAGCCAAACTGTCATCAGAGAGGCTTCAGCCAGCAACTGCTGGAAACAGATGCAGACCCATAGTCAAACATTAGGTGGATTTCGAGGAATCCTGCAGGAGAAGGGGAAAAAGGATTGTAGGAGTCAGAGGGGTCAAGGACACCACAAGAAACCCCACAGAATCAACTAACTAAACTGGGCTCGAAGGGGTTCATCAAGACTGAACCAACAACCTGGAAGCCTATGTGGGACTGGCCTAGGAACTCTGCATATATATTACAGTTGTGTAGCTTGATTCTTCTGTGGGACTCCTATCAGTAGGAACAGGGGCTGTCTCTGACTTTTTATTGGCTTTTGGGACCCTATTCCCCATACTGGGTCTCCTTACCAAGCCTTAATACATGGGGAGGTGCTTAGTTTTACTACAACTTGATATGCCATGTTTTATTAAACTCATGGGCAATCTGCCCTTTCCTAAACAG
Organism: Alexandromys fortis; assembly: GCF_014885135.2. Taxonomy (NCBI): domain Eukaryota; kingdom Metazoa; phylum Chordata; class Mammalia; order Rodentia; family Cricetidae; genus Alexandromys; species Alexandromys fortis. The sequence goes on from NW_026067897.1 coordinate 16,749,180, forward strand.
AAATGGAGGAGTAGACTAGGGGCATGACAGAGTGGAGGGGAGGGGAGGGGCTGGAAGGAAAGGAGGGAGTGGAAACTGCAGCCGGGATAGAAAATAAATTAATAACTTTGTAAAAAAAAAATTTAAAGTAAAACAAGGCAGTGGGGGCACATGCCTTTAATCCCAGCACTCGGGAGGCAGAGGCAGGTGGATCTCTGGGAGTTTGAGGCCAGTTTGGTCTACAAGAGCTAGTTCCAGGACAGGCTCCAAAGCTACAGAGAAACCCTGTCTCAAAAAAAAAAAATTTAAGTTAAAAAAAAAAGAATGGTGTTTGGAAGGTGTCTGGTCATAGGCAGATTTCAGGAAAGTTGTAAGGCAGCTTGAATTCAGCTGGCATCTTGGCTAGCATCCTCTTTACACAAGCTAGGCAAGGGTAGATCACCATGCAGCTGGAGAAGTATCAGAAGAACAGAACCATGTGCTTAGTGTATTCCAAAGGAGAAGACCAAGCACTGGGGATGTTAGTTTGAAATGTGTAGTAAGAAGTACTAAAGGAGACAGCTCCACTAGATGGCCAAGGAGTCCCCCTGTTCCTGAAGGGGTGTAAGCAGCAACAGATGAGAATGGCAAATGTGGTTGGGATAGTCTGAATAAAAATGCCCCCCATGGACTCATAGGGAGTGGCATTCTTGGAGGTGTGGCCTTGCTGGAGGAGGCAAGTCACAGGTGGGTGGGCTGTGAGATGTCAGAAGCTCAAGCCAGTCCCAGTGGTTCGCTCTCCCTTCTTCCCGCTGATCCAGACATAGAACTCTCAGCTACCTCTCCAACACCAAGTCTGCTTGTGTGCCACCATGCTTCCCACCGTGATAATGATGGACTAAAACTCTGAACTGTAAGCCACCCCCAGTTAAATGTTTTCCTTCATGCTGTGGTCATGGGGCCTCTTCACAACAATAAACCCCTAACTAAAACAGGGGTGTCCCTTGGCCCGGAACATCTTCAATCCTGTCACCCTACCCCGTATTCAAGGGTATCTGGACTCGGCCATACTGACTTTAAATTCACAGTTCCAGCTTTGGCGCTTTCCAAGAGGAAAGAGTTTTATTGCTACATGTATTTATTTATTTGTTTATTTTTAGACTAACCCTCACTACATCATCCAAGCTGGTCTCATATTCTTGGGCTCAAGTGTCCTTCCTGCCTCGGGCTCCTGTGTAGCTGAGACAACAGGAACATTTCTATTACTATCTGGCTTCCATCGTGTGGTTTGGAAGAGCTTCCATGGCCTCTTGCATCAGGTCCCCTGAGTAGAAGGTGCTAACACAGAACTAACCACAAAAGGATGTGAGCTACAACACACTTGAGAGCCAACGAGGAATCCCAGGGAAGGAGTTGGAGTTGTCTTTAAAGAGTCCAGAGAGGCTACCAAGATGGCTCAGCAGATCTGAACACTCGCCACAGAAGCCTGAGTGTCCACATTCAATCCCCAGAACCCACGTGGAAAAGCCAGATGCAGTGGCCTGAATCTGTAATCTGTGTATTCCTAGGGTGAGATGCAAGGTGGAGACAGGAGCACCGCCTGGACGCTTGTGGATCGGCTGGGCTGGAGTACACAACTTGGCAGAATCAATAAGAGAGCCCTGCCTCAAGAAAGTGAGAGGAGAGAACTCCTAAAATTGTCTTCTACATGTACCCCACATCATACAAGCACATCCATACACATGTACACACACACACATGTGTACATGCACATGTATGCATGCATGCACATGACAACAACAATAATAATAAATAAATTTAACAGCAACAATAAAAAATCATGCCCAAAGACCCAGACTCAGTAGTATGCAAGTCTGACTTGAGTAAGGAGACAAAGAAGGCAGCCTGGGCAGAGGAGTCCTCAACTAGCCTGTCATGCTGCCCAAGGAAGCTTCAGACAGCTTGAGGAGTACGGTTCTTAAGCCAATACAATATGGCTTATCCCAGAGGCTCTGTGTCTCCTAAGTAGCATAGTTGCCTTGGTGCGTTCACTGCCTCAGCCAATGGGAAGGGAGTCTAGGGAAAGCTTGACTGTGAGAACATGGGATAGGTTCCAGATCAGTCACCTGGTACATCACAGTCACCCTCTTCAGAGTTGGAAGAAAGCCTGAGGCTTGGCTTCATGCCACTCCAGTGTCCGTGGACTACATAAGATAGGATTTTCTCTCTCTCTGTCTCTCTCTCTCTTCCTCCCTCCCTCCCCCCCCCCCCCTCCCCCCCTCCCCCCCCCCCCCCCCCCCCCCCCCCCCCCCCCCCCCCCCCCCCCCCCCCCCCCCCCCCTCCCCCCTCCTCCCCCCCCCCTCTCTCTCTCTCTCTCTCTCTCTCTCTTCCTCCCTCCCTCTTTTCCTTCCTCCCTCCCTCTCTCTCTCCCTCCCTCTCTCCCTCCCCAAGGTCTCTGAAGCTGTCCTTGTTCCTCCTCCCATTCCCCAAGTACTGGGACTATAGGTATGTGACACCACATCTGTCTTTCACAAGCTCATTCCAAATGAATGAAATTGCAGTTTCTCAGTGTCTCTTCCTTACACAAGTAAAGGAAGGTAAACTTTGTGGCCCTAAAAGCACGCATGTCACACACACCCCAGCCCATCCTCTTAGCACATTAGCATGTGCTGCCATCTGCTTTGTGGGGGAGTGGGAGCTTGTATTGCACAGGCTTGCTCAAGAAGGCAATGGATTGTCTTGTTCTAGCTAAGCAGCTGTCTTCCTTTTGCAGGAACCAGGAAAGGCCTCAGCCTTTTTTGCGCTTGACTGTTAAGGGCCCATTGCTCATGCCTAGCCTCTTGACTAGCGTCTGTATAATAAAGAAATTTGGGTACAAATGGGCATAAAGGGAGAAAGAATGCAAAGATGAAGGCAGACACCCAATGTCTTCTACCAGCCAAAGAAGACCAAACTTTCCCAATAAAAACGCAGCCGAGGAAGAGGCATGCAACAGGCTCCCACATGCTTTTAATAGGAACCAGCTCTGCTGGCAATTTGACCTTAATCCTCTAACCTCTAGACCAAGGCATCTCTTGTGTTTAAGGCACCCTGTCAATGGGTTGTCATATCAGCCCTGGAAAACTAACATAGAAGAGGAAGAACCAAGTTAACATGATAATCACCTTCCATAGTTCTTCTCCAAAGAAATGGTTACCTTCAAGATAATAATATCACTAGGAGAAAAAAAACTAAAACAAAACAAACAAACAAAAGCAGTTGCTTATCAGAAGACGCAGTCTGCTGGGGTGATACACAAATGTTTTCAAACAGTTGGGACCTTGTGAAAAGAGCCTCCTGTCAACAGGATATTCCTGTTGGCATGGGACTCCTTATTTGCCTAAAACAACAGAGCCAACCTACACAAACAAGGAAATCAGGATAAATGAGAAAATGCAGACATCATAGAAAATCATGAACGTGGACAGTGCTGGCTGGAGCACAAGAGATCAGGTGCACACAAAAGCGTGCCCTTTGAAAGCTTGAACGTTTTCCTGAGAAGGTTGCACCTGAGTACCTCTAAAAGGGAAAGCATAGAAGGCCAGGGCTGGAAGAGAGCTTAGGGATCAGCCATCTCGTCTTACTGGTTGAGAAAACTGTCTTCCAAAGAAGGGACATTTGTTTCGAGTCACAGGGCAGCATATGGCTAATGAAACTCTTGAGCCCAGCTTTTCTGACACGACGTCAATGGTCCTTCCCTATATGATCCCTTTGTCTCTCTCTCTCTCTCCCTCGCTCTTGCGCTCTCTCTTCCTCCCTTCTTCCCTCCTTCCCCCCCCCTCTCTCTCTCTCCTCTCTCTCATTCTCATGCCCTCTTTCCCTTTCCTCTCTGTGACCTACTCTGAAGGTTTTCTGAATGAGAGCCTCTGGCTGCTTCTACTGCTTCTGTCACCCATGATGTAAAACTAATGGCCAGGCAAGGTCCTCATTCATAACTCCCTGTGTCCTTAGGAATGTTTCCAAGGGAATCCTTACATCTTCAGTAACACGTGGGACAGGAGAGGCTTGGAGACAGCTATAACAGCACCCAATACCCATTTCAAGGACACCAAACATTCATACTTCACACCCATGGCAGATACAAACACACACATGCGTGCACATACACACTGCACAGACACCGTATTATCCCCTAGACCCTGAAGGAATGAGGTAAGTCCCTGCAGAATACAGGCTGTGGAATATGGAGTGGTATAAAAAGGAGAGCCCCACCCCCACCCCACTGTCTCATCAGCCTCTGGCCTAACCTTAGCCAGGTCCCTGACCTTCTCTGTGTTTCATTGGCAGTACCTGATCTCAGGCCGTCTGTGTGCACACAGGGTGCTTCGGCCAGGGCTCACTCCTTACCTTAACACCACCTGAGAGCCTGCCCACAGTCCTTCTGCATAAACCGCTAATTGCCTGGGGTGCTGCTTGCTTTTGACCTCTGGGCCTCTGTGTAGCAACAAGATCGACTCCATGGGATCTGACAGGCTAGTTGAGTCAGCTTCATTTTCTCTTTCCCATTCCCCCTACCCTCCAGAAGGACTGTGCTCAACTCCCAATCTGTTGGCCTTCTTCCCTCCACAAGAAGCTCCTTTGGCTGTGCCTCTGGTCCAGGACCAAGTCCAAACTTCTTGGCTTGGCACCTCCTTATCCAGCGCCACCCAGGAGTTCTCCTGCTCTCTTTTTTCTAAACACCTGTTGACAGGCTGCTCCTTTCTGTCCTTGTATATACTCCCGCACTCCTTGCAATGCCTGTCCTGCTCTTTCTGACCAACATCAATGGTTCTCAATCTGGTCCCCAGCTCTGAGAAGTGCTGGCGCCCGGAGACTAAGGAATGTAAATCCCAGCTCACTACTACATTGGGAACGCTGGTTACAGGGACCCACAGTCTGGCTTTTAGCAAGCCATCCTGGTAACTCTGGTGTGAGCTGAAGCTGGGGAAGCCCGCCCCCCACTCCTGAAGGGGCTCTTAGGCAATTTCAGGTGCTAATTGTTAGTGGCAGCGTTCCCAGCATCCCAGATCCTGGAAGTGAACCTAGAACTCTGAGCACAACCAGAGGCCTCCCGCACTCTGGTGGTGTCTCCATCCACTAACGAATGCAACCTTCCCACATCTGGGTCTGCCCCAGTGGCCAGATCAGGGCCTAAGAGGGGATGAAGATCCCTGTAAGTACTACCCTTGAGGTTTGTTCAGGCTGTAGGCAGGCAAGGCATCATGGGTATTTACTTCGGAACTTTGCTTCACCGCTTTCCCAAAATTCCATGGGTCCCTCCCGCCTGCTAACTTCCAAATGACCAGAAAGCCTGCGAAATCGCAAGCATTGCATCCGTAAGATTTGGCACTCAGTTCCTTAATATATCGTTTCTCCTCACCCTCTCTCTGACAGGTCTCCATCATTCCAGACTGGCCTTGAACTCACCTTAGAGCTGAGGCTGTCTTGAACTCCTGACCCTCCGGCATCCACTCTCTGAACGCTGGCACTACTTGGCTTTTACACTGCTACTGCCGGTTTTAATCCATGCTAGTGATTAAACCCAGGGCCTAGAGAATGCTAGGCAAGCAGCCCTCTACTCACTGAGCTATGTCTCAGACCCGATTTTCATTTTTAATTATAGCCAAATCTATGTAAAAGAACAAACTATCCTAACATTCTTACATACAGAATATTGGGTAGGCTCGTTCTATGCTGGTTTTATGATTCCTTCTGTGTTCTGTGGAAGGAAGGATTGGTTTGGGCTCATGCTCAGAAGACAGTTTACTGTGGGGAGAAGGCATGGTGGACCACTGATCACCTGGTATCCAAAGCCAGAAAGCAGTGATGCTGGTGATCTTTATGCCTGTTTGAGTAGGCAGAAACAATGACAAATTACTTGAAAGCAATTCAAATTTACTTGAAAGAAAATCAAACAATTCAAGTATAGCCATTGTATTCCTACTGAGTCATGGACCCCTCCAAGAGACATACATGATACCTCTGAGACTCCTGGATGTAAAGTTCTGTGTTATGGCTATTTCAAGCATCGCTGAGGGAAATGTATTGTGACCCCATGAATCGGGGGGCTTAGTGTGATAGTCACCACAAACACTGATATCATGCTCGCTAGGATCCATGCCCTATACTAACTGCCTTCCAGCACCCCGTATCTAGAAAATGATATCATCTCTACATTGCAGAAGGAACAAGCAAGGAATCAAAGCAAACTGCTAGTGAGCTGTGGGACTTGGGCTGCAGACCACAGAGTCACTGTGTTGAAACCTCTGTTACTGCCGAGAGCCCAGATGCCGGCTCTCTGGAGGTACCCACATCTTGTGGGAGTACAGAAGTCACTTTGCCTTCTGGCTCTGGGCATGTTTTCCTTCACTTTGTATTTGCGGATTAAAAACAACCCATGCAGCCTGCTAGCCACCAGGCCATCAGGTTACTCTTCAGGCTCAGCCTGTGTTGGGCCCTATGGACTCATCACCTTGTTTGGAACCCTATCAGGGCCCGAGTCTTCCGTCTACAGCCTGGTTCCCCCACCCCCACCCCGGGGCACAGTATGCCCTATTTCTCTCCTCGGATCCGAGCTTCCTCCTTTAAAATAAGCATAGCAGCGTGAGTCTGCAGTGTCTTCCTTAAAGCTCGCCCATCCAGGTGCATCCCAGAACTCAGGCTTCCGGTTTCTGAAAGGCAAGAGGCACACATAGAATGTATACTAGGGCATCTCCACTGAAGTCTGGGGCAGCGCCCTAATTCTTTGCACTGAACATGAATATTCATACCAGTTAAGATAAAAACAAACTCATGTTTCTCCAGACCAGCCCTTATCACCAAAGCAAGTCACAAAAGGGCTTTCATTTTCCCAGAGCTTTCTGGAACGTGGAATACCAGAGACTGTGAATTTAGAGCTGCCCCTGCCTTCGAGGGTTGCTACAGGAACCAAGCACCCTTGTGAGTGTGCTTTTTTGCAGAGTCTGTCATCCACAAGAGGTACAAAAACACTTGGCAAGAGGCGGCTCATCTCTTCCCCCATCCACTTGCCCAGTCTGCCCTTTTCTCAAGCCGCTCCCAGACTACCTCCTTCAATTTGTATATTTGAAATCTACCTTCGTTTGCTGTTCCTAAGCCTGTTTTTGAATTCTTCCCTTCCTCCCTTCTTTCCTTCCGTTCTTCCTTCTGTGCCGGGAATTGAACCTAGGGCCTCAGGCTTACTAGGTATGGACTCTGCCTACCCTGTTGGCTGAGAGAGGGGCTCCCATAGCCATGCTAGCCTTTGACTTGATATAAGCTGAGGATGGTCTTGAAATCCTGGCACTCTTGGTTCCAACTCACCTGTGCCGAGAAGGATGTTTCCCATCCTCCTATTGACTGGAGTCTTTCCAGTTGTCTGTATCCAGATGTGTCCAGTTGTCTGTATCTAGTCTTACAGCTCTGGACTCCTCTTTCCCCAAAATCCATGATTATGTACCTCACAAAATCAATCTGAGCTGGCTCACAGAATCCCTTTGTGGGTTCCTGTCTATCACATCCTGTGTTCCTTGGTTAACTAGCCTGTGCCATTTTGTTAGGGCTGTTTAAGGTAAACTTCTTGCAAAAGTGTGGTCACAACTCAGGGACAGTTATAGAGGAATGGGCACAATCGTGTCTCTACGAGATAGCCCACCCACATAGCTCTCTGTTTGCTGAATGGTGGCTCAGGAAGAGTGAACCAGCTCAGCCCAGCAGTCCCTCGGGGATGAGCCCAGGGCAGGTCTCTCTGGAGCCTGGCACTTCCCTGGAGTCCTGCAACTCCACACACGTCCAGGGAATGCTACTGGAAGGCACAGAGGTGTGGGCAGGGCAGAGGCAAGGCGCCATGATGTACCTACTTCAGCTGGCGGAGCCTTGTTGTTGCTGTCATGACAATATTGCATCACGGAATGGGAAAGGCCCTTCCCTGATCTAAGCCATTATTATGTGGGTCCTATTCTGGCCACAGACACCACGTGGGCAGTCAGGCCTCCGCTGTTATTTCAGCCTCAGGGGCGAAAACATCCGAACAGTGGAATCTTTTTTGTTCCTGGCTCCAGTCTCGGAATGTACAGACTTTGGATTCACCGTCGCCTCCACCACTCATCACCCCAAGCACAAGGGCTCCCAAAGCCTCTCCTTCCGGAGTCTGGCTCGCAGCTGGTAGCCTCCCCCATCATCTTATCAGGTGCTTAAGAAAATTTTAGAAATCCAGGCGACCGCTGATAGCACAGCACAGCTGGATTGAGTGAAGGCGAAAGAACCTTGGTGGTGGCAGCAGAGCCCCAGGGCTCCAGAAGGTTCCTAGAGGCCCCCTGAATTGGGTAGCAGCCGGCATGGCCAGTCCTGCTGGCGCCCCTCGTGGAGATCGTTGGAACTGCAGGCTGGCATCGTGGGTTTCTGTGATGTGGCTCTGTCGCCGGCTTTGATGGGCCAAGCAGGCCTCTTCAGTGGAATGCAGACCTGTCTGCACCCGAAAACCAAAACCGTGCCCAAGGGGCGGGGCTGAGCGGCTGGAAGAGAGGCCTCGCCTCACCTGGGCGGACGCGGCTTCTGGAATGAGACCAGGCCGAGTGGGCGCGGAAGGTGGTTCCAGGCCCGGGGCCAGCAAGCAGCTTTCCCACGTGTGCACAAGCGGGCTTCCTCAGAACAGATCCTGGGAAGAGATCAGGAGGCCGCTGAGGAAGGCAGAGTGTGGCATCCCTGTCTTCTTCGACCCTCAGGCTGACTGGGATTTGGAGGCTCCAAATCTAGAACCCTTCCTTCCAATCCCTGCCAATCATCACCCACGCTGGGCTCCTATTCCTACCCAGTAGGCATCCGTGGTTAATGAGTGCTTCACGCGTGCTTCTAATACACACCATATTTTGAAGATAGAGAAGGGTGATTTTTTTTCCCCCATGGTACCGGGTTTATGGAACTCAGTGCTCACACGTGCTAGGCAAGCTCTCTTTCACTAGGCTACGTCCCCGGTTCTTTTTCTTATTGTATATTAAGATGTAGGTTTTATTATATGGCCCAGATTGACTTATAACTTCCCATCCTGTCTCAGCTTCCCCAATACAAGGGAGGGATTACAGACATATTCAGTGGCGCTCAATTTTCTTCATTGTTTGTTTTCTGTTAATAAAACATAAGTTAACCTTACTCTTTTCTTTTTTCCTTTTCACAGTGGACACGTTGAACGTTTAAAACGGCACCTTATTTCTACAGAAAGCCTTAAAGTACTTCTTGGTTCTTCCAAAAACCTTGTTCCCCACCCCAGGGCCTTTAAACTTGCTGGTCAGGACTGCCTTTCTTTCTGCAGAGGTTCCTTCCTCCTTACTAACTCAAATCACAAATCTCACACGCCCAGCTCCTTCCCTCTTTCCTCAGACCCCTCCCAGTGAAGGTCTTCATGGCAGGTGGCATTCTCTTTGTGTTCCATGGGCTGTCTGTCCTCTCTCACCCCAACCTTAGAACATAAGCCCCCTGAAAGCAAGACCTTAAATTTCTCATTGGCTAAGTTGCCCTTGGTCCCCACGGGAATTATTGCTGAGTGGGTCCTGAAAGGCTCCTCCCAGGAGGGACTGCTTCTTTGCCTCCGTCCTAGGCCTCGAGCAGGAGATCTTACTGATGGTCCCACACTGAGCTTCTGGGTTGTGGAAAGCAGAGAGGACACGCGCCTCACGCTAACTGCCTTCCATTTTGCCAGCTTCCAACCGAACTTTGGAGTGAACGAACGGCTTCCGCCATGCCTAGAAATGCTTCTTGTCTGAGTTCTGTCTGTTCTGTGAGACTGGAGAGTAACTGTCTCTCTCCGAGGCCCAAGGTCCCCTAAAAGTCGCTCTCTAAGGGCCCTTCCTGCCCAAACGCAAGGATTAGGGATTTTGTTTGAAGATTTAGGTCCCTCCTAAGGGCAATTTATTCTGCTCCTAAATCGCATAGCTGGCATTGTCAGATCTCCATGAACCACGCAGCCAGAGTGCTCGGGGCTAAAGGTGTCCTGGTTAATTTAATTTCTTGGCTGCAGATCAACGACAGAAAGCATCCCTATTGAAAACACAAATAGTATGGGAATCCATTCACCGGCACTAAAAAGTGACTTCACTGGACAAAACTGACCTGTTCTTAGAAAATAATCTGGCATTATTATCTCCTCCTCAGAATTAAAACTGAGCCCTGGGGCTGGGTCAGGGAGACCCTTTGAACGGGCCTGGCCGTGAAGCACCTCTGAGTGACTTTAAACTGAGCATAGCCTCTGCCTCCAGTGGATCTGTTTTCTTGGGGTGGGGGGAGGGGAGAAGAAACGGGCTGATATCACCCAGCCTCCGGGGATGTCACGGGAATGAAAGTCAATAGGAAGAATAAAGTGCTCAGCACGGAGCCTGGTGTGTGGCAGGTGCCTGGCACTTGATATTATCTGCCATGTCTCTGAGCACCACAACGTGACAGAGCCACGTATGTTATTAAGGAGGGGTGAGTGCCAGGACAGGGCTAGCCTCTGGTCCTGGCTTGCCTCCAACAGGCTCTGGAGCCCCCAGACAAGCTGCCTTACTCCTTGGTCGGCTTCCTCTTTAGTAAGATGAGGGGATCAGGCTAGCTCCCCGCTTGTACAAGGAGGTTGGAAGCCCCTGCGTTTTCTGTAAGTCTTGGAGGTGTTCATTTGTTTGTTACCTCCTTCTCTGGATCTTGGTCTCAGGTAGTCTGGAAGGCCAGGCTCCTTCTTCCCTAGCCAGGTTCCTTCCAGGCTTCCTCTTCCCGGGGAGATCCAGAAAAGCCAACTTCCTGCCCAGCTCAGTGATTGTAACCAACCAGCCAAAGCATGCCTTTACGGCAGCCGCATAGGCTGCCTTCCCTTGGGAAAAGCTGTCCTGTGACGCCCTCTGGAGGAAGGAGGCCACCAACTGCGCAGGATCGTCCTGTGCTCTGGGAACTGACTCAGGCCAGGCCTACAAACGTAGACCTCCTGGACCCTTCCTAACTTTGCAGCTGAAGTCCTAGGCAGGCCCCCTCCCCACCCTCCTGCTTCTAGACTTCTCCTGAGAGGCTCGCCCCAGCCTCTATTTAAAACCCTTACAGTTTCTCATGCTCGTCTGTCTGCTAGACACTCAGAGCCCTATGCGAAGGCACTGAAAAGGCTGGTGCTGTGTGGGGGCTGGCTTCCTCCTAGGACTCACTCTTCACTACTATCAGCTAGGTGTTCCAAGCACAGCCGCCAGATTCGTTCCCCAGCTGCTCCGTGTGCGCCCACACTTCCCAAAAAGTTTAAAATAAAAAGGCTGCCAAGTTGAAATTGACGAGTGTATAATTAAATGTCTACAAAAGGTAACATTATGTCAACTGTCTTCGCAACTGGCCTCCCTGTTAGGTAGTTATATATAAGTCATTTAATATGCAAAGTGGGTGAATTTTAATGTGTCTGATAGAACGTGGGCGTGGAGCCTTGGAAAATAACAGTGCCCAGGGGCCTCCAAGGTCAAAAGGCATCCTTCTGCCTTAGCCATCCAGAAACGCTCGCTGCTCCTCCCACGGGCTCCCCTCTCCCCAGTTTCTAGGCTTTGCACCTGCAGTTCCTCTACTCCCAGTACCTTCTAGCTATGCCCACCCCTCACCTTCTTCATCATGCCTGGCTGATTCCTGTGGATTTTGAAGTAGACATTTCAGGACCCACACAGTGAACTCCTTTTTTGAGTTCGTAACTGTGAACTTTTCAGCAAGTCAGGAAGCCCTGCACTAGCATCTTCGGCTTCCCTGATCATCTCCGCACTGGCCCGAATCACCCTGGTGACTAAGACTGAATATCGTTCAGCCTTAGTGTCTCCAGTACGTGGCTCAGTTCCTGGGTCATAGACTCCAAGTGATGACTGGTGCATGCACAAGGAATAAGAATGATAGACGGATGATCAATAGATGAATGGATGGGTGGATAGGGTAGATGGGTGACTATTTATTTAGATGGAATGGATGAGTCATTGGCTGGATGAATGGAGGGAGGGATGAGCAGATGGATGAATGGAGATGGGTGAGTGGATGATGGATGAGTGAATGAGTGGATAGATGGATCATGATAGACGGTAGATGCGTGGGTGCATAAATGAGTAGAAAGGTGGGTGGTGGATGTGGGGGGGTAGATATGTAGACGAATTGATGAGTGAGTGGAGAGATAGGTGAGTGGATAAGAATAGATTATGGATGGACAAATGGATGCATTGATGGAGGAATGGATAGCTGGAAGTATGTATATATGTGTGTGTGTGTGTGTGAGGGTGGATGGGTGGGTGGGTTGGTGGAAAGGCAGAAAGTGCAAAGCCTCAGCACTGAGGATAGGAGTCTGATATCTAAGTTTTCTCTTCCATGCTGTCAACTGGCCATCCAGGCTCTTCTAGGTACATATGTCTTCCGGGAGCCAGAAGCTCCTACTTTCTTCACCCTTTGGTTTATGATGTGACCATGTTCTGGTTCTATATTGGGTTTTTATGTTTAGAAAGAGCTAAAAGTTAACCAATTGTAGAATTATAAGGGATTAAAAAAGAGCAATGTGTGGGACTTGATTTAAAATAACCCAATATGTGTAAAGATCATGGCATAAAGATGAGGTGACCATTATGGGATGGAGAAGATAAATTTGTGTGTTGATGCATATGGTAGATGGTTTTGTTCCTAGTTTTGAATGTGTTAGAATTTTTACACAATAAATACTTTTCCTCCAAGATTTTTCTATCTTTTTTTTTTTTTTTTTTGAAGCAGAGTCTCATACAGTTCAGGCTAACTGCCAACTCACTATGTAGCCGAGGATGTCCCTGAACACTTTATACTTCTGCCTCTACCTCTACTTGTTGGGATTATAGCAAGCACCAGTGATGTGGGATGTCCTTCTGTATGTGTGTTGCTTTTATTGGTTGATAAATAAAGCTATTTGGGCCAATGGCTTAGCAGAATAAATAAAGGCAGGAAATCCGAACAGAGATATATATAGAGAGCAGATGAGGTCAAGGAGACACCATGTAACTGCTGAAGGAGAAAGCCAGAACGTTGATACCACCACCTTGGCCTAAACAGGTTAATAGAAATGGATAAATTTAATACAGAAGAGCTAGGTAGAAATATGCATGAGCTACTGGCCAAGCAGTGCTGTAATTAATAAAATATCTCTGTGATTATTTGGATCTAGGCATCTAGGAAACAAATGAGCAGCCAGTGTCTACAAAATGGTGCCCAACATCTGGGGCATGGATCCACATAAGACCTATGCAATCCAGACAGACACTAGAAACAATTTCACATCCGCTCCCAAACGGATGGACGAGCTTCGGTCACCTTCCACTCCTCAGTGTCTGTGGGCTTCAGCTCAGCTATGCCCACCATCTACAGAGGACACACCCACCATACGCAATGGATTTAGCATAGGGTGCCCCTAAAAGATGAGGAGATCCGAAAGCGGAAAAGGAAAGCGGATTTTAAAGGGAAAGGGGCAGAGCCCACACTCTGGGATGTGGGCACTGTTTCCTTACCCTTCCGGCAGTCATCAAATCAGGAGGGAAAAGCCATCTTTGAGCCACCCAAAGGTATCCTTAGCTTCTCCTTCCCCTGAATGTATGATGACATCTAGTCCAAGTGGCACCTGACCCACCTTGGATGTTCAATACTTTGTTTTTCCGACAGCCTACAGAATGGGAAAAGATCTTCACTAACCCCATATCAGACAGAGGTCTGATCTCCAAAATATACAAAGAACTCAAGAAATTGGACACCAATGGATCACATAATCCAATAAAAAAAA
>NW_026067897.1:16772520-16775378 GCF_014885135.2 Alexandromys fortis
TTTTTTAAAATTTAAAAAAGAAAAAATAAATAAATTTTGCAAATTTGGGGAAAAAAAAATACTTTGTTTCTCCTTTAGAGAGAGTGGAAGCCTGGTCCACAGCCAATGAAACAATGAAATTCTCCAGCCTTCAGGGGCGGCTCTCCCTCTGCATTCTCGACTCCTTGGTGCCCCAGGGGCCTTCTCTGCACTGGGTTTCACCCTTCTTTCTGCTTTCTTTTCTATTCTTGCAGAATACATATAAAATGTATCTGCTTCACCCCTCTGAGTGCACTGTATCACTGCACAAGCATCAGTATTATCAATAATTTACTTTGTTTCACTTCGCAAATGGCTCTTTGTCTTGACCTAGTCCCTGTAGATGACACCCCTACTTTCTAACAGGGTGACACCCCCTCCCTCCTGTGTGTGTTATAAGGAGGAACCCAGGTAGCCCAAGGGGGGTCTCCCACTCGCTACATAGTCAAAGTGGCCTGACCTCTTCCTGATCCTTCTGCCTCATTTCTCAGGCGCTGAGATGACAGGTATGAACCACCATGCCTGGCTCCCCTCTTATTAACATGGCTTTCTTTGAGTATCATGGCACACAATTTAATGGGTTTCCATGGCATTTCCATACATATTCTCTCTATGAATTAATGACTCTTTGTAGTTTATATAAACAGAGTGGCAACCTTTTGTGGTTGGGCTGCCTTCACTAGAATAACGTATTCAAGGTTCATCTGTGTTGTCCACCTTAGAGCTCATTTGGGGGGGGGGGTGCTGTTAAGTGTTAAGGACTGAATCCAGAACTTTACACACGCCCGGCAAGGACAACCCCAGTTCAGCTGCATAATTCTTTCATTTCTTTAAGGGTACATGCCACTTTTTTTGGTCCATTTATCTGCCAGTGGATGCTTGCCCTGCCTCAGCCCTTCTCTACTGGTGTGAGTACAAGTGTGTAAATTTTCTGTTTTGAAAAATTTTGGAGCTCTTGCCAGAAGTAGAATTGTTGGGTCGTGTATAAGTCTATGTTTAATTCTTCTAAAAAGCCACATGTTAATTCAATAGCAGTTGGATCATTTTACATTCCCACCAGTCTGGGCTAGGATTTAAATTTCTTCACAGCCTTGCCAACGTGTGATATTTTGTTTTTAATTGTGTTGTTGCTGGGATCCTTCCTTCCTTCCTTCCTTCCTTCCTTCCTTCCTTTCTCTCTCCCTCCTTCTCTCCCTCCCATCCTTCCTTCCTTTATTCCTCCCTATTATGTGGTGGTTGTTTGTTGAATTTTTTTTATACAGTCTCAATATGCAGCCCTGCCTGACATGGAACTTTGTATGTAGATCACTCTGCCCTTGAGTTTTAGGCAATCCTGCTCTGCTTTCCATGTTCTCAGATTACACGTATGTGTCACCAAACCTACTTCTGCCATTTTTGAAATTGCTATTTTAAAATTGCATACTCGGGGGCATCTCATTTGTATTACCTCTCTCGACATGGGAAACCTTAAGCCCCCATGGTTTATTGAGCCCCTCTTCTGGGATCAGTTTGTTTGTCCTTGCTTGTCCCCCAGCAGTGCTTGTCTCCCTCAGGACAAAACTGTGAGAGGTTTCCTCCTTGTGTGTCCAGAGCTCAAGGTCCCATTACATCTAGGTGACTGACTCAGAAGTCCAAGTCTTGCATCTAGTCCCTCCGTGGGCTGCTCCTCATAGAGCCAGGCATGTGTCTGGAGGGGAAGGGTGCTAGCAGTTAGAGTTAGCTAAAAAATATGCATGACCCATTGACCAAACAGTGTTATAATTAATAAAGTATCTGTGTGTGATTATTCAGGTCTGGGCATCTTGGAAACGAATGAGCAGCAGTTCTATGTGCAGCCTCTGGAAACGGTTGGTGCGAGGACCTGCAGGCAGCATAGCTCTTCGGTGCAATGCCCTGAAAGTGTTATTTTCAACAGTACTATCATTGTGCCATTTGGAACTGAAGTGGAATTCTTGAATGAATGTCTCTCATGCTCTGAGCCACAGGAATTTATATTAGTCAATGGTGCTGCGTTATGGAGCTCTGTTTGGGACACAGAGCCTTCCAGGGTATATTTTTTTTATGAATTTGATATATCTTTGATATGAAGTTGCTTAGAAACAGACATCTGTGTGAGGTCCTCAGTGTCTGCCTTTTCCATGCTTAAAATCAGAATGCTATGTCTGGCTAAGCGTGTGTTTTTTGGGAACATTAGAAAATATGAGATTGGGACCACCGCAGAAAATTCTCAGAGTTGTGGACTCTGGAGAGGTGTGGTGGTTTTAATGAAGTACAGAAATACGATGCAAACTAGGTGGTTCTTGTCTCCACAATCACCATCTTCCCTCAAATGAGAGGATACACACGGCAGGATTGGTTGGCCTTGTCAGTTAGATTTCAACAATCCAGATAATGCACACAGACATGTCAAGTGGGGGGTGGGTTTGAAAAAAATGGCCCCCAAAGGAAGTGGCACTATTAGGAGGTGTGGCCTCATGGGAGGAATTACATCACTGTGGGGGCAGGCTTTGAGGTCTTTTTTGTTCAAGCTTCCCTCAGTGTAACATGGAGTCTACTTCCTGTGGCCTTCAGATAAAGATGCAGTCAGCATCCTGTGTGCCTGATCACCACCATACTCCCGTCATGATGTTAATGGACTAAACCTCTGAGACTGTAAGCTGCCAGCTCAATTAAATGTTTTCTTTTATCAGAGTTGTTGTGGTCACGGTGTCCCTTCACAGCAATAGAAACACTAACTAAGACAGGGATATACCAGCAAAAACAGTCTTTTGGGTGCTGTTCCTTTACTTGATCCCATCTTGCCAGTGGTGCTGGTGAAAGTTTATGTGGCCAGCCTTAGA
>NW_026067897.1:16777356-16860368 GCF_014885135.2 Alexandromys fortis
CTCTCTTTGGTTCCACCACACGCCCATCAACTTTGTGTGGCCGAGCACACATTGCAGCATCCACCTCTTCAACACAAGAGTAGGTCACAAAACCAAAGCCCCTGGAACGTTTTGTTTGGGGATCTCTCATTACCACACAATCTGTAAGTGTGCCCCATTTCTCAACATGTTCTCTTAAGCTATCATCTGTGGTTTCAAAGCTCAGACCACCCAATAAACAGTTTCCTCAACTGTTCTGGTTCCTTTGGATCATGGCCCTCCATTTTGAGACCGGACTCGCCTCTTCCAACTCGAGCTCAATCCTTAGACGTGTTTTTATCTACTCATATTCCTACATCAATACACAAACATACCGTTCTGTTTTCTAAACACAGGTCACAACATCTCATTATATATTACCTTACAGCTGACTGTTCTCATTTAAACACTCAGTCTTTGTGTGCGGGTGTGTGTGTGTGTGCGTGTGGATGTTTATATGTTTGTGTGGGTGTGCATTCGTAGTGCGTACACGTGGGAGCCAGAGGTGGGTGTAGAGTGTTTTCCTCAATCACTCTCCTTTTGTTTTTAAAGACAGGGTCCATCACTTCACCCAGAACTGACTCATCTAGACTAGCTGGCCAGCCAACCCCTGTCTCTGGTCCCCAGAGCTGGGAATTCAGGGGCACCCTGTTACAACCAGTTTTTAGCATGGGTCCTGGGGCTCTGAACTTACGTTTGCACTGCAAGCACTTGACCCACTGAATCATCACCCCAGCTGCTGGATACACAGTGTTGTTGTCGCTGATAGATTCACTTCATGGCTGTGTGGTACTTTTCCATCATGGAGAGCTTGTGACTGACTTAACTACGCCTCCAGCAGACAGACATTGAAGCTGCATTAGGCACTTGGCGGCTGCTGTGACAGAGGGCCTTGACAAACAGCAACCTAGACAGGGCGTCCTTGGCTTCTGGTTGCAGAAGAGCAGTGTTCAACATGGCAGGAAGACCAGGCAGCAGTCGCAAAAGGCATGGAGACAGCAGTGGGAAGCGGGCTGACGGCATTTCATCTCCTCTCGGGAAACAGAGAGAAAACAGGAAGAGCACCAGGCTCGAAATCTTCCAAAGTCTTTCCCCAGGGACAACATCCCAGACAGCACTACCAGCTGGGAACCAGTGTTCAAACACATAAGCTTATGAGGCCTAATTCCAAAGATTGCTGTCAGTTATTCACTATTATAGCAATTCTGGGATGAAATACGTAATCATTCTGCTTTTAAAAAATATATGGAAATGTCTCTTGAAGATGAATATACCAAAGTGGTATTCAGAAAGGATGAGGGACTCTTTGAGACAGCAGGGTGGCATTGCAGATTGGAAATGTAGTTTATCTTGGTCCTGGATAAAACTCAACTATTTTCCTACAAATTAAACTTGGCTGGATAAAGCACAGGTTGGAAATCCTACAGCAATCAGTAGTAATGTAAATGATCTGAGAAGTGGGTAAAAATCAATCGAAGGAAGCCAGGGGCAGAGCAGCTTGTCACTCTGTCCCTCTGTCTATGTGGCCTCTATGCCAGCCAACACTCAGGAGTTCTTAGTTCTGACAAATACTCCATGAGGACCTGAGTCTTGTAAAATGTGAACTCTTCAGGGTATCCAGTGTCATTGCTTGCTATTGTGTGACTCTGAAGGAGTCCCTAAAAGCCCATGTGCTTATTTACTTGGTCCCCAGAGTGGCCCTATTGGGAAGGTATAGGATCTAGTGAGAAGTCTGCATATCATTAGGAGTATGTCCTTGAAGGGGTTAATGACATCCCCATCGTCTTCTTTCTCTGTCTCTCTCTTTCTCCCCTTCCCTCTTTCTCTCCCTCTCTCCCACTCTGTTTCACTTCCTAACTACAAGATAAGTGGGTTTTGCCCTGCCATGATGATGTGGGATGTCCTTCTCTATGCCGTGAATATGTTTTATTACCATTGGTTAATAAAGAAGCTGATATAACCAATAACCAGGAAGAATAGGGCCAGGTAGGAAATCCAAGCAAAGATACAGGGAAAAAGAAGGCAGAGTCTGGGAGATGCCAGCAGTCACTGGAGAAGCAAGATAGGAGGTAACAAGCCTCAAGCCTCACAGTAAAATATAGACTAATAGAAATGGATTAATTTATATTGTAAGAGCTAGTTAGTAGTAAGCCTGACCTAAAGGCCAAACAGTTTATGACTTATAATATTAAAACTCTGAGTGGTTATTCTGGGACTGGTGGGCAGGAGAGAAACATCCAGTAACATCACATAGTCTCCACCATAGTTACAACAGGCAGGAAAGCAGTGTGCTCAATGGTTCATGGATTACAGTCACTCAAAGTCAAAATAAAGCTTGTGTTTGTGTGTGTGTGTGTGTTGTGTGTGTGTGCCCACGCACGTGCGAGCGTGCATGCGCGTGTATGAATAGTACACGTTTGTGTGAGCGTGTGCACCTTTGTGTGTATGCGAGAGCCAAACATCCACTTTGTATTTTGAGACAGTGTCTCACAGGCCCCCAGTATTCCAAACAAATCATGCTGTCTGGCTTGCAAGCCCAGATTTTCTCCTGCTTTTGCATCCCAGAGCTGATATCACAAGCATATGCCACTGTGCAGGACATTTTGCCATTTTGCAGGGGAGTTGGAGTTCAAGCTCAGGTCCTCATGCTTGTGTGGCAAGCACATACCCACTGAGCCACTCCCTGGCCCCCTAGCATCATCTACAGTCACTTTCCCTTTGTTCCCTGTTGTCAACTTTGCTCCTTGAGCAGGGGCAAAGATTCCTCACAATTGGCTCTTGGATGCCTTGACAGAAGGAAGGCACTAGTTACCTCTGAGTTTTCCGAGTTCATTGAACCCTCCACTTTCAGCTGTGTGCTGTTCCTCCGCTAGAAGCACTCAGTCTTTTTAGAGCTGCAGGTAACAGCAACCCAACCACAGAGGCTTTACAACCATGAGTTTTCCTGTCAAGAAGCCAGGAACCTGCACCCGAGAAGGAGATCACCAAGCTCTCAGGCTCCTGCCTCTCCTGCTCCACCACTCGAAGCTCGTGACCCTCTTTCTCGGGCTCCAGGGACAGCTGTGGGGCCTCCAGGCAGGAAGTGGGGGAAGGACAAAAGATAAAGTCATAATCCAGTTGAGCCTGTTATTTTCTTATCAGGAAAACAAGCAAGAGATTCCCTGGAAGTCCCACCCACTGTCTTCAGTGGTCACCTGCAGCCCTTGAACACACAGGTGACATGGAGTCTCTTTGGTTTAAGCACACTGCTGTCCTCAATTGCTCAGGTCTCATTTAGCAAGGAAACAGAAGACCACATGGAGACTGAGAAGGCTCCGAGAAGTGTCCCTCATACCGAAGATAGCCTTTTCCTTTCTCCCAGTGACAGCGTGTTTGTTTGGAAATGTTATTTTTATCTTCGGCAATGGTTGGGAGTCCTGTCACCTTGAACACTGAGGCTATCCACGGGCTGACTCTGCCCAAAGCTGTAACGACAAGGTCTGCAGAATGCATGTGGTGACCAGGACCCTTGGGTCTGCACACTGATCGTGTGGTCTGGAATTGAGGGGCTGAGGCTCTACATGGCTGTGAGGGAGATAGTGGTAGACGGTATCTCAACCCACACACCTCATGGGGTCCAGTACCTCCTGTCTGCTGTTGCTGCTACCTTTCCCTTTCGTGTGTGTGTGTGTGTGTGTGTGTGTGTGTGTGTGTGTGTGTGTGCGTGCGCGCGCGGTGTTCTCATGAAGGTCAGAGGACAATTTGCTGGAGTCGGTTCTTCCTTCCACTATATAGGTCCTGAGACTTGAACTCGGGTTGTCGGTATTGATGCCCAGCACCCTTACCCACTTTGTCAGCCACTGGCCCCATTTTAGTCTTTTTTGATGTTATTGTTAAAAGTCTTTTTTTTTTTTTCTCACTCTGTATACCTCTTCCCGGTCTCTCTGTGTCTCTCCTGGTGGCACTGCAGATTGAACCCTGTGCCCCTTACATGCTACTGAGCCACTTCTCCAATCCTGCCTTCTTACTTTTGACCTTAAGAAAATGGTTTATTGTAACATAAAGCACAAACACAGGAAAACCACAGCAACCAAACGCTGGTTCAGTGAATTATAATAATGTAGATTGCACCTGGAAACCAAAGAAAGGACTTTAATTAAACCCTTTCTCTCCCCTTGGACAACTCCAGCATTGCTCACGCCCCAGCTACATATTATTATGGTTGCCATCTCTCTACATAGCATAGACCATGTACATACATGAGTGTCCCAGCTAGGCAGGGAGGCTCCCTCCTGCAATCCCAGCACTAGGCATGGTGGCTCACACCAGTAATCCGAACACAGAGGAGGCTGAGGTAGTAGGACCAGCAAGTTTTCAGCCAGCCTAGGTTACACAGTGAACTTCAGGCCAGCCTGGGCTATAGAATGAGACGTAGTCCCCCCCCCCAAAAAAAAAAAAAACAAGCAAAAAAGAAGCAGGGAGAATGGGTGAGATGTCTCAGTGTGTAAGAGCACCTGCTGTGCCAGCATGAGGACCTGAGTTCAAATCCCCAGCACCCACATTTAAGATAAAGCCAGGCACAGTCACACACACCTATAAGCCCAGGTCTGCGGAGAAACAGATGAGGGGATTCCCTGCGAGCCACCAGCCTAGCTCCAGGTTCAGTGACAAACCCTGTCTCAAGGAACAAGGTGGACAGTGACAGAGCAGGACACCAGACATCCTCCTCTGGCTTACACACACACACACACACACACACACACACACACACACACACATGCACAGTGAAATCCTCCCATCATGGACTGACCCACATGAAGGTCAAGAGCTTACCCCAAGGATAGCAGCACCCCATTGTGATGGAGCCCTGAAGTAGCATCACTTGGGATATGGTAGTGATAATAGCAACAGGAGCCATTTCCTCCCCTAGCCCATCACTGTGTGGTAGGACTTCCTGCTTCTCTGTGTCCCATTTCTGGACAGAGGGTGAGGGCTGGGCATTCTGGGACACAGAAGCAGATGGGAAGAGCAGGGAAGGAATTTGGGGAGTTCCACAAAGACTCCCATGTTCAAACTATGGCCAAGACTTGAGGTGTTGTCCTTACATTTGACTGGAGGAGACACAGAACTGCCCCTGGCATCCAGTTCTGAGACACTGTGTTAGGAACCATTTCCAGAGAGGGTCTGCCGTGTGAGCCTCTCTGATTTTCATTGCTGACGTTTTAGACATTTTTCACTCTGTATCTCAGGCTAGTCATGAACTCACCACGTAGCCCAGGCTGGCCTCAAACTCACAGCTGTCCTGCTTGAGCCTTTGCAAACACTGGGATTAAAAGTGCACTCTATCATGTCCACCTGTGGCAGTTTGACCTGGAATGGCCCCAGAGACTAGCATGTGTGAATGCTTGGTTACCCAGGAGGGACACTCTCAGGAGGAGTGTCAAGGGGAGAAGGGCAGACTTGGAGGTCTCAGATGCTCCAGCATGGCCCAGTGGCTCACTTGCTTTTCCTGCACCTGCTGATCCAGATGTGGATCCCTAAGCTCCTTCTCCAGCGTCATGACAGCCTGTATCCAGCCATGCTGCCCACCGTGATGATAATGGACTGAACCTCTGAAACCCCAAGCCAACCTCAACAGTTTTCCTTTGTAAGAGTTGCCAGTGGTCATGGTGTCTCTTCACAGCAATAGAAACCCTAACTAAGAAACCAACTCTATCAATTATTTTTTGTTTGTCTGTTTTTGAGGCAGTCTCAAGCAGCTCAGGCTGGCCTTGAACTTACTAGGTAGCTGAGGATGACTTTGAACTTCTGATCCTCCATTCTCCTTCTCTTGAATACGGGAATTATAACTGTAAACTACATCTGGTTTATGTGGTACCAGCTATGGATTAAATCCAGGGAGAGCCATGCATACGTATGTTAGAACAACAGTCTATGAACTGATCGCATTCTTGACCCCCCTAACAATTACTTTGAAATATTTAATTCTCTGTTATCTACTGCCTTTTGCTTAAAGTAACTAGAGTGTTTAAATTGAAACTATTTTGATGCTACTGCATCCAATTAGAGAAGAGCCATCATCAGGACCTTGTTCATTAACTAAGATTACGTGCAATTTCCCCACTAAAAAGAAGAACGTGAGCTAAGCCTGCTGCTGCAGGCTTGTAACCCTAACTACTCAGGAGCCTGAGGCCAAAGCAATGCAAGCTCGAGGCTGCTGGGCTATGGAGTGAATTCAAAATCAGCCTGGGAAACTTAGCAATACTATATCCCAAAACTGAAAATAAAAAGAAATTTGAATGGTTGCAGATATGACTCAGTGGTGGAA
The DNA here is from genome assembly GCF_014885135.2 of Alexandromys fortis. Lineage (NCBI taxonomy): Eukaryota > Metazoa > Chordata > Mammalia > Rodentia > Cricetidae > Alexandromys > Alexandromys fortis. The sequence continues at coordinate 16,783,682 of NW_026067897.1, forward strand.
CATGTAGGTAGCATGTTCGATCACCAGCGCTTCAAAATGAAAGAATACAAACTCACTGAATACTGAAGGAGACTATTTTCCTAATCCTGACAATCTACTGTGAATTGTGTAGAAATTCTTTAAAAATCATGTGCATTCCGCTCACCTCAGCACCTGAAACAGAAGCATCAATTTATGTGGGGCTTGCTGCCATTTTTAACCCGACACCCATGGCAGACATTACTAATGAATCGTACACTCCTTTGCCTTGAGACTGGGCATTGGCTCTGTCTATCTTTGTATAACACATCAAGTGACCATTTCCAGTTAATTGGATTGGGAGGCAAGAATAAAGCAGTTTAGCAATGCAGGCCTAAATTGATGGATTTGAAAGTACCAAAACATTTATGTGGTTATGTGGTGGTTTGGATGAGTCTGGCCCCATAGACTCACAGGGAGTGGCATTATTGGAGGCGTGGCTTTGTTGGGGAAAGGGGGGGCGGGCTTTGGGGTTTCAGAAGCTCAAGTTTCTTCCCAGTGGCTCACCCTTTCTTCCTGATGCAAAACTCTCAGCCACCCCGCCAACATGTCTGCCTGTGCGCTGCCATGATGATAAAGGACTAAACCTCTGAACTGTAAGTCAGCCCCAATGAAACATTTTCCATTATATGAGTTGCCATGGTCACAATCTCTTCACAAGGATAAAACTCTGAGACTGTAGGGAACCTCAGAGTCAGCTCAAGATACCCCAAGACCAGGTTCTCAGCACAAAGGAGGCTTATTTGCCCCAGAGAGACAGAAGGCAGGGATAAGAGACAAAGACAGGAGGCAGAGGAAGAGGGAGAAGGAGAAGGGAACAGGGGAGAGGGGAAAAAGAGGAGAAGGGAGAGGGGTAAGGGGTCTTAATCCCAGGGGTCTTAGTCTCTGGATAAAGAGGAGATAGACATGGCACATAACAAAATGACAGTTAGGATGAGGTGTTTAATTTTAACTAAGCATTGTTAACTAGGTGAGCCAAAGGAGGTTTCAATTCTTTGGTAGCTGGACCTTGGTAGCCAGCCTCAGGAGGAGGGATTTGTGGAGGCCCAAAATTACGAGCCTATTTCCAAAGGTCAGATAGTTGGAACTTACTAGGTTATTGTGCTTCAACCTCAAACAAAGGCCCACCTAGGTGTTGGTCTCAGAGCTCAGAGTTCTGCTCTCTCAAGGTTATTGCGAACAGGTGTGGTTAATTGCCAGCCCTGTACTCCAGGAATAGCTAAGTAGATCTGTTCCTACCTCAAACAAAAGCCTAAGGACCCAACTAAAGTTTCAGTTCCCTTTATGGAGATAACTTAAGATTCCACCCAGAGAGTGGTTTGCCTACAGAATGTTTTGGTCTAGTGTGTGAGCTTGACTTGTTCTAGCAACTAGCAACGGAATGTTTAACTATGAAATGTAGTCCATGACCTTCAATTAGTATGTCCATTTCCTTGTATCATGTTAATGCAGTCTTTTGTCTTACTCCTACCTTTTGGGGCCAGGGGTATTTTAAGCACTTGGAAATTAAACGCAGGCGAATTTTCAGTACTCACAGAAATTCCCTTCCGAGACTATCCTATGTGTTTATCTGTTTTATTATTTTCATTGGTGTCTTCCTATTTTTTACCATATTTCTAAATCCCCATGCCTCTACCCTGGCAAGAGGTAATTTTTGTAGAGGCTGGTCAGTGACAGGTATTGGCCAAATAAGGGAATAGACTTTAATGACTACCTTCTGGACTATAATCTAACGGTTTTTAGCAGGGCACAGGGAATGAGGGAGAAAGGCAAGGCCTGCAAGAGCCAAGCTCACCATGCTCGCCAAGCTGGCCAGGGTCTCTTTTCATGATTTGCCTTTGAGTGCTTTCGAGCAGGGCTCTGTGAATGCTTCAGTAGAACCCATCAAGAAGCTTCTCTAGCATCAGGAGATAGAGACGTGTGAATAATGACATTGCAAGAACTGAAGGGATGACGTGAAGATGCATCTGAAGTGTCACGGGGATGAGCACGTCCTGATGGGAGCTGGCAGGACAGGACAGTATGGGAGGGGAGGACGTTTGGGCTTTCAACTTACAGCAACGTGGAGAGGGAAGAAGGGGTTGTAGGTGGAGAAGGGGAACTGACTGGATAAATACCCAGAGGGCAAACAGAGGTCAAGGTGAACAAAGAAGAGAGGAGGAGGTACTCTGGGGAATAACAGACCTGGAAGTGGAGTGACCGAAAGGTTTAGAAGATGCCCTGGCCTAAGACAGCTCAGGGCCCTTTGGCTTAAGGATGCTGGCCTTTCTCTGTAGAGGAAAGCAAGAAGGAGGAGCTTGAAATGGAAGGATGGTGGCCAGGCGGGCACTCTTAAGAACAATGACTTTGTCGGGCAGTGGCGGCACACACCTTTGATCCCAGCACTTGGGAAGCAGAGGTAAGTGGATCTCAGTGAGTTCGAGGCCAGCCTGGTCTACAGAATGAGTTCCAGGACAGCCGGGACTGGTATACAGAAAAACCCCATCTCAAAAGAACAAGGACTTTGTTGAAAGATGTGTGGAAAACGCCAGATCCTAGGAAGAGCTGTCACTGGGTGTGCGTCACACATCAGACAAGCCCCAGGCCACAGACAGAAACATACCTGCAGTGGAAATTTTAATACAAAGATGGTTTTGAAATTTTTCGTGAAATCTACTAGATTTATCATCTTAACTTTTTCTTTAAAGACAGTGTCTCTCTGGATAGCCCAGGCTCATTTTGAACTCAGGGTCTTAAGATCTGAGCTGAAGGCAGGTGTCATTTTAACCACATCTTTTTTTTTTTTTTTTTTTTTTTTAAGAAAGGGTTTAGGTATTCCAAGCTGACTTCAAACCTTCAAACTTGCAGAGTTACAGCAGGGCGGTGGTGGCAAAAACCTTTAATCCCAGCACCTGAGAGGCAGAGGCAGGCAGATCTCTGTGAGTTTGAGGCCAGCCTGGTCTACAAGAGCTAGCTCCAGGACAGGCTCCAAAGCTACAGAGAAACCCTGTCTCAAAAAGCCAAACACCAAAAACAAACAAACAAACAAAAAAACCTTTCATAGTTAGCCAAGGATGACCTCGAACTTCCAATCCACCCCCATTCCCCTCTGAAGACTAGGAATACAGGCGTGTACTACCAGGCGCTATTTATGTGCAGTAAAAATCGAACCCAGGGCTTTGTATATGTTAGACAACCATTCTACCAGCTGAGCATCCCCACAGCTCCGTTTGGACCATTTTCAAAGTGCCATTAGTGACCGCAAGTACATTCATATTGTTACATACAACTGTTAATATCTCTGGTACAGTTCCCAACAGCCAGCCAGCAGGTAAGCTAGACTGTCCCCACCTATTAGATCCTGTTTCCCCAAAACCCACTTGGCAATCTAACCCCCACCTACCTCATCATCCTCTCCGATGGCCATTCCTTTTCAGAAACTCCAACAGACTCCATAGACCCAGGTACAGCTCACACCAGTCAGAAGTACAGCACCCGGTCCACTGGGCTCCATATTCTGGTTTGCAACTTTGGAAGAAGACTTCGGCTTTACAGGAGGCCAGGTTGGGTCTAGGCACCAAAGGACCCACAAACCTCAGCAAAGAAAGCCTACTGGAACTGAAGACTTGTCAGTCACCAGAATCCTGGGCCCACCTAAGCCAGAAGACAAGAGAGGAAACAGAAAACAAAGAAGCAACTGTTAGCACCATAGATCTCCAGAGCTCCTTTTAAACTGAAGTCTGTCCCATGAACCACCAACTTCCCATTTCTCTCTTCCTTGTTGTTCTTATGCAGTTAAGTATTTTAGAGAGCTTGTAAAATTGCAAAGGACTTTGTACAAGGGCAATGTGTGGTCAATATTCAAAAGCTAGGCAGACTCTGAAGGATGCCGAAGTCAAAGGGACAGCTGAGAGAAAACAGGAACTAGGAAAGAACCAAGTGCCTAATAGGGCTATCTTCCCTTCCCCTCTCCCTCCCACAAAGCTGAGATCCAAGGCTACAGGATCAAGCTGTGTTCTGGTACCCAGGAAGCTGGCCAAGGGGCATGCACTACAGGCGTTGGAAAAGAAGAGCCCTGCTGGTGGCTGGAAAGGTCACTAGAAGGTGCAGTTATCAGTCAACAGAAGCAGTTTCCTGGCAGAGTAGAATTTGCTGGAAGTCACGGGTGAAAGCCAGCTCCATGCGCCATGAGTAAGAAAGAGTGCTGGCAGCCCTGTCTACACTGGTGAAAGGTCACTGAGCCAATGGGCAGCAGCCTAGGCGGAGAAAGGAAATAGGCTCAATGCTGAGTTCAAAGGCCTTGAGGGTTCAGTTCCAGTATCTCCAAGCAAGGCTAAGATCCATGGATCACCCCTAAGAGGTGACACCTTGGTAAGTGGTGAACTAGAGAGGAGTAACTGGATCGTGGCTGTGTGGACAATTATTTGGATGCGTGGGGAACACCCACAGTTACCTGAAGTGGGGATGGACCACACGGCCAATGCTGTCTTGAGTTTCCAGAGTTTTGCAGTGTTGTGGAGTGTGTGTGTGTGTGTGTGTGTGTTCATTCGGATGCACTTGCCAGCATGTGTGCAAGCCAGGTGGTTAACCTTGGGTGTCATCCTTAAGAACCAGCCTTTTTTTTTTTTTAGACAGTCTCTCACTCTTTTACCAGAAATTTCCAATTCAGCTAGTCTAGCTGGCCAGAGAGGTCCAGGGCCCAATCTACACTTTGCCAGTGTTGGACTCTAGCGTCCAAACACCAAGGAGGAGTCGCCCCCAGAGACCACCTCACACATCACAGCTGATGAAAAAGCATGAGGATTTTATTAATTCTGTCATGACAGGGTCCCTCAGCATTCGGGAAGCCAAGAGACCTCGAATAGCTGGCACAGGCTACTTTCAAAGGAGAAGGCCACAGAAGCAAGGGGGCTTGTGATTGGCTTATTCAAAAGGGCTATTACAAAGAATTGGCTGGAGAGGTGTTGCCAGATCAGATGAGGTAAGGTCATTTTGACCTCGTTTCCCAGGGGACTGAATCAAAACATGTGTATATGGGTAATTGTTCAGGAACTGAGTACGTGCATGTGTAGCTGTTAGGTCCTTGGGTCCCAGGGGAGGAGGGGAAGCACTATGGCACGGAGGCTGAGAGGATTCAGTATTGTCAAAAATGGCTTCAGAATTGTCTTAAAGTCTTACACCAGCACTGGGATGGCAAGAACCAGTGTACTCGGCATTTTTATGTTCTGGGTTCTGGGGATGGAATCAGGTCTTCATGATGTCTGGTCACGTGCTTTCCTGGCTGAGCTATCTCCCTAGTCCCAGACTGCAGTTTTCATGCTGGGTGACTAGTCAACCATCTAAATCAGTGATTCTCAACCTGCAGGTAGCAGCCCCTTTGGGGTTGAATGACCCTTTCACAAGTGTCACCTAAGACCATCAGAAAACACAGATGTCTACATCATGATTCATGGCTGTACTGTAGCAAAATTACAGTGATGAAGTAGCAATGAGAATAATTTTTGGTTGGGGGCTACCACAGCATGAGGAGCTTTAGTAGTAGTAGTATTAATTATTATTTTTGCAGAGAGTCTATGGGTACCACCATCCCTAGATTAGCATCTACATTTCTATAAGATGCTTGGATAGTTTATAGGCACCTTGAATACAAGGCATAACATTTTTTCTGTGGTTCTTTAGAAAAACACACATCCCTGGCCTCATTGATGAGAGTCTCATGAGCTTCCAGGAGAGACTGATGTTGCCAGTCCCTACAGGACTTAGCTATAATTAACAAGACCCTGACATACCATTTCTCTAACTTGGCTGAACACTGGGAATACTCGGCCAACTTTAACCTAGCCAGTGTCTGATCCTACCCTCAGAAGTTCTGATTTAAACAGGTTTGGGTGAGGCCCATTCAAACTCTGGCACTTCGAAAGCCTCCCGAATTGGTTGCCATAGGCAGCCAAACAGTCCAGGGCAGAAGTTATAGGTGGGTAGCCAAAAGCAGCCGCACGTCGAGTTAAGTTGGCCCACCCAGTGTTTCACAGTTCGACTGCCAACATTTAAAAACAGAAATTTCACATAGGTATGCATATGAAACCCAGGTTTCCAATTTCTCTTTAAAAAATCCTAAACCCAGCACCCTCAGCCCCAGTACCTGTGAAGCTACCATGAGTCAGTATGACAAAGTGACTGCCTTCAGAAGCCCCACCCACCTGATCCCCACTGCTGTCTTCCCTCTACTGTTGCCCCAGTAGGCATCACTCTGCCAGCCCAGACGGAACTCTGGAAGGAGGCGCTGGACCCTCTCCACTGGAATCTGTCCTTTCTTGGCTCTGCTGCTTGGCTAGGGGACAAACAGTTCTTTCCAAAATCAGGTTTCATATTTTTGAATTACAATCAGCCAGTATGTTGTAAATCTGGGTATTTTGCCCGTGTGCCTTTATCTTAGATTTGTTACAACCTGCATAGCATTGTTTTACAGGAGCACTTGGATGTTCAAAGATAAATGATGATCCCTTGTTGGAAAAATCTTATGATCTACTTGGTGAATCAATGCCGGGCCAGCTTTGCTATTTCAAGGGAATGCTTCAGCCTAGATGGTTAACTCCAGACATCAGTTGTTTGCATTTACACTCAGAATCAGAAATATTCACAGCTCACAAAGCTCCTTCCCAGGCAGAGAAAGACTCTGTCTTTCATAGAGTCTCCACCATGAACCAAAACAGATGGGGGGCGGGGGGAAGGCTCAAGGAGAGTAGTGAGCTTCTGAGGCTGGCATGGGCTACTTGTCAGGACTTTCGATCTCTGTACTGACTCTAAAGCACTATCCTTGAAGAAGAAAACACTTCTTGGAGAGACCTCAAGAGAACCATGGCCCTCGACCACCACAGGACATCAGTCTGGAAGCCAGAAGGTTCTGGAAATGCTCACTTCTGCACATCTGCTTCCGGACCTCACGCTGCTCATATCAGACGGTTCTTGGAAAGGTCTTAGTTGGTCAGAACAACAAAAGTTCCTAAGAGCTGTGCCTTAGGGTTTCTATTGCTGTGAAGAGACACCAAGACCATGGCAACTCTTACAAGGAAAACATTTATTTGGGGTGGCTCAATTATATGTTAAGAGGTTCAGTCCATTAGCAACAAGGTGGGATGCATGACAGAACCCAGGCAGACAAGGTACTGGTTATAGCTTGATCAGAAGGTAACAGGAAGTGAACTGAGACACTGGGCAGTATCTTGAGCATATATGAGACCTCAAAGCCTGCCTCCCCAGTGACACACTTCCTCCAACAAGGTCACACCTACTCCAACAAGGCCACACCTCCTAATAGTGTCATTCCCTATGAGATTATGGGGGCCAATTGCATTCAAACTACCACAGGATGCTTCACCCAATAGAAAGAGTAAGGACGGGAGAGTTCTCCATACCTGTCCAAGAGCCCCACAGCCTCACCCCCACCGTCTTAACCAAGGACAGTCAGATGCATCTGACTGTTTGAGCTTTATTCCCAACCAAAAGAAAGGGATGTAGATACAGCGAACAGACAGAAGAAGAGGAGGAGGATGGGGTGTAAAGGAGGAACGCTCGACCTCAGTAGATAGGATCCAGGAGCTCAGAGTGGACAGAAGGCTGCTCAAAGAAAGGGCAAAAAGAAAGTCGTTGAGGTAACAGCCTCTGTGAAACTAGCAAGCAGGCACCATAGTTTACTAGGAGTGTGTATGGTCCCAGGCTATTGTCTCCCACTCTACCTACCAAGGTTATTAAGATGTTGTACTGATCTATACAAACTCACTCCCTTGCTGGGAGGAGTAGGACCTTCCCTACACGTTTGTATCCATAAATTTATATAAACATCAATATGGTTATTAGCTGTGCCTCAGGGCTTGAAAGCAGACATGACAGTCAGTGGAAAATCTCTATTTCCATCGCTTGTGTCCTGGTTCTTGCTTCCTCATGTCTCCACCAGACACCACCTCAGACTCCCAAACAACCTCCCCGATTCTTCTTCTCCTTCAGACGGACCCATCTTCCCTATTTTAGCTACAGACAGTGATTATCTTCTTGCCTGTACCCAGGAATCAACTAGAAAACTAAGATAACAGATGGCAAGGTACTTCAAGCGGTTGGTAGTAAGATTAAAGAGTCTGAATCATGACCCCCTGGGAACAGTTTACTGCACGCTTCCCTGGAGTTGTGGACATGATACTTCCTTGTGGAAGAGTCCAATCCAAGGCTCAATACCTCACCTGCATGGTCTGGAACCAAAACTGAGCGAAGGACATCAGGATTGAACATGCATACGTACACCTCTGAAGCTGCTGGTAGAGGAAGCCCTTGATTGAACAGCACCACGGAGGTTTGTATACCTAACACAGTGTGGGCCAACAGGTGAAGACCCCATTGCCTGATCCTCAATCAAAGCCAGGGCAATGCGTGCTCAGGAAGCAGGGTTGGTAGACAACTTTGACACAGCTCTCAGAAGCTCAGATCACTAGCAGGGAAGAGCAGCTGGAGGCCAGGACTCCAAATGGTCCCAACAGCTCGATCTCTTAATTGGTTAAATTTAGCTCACCAGAAGTCATTTGCAAAAGTATAAAATAGATACACACCGGTTCAGAAACATCTGAGATCTGAGAAAATGGAAACCATTAAATAGAAGAGGGTCAGAGGTCATCAGTAGTGGAGTGTTCATTTAGACAAGGTATTTGGTAAAAGAAAGGGATGTCCACACAGAAGAGTATCTTCTGAAATAATTGGCTTTGTCTGCACCTGCTCAACAAGACAGCCACCAATGGACAGGCTAAGAAACAATGTATCAGTGTACCTAGTCTTACACTGAGGTCCTTGATACATCTGGATGATAAATATGTGTCTATTTTCATTCTTCCACATATAGCCATCAGTTTGACTAGCACCATTTGTAGAAGATACTGTCTTTTCTTCAGTGTGTCTTTTTGACTATGGGAGGAAAAATCAAGTGTCTCTAGGTGAGTGAAATTATTTCTAGGTCCTAAATTCTATTCCTGTGATCTACATATCTGTTTTTATGCCAATATGATGCTGCTTTTATTACTGTAGCTTCATAGTACAACTTGATCGCTGGGGTGGTGGTTCCTCCAGCAGTTCTTTTATTATTCAGGATTATGTTAGCTAACCTAGGGGGTTTATGTATGTGTGTGTTTCCAAATGAAATTTTTTAAAAAGATTTATTTTATGTATATGAGTGCTCTAGCTGCATGCATGCCTTTACACCAGAAGATGGCATCAGATCCCACTAGAGATGTTTGTGAGCCACCATGTGGTTACTGGGCATTGAACTAAAGACCTCTGGAAGAGCAGCCAGTGCTCTTAGCCGTTGAACCATCTCTTCAGCCCACCATATGACATTTAAGAATGCTTTTTCAACTTCTGTGAAGAATTGTGTTGGAATTTTAATGGGATGACATTGACTCTATGGATTGCTTTTCATTTGTGCAAGGAAAGGCTACTGACTTTTATGTGTTAATTTTGTATCCTGCTACTTTGCAGAGAGGATTTATTAGTTGTGGAGGTTTTCCAGTTGATTTTTTAGGGTTGTTCATGTATAAAGTTATATCATCTTCAAATAAAGATACCTTGACTTCTTTCTTTCCTATATTCATCCTTGATCTCTTTCCGTTGTCTTACTGCTCTAGCTAAGGCTTCAAGTACTATACTGAAGTCAACAAGAACTTGTCTTATTCCTGATTTTAGTGGAAATTTTGAGTTTGTCTCCATTTAGGTTGATACCAGTTACAGGCTTACTGTAAATTATCTTTATTGTGTGGAGATATGTTCTTGATATCTCTAGTCTCTCTAGAAAAATGGTCCTCTAACCTTTCTAATGCTGTGACCCTTTAATACAGTCCATCATGCTGCGGTGACCCCCCTACACCTTATAATTATTTTCATTGCTACTTCATTACTGTAATTTTGCTACTGTTATGGATCAAATATCTGTGTTTTCTGATGGTCTTGGGTGACACCTGTGAAGGGATTGTTCAACCCCTAGTGGGGTCATGACACACAGGTTGAGAAATGCCACGCTGGACTTTTATCACAAAAGGGATGTTGAATTTTGTCAAAGGCCTTTTCTGCATCTAATGAGATGGTCGTGTGGGTTTTGTCTTTTAGTTTATTGCCAGGATGGATTACATTAACTGAACCATCATAAATCTCTTGGATGAAGCTAACTTGATAATGGTAAATAATCTTTTTGATGTGTGTGTGTGTGTGTGTGTGTGTGTGAGTATCCAAATACCGATTCCATGGGAGACATTCCTCATGTCCACCACATCTCATGCACACAGAGTTCTGGATTGGATGCCCAGAATCACATAAAAACTAAGCATGCTAGCTCATCACCCACCGAAATCCCTGTGCTCAAGAGGTCGAGAGGTGGAAGCAACAGAAGTTCTAGGTCATTCTCTGCGACTTAGAGAGTTCAAGGCCAGTCTAGGAGATTTGGTGTGCAGGAGAAAGACAGACAGGGGTCATGCTCAATTGCACCGTGCCTGTTTCTTAGGTTAATTGCGTCCCCTTCCTTCACACCCGCTTCCAGTAACGACCAGACTGGTGACTACGGGACCCTTCAAACTGATGACTCAGCTGACCGTCACCGTCCTGCAGATCCACGTGAGACAGCTACTGTAAATTCTTTCCCCAAACATGGGGTGAGAGCTCTTGCTTGCCTGATGCCTGATTCCATCCTCCAGGTGGAAGCAATTGGACGGCGGCAGTTTGGAAAGGATTCCATGCTCGTGTTATGTTGGTTCAAAACACATTTCCATATAAGCACATACATCTGTCTCCACGCTCCCTCTGAAAGATTCTCTGCTGATAGCTTCTTGGCATGCTCACTGAGCAGGAGGTCTCCTTTCCAACACTTTGCTCGCATGGGAATAGGATTTGGAACGCCGTCGGGCCGGTAGACTGCACGGTGTTGGGGGTGTGTGCACTGTCCCGTTCCACCTTCAAGGTCTTTGCCCACAAATTATGTCGCTGCATCTTCATGGAAGTGCCACGGGGAAGGTGTTGGTGCTGCTGTCACCATAAGGGAGAGACACCTGAGACAAGGTCATGCTAAGTGATATAGCCCAAATATCTCAGTGGTCACTGGTACACCTAGGTCGCCAAGCAAGGAATCTTGACCCTAACATCTAACATTCTTACCATCATCCATTCATTCAATCCTCCATATGACAGGCATCTACTAGGACCGTCACACAAGTAAGTGCTGTGCCAACTTCTGAATATTCAGCAATGAGTGAGACATGGCTCCGCCTTTGGCAGCTTTGTCTGATGAGCTGAGAGGCAGGGCTGTGCTGCGTGTGTGGGAACACTAGTAATATACCTTGGAAAATGCAGGGAACCTGGGGGCTCCTGCGGGTATTGGGGACACATCAGAGAGGCAGAATAAAAAGAGAGGGAGAAGCCATAGGGAGAGCTAGGGAGATGGCTCAGGGGGTGTTTTGTGACATACAAACATAGGCCATGAGTTTAGACCCCCAACACCCACACAGAAAGAAGGCTGTGGCAGCAAGCACCTGCAATCCCCGTACTGGAGCAAGGAGTACATGAGGATCCTCATGGCATAGTGCCAGTCAGCCTAGGCGAATTGACCCATTGGTAAACTACAGGCTCAGTAAGAGATCTTGATTTAAGGTGGATTGCTGGCCTGGTGTCTCAGCTGGTAGAGGTGCCACCAAGCCTGACAACCTGAGCTTAATCCCTAGAACCTACATTGGGGAAGGAAGGTATCTACTTCCAAAAGAGGCCTTCTGGGCTCCAGATGTCCACGGTGGTCCTTACACCCTGTGTACATACATGGACAAGGACATTGAAGGGAGAACGAGCAGGATGAGAGAGGGCAGGATGCAAACATTTCAGAGGCATGGATCCTTGACACGTTTCAGGAGATGTCAGAAACAACAGTATGGCTGAAGAGCAGCGTGCACGCTGGAGAGTGGAGGAGCGTGGGGTGGAGGAGCTAGAGAGCCCTTGATGGTTCAAATCTGCATTCTCAGTCGAGCTGGGCTTGTTCCAGTCAGCTCTGGGCCACTGAGTCATCTGTGTGGATATTCCTGATTTTCCTGTTCAGTTCACAGCACGTCAGCTGCTCCTTGAGAGCGGTCACCTCCACACTCGGATTGTCTCCTCCTCACAGACGGTGTTTGATCTGACCCAGTTATTCCAGAACGTTGCTCAAGCGGAGCCTGGCTTCCACAGAGGCAGCAACAGATAAGGAGGAACAGAGAGATGGTTGAGCAATCAGGGAGGCGCCCCCAGGCTGTGTTCAACAAGAGCAACTGTGAAGTTCACGTTCCTGGGACGATGTCTGCTGTTCTCTTGGGCAGGAGTGGAAGTTCTCCCTGCACTGACTGAGCGCGGGTCTGGGCCTGCACGGAAGTGTGTCAGCAGCTGTAGATTAAATGGAGCCCAGTGGCCAGTATGTGTGGGTGGAGACTGTCCCAGGAAGGTACTCCTCTTCTGGTCAGCAATATTTTGTTGTCCCGAAAGCCTCCCCTAGTCATCAAAAAACATTGGGTTTCCTCTTGTCCCTCAGTTAATAGGGAGGGGTTGGCAGGGGGGCTGTTCAGGTAGTGGGGTAAATAGAAAACCAGTTTAGCATCCTTCATTTCCTGCACCAACGATTTCCAACCTCAAATACAGCACATACTGGCCAGTGACTTGATCAGCTCCTTAAAGTTTCAAAGTTTACATCTTATCATCCCAACCAGGACCCTTGAGAGTGTTCTATTGTTACCCAGAACTGCAAGACTGGCTACTCACTGTGGTTGTTCTAAACACACCACAGCATACAGCCAAATCCAGGACCTCACGAGAGCCACCCGTAGACCTTGCCGCCTCCACTTATGGTTGAGGGAAAACGTGGGTTTCCTCTTTGTGGCTCCAGATGGTTAATACCAAGGAACTGAAAGAGGAAGGGCTCACAGAGACTGGGTGAAGGTCATTGGCTCTTTTGTGCCATTTTCTGTGGTCAGCATGGTCTTGTTAGAAGCAGCGTGCACAGTGAACCCCGGAAAGCCGTCACCACGCACAAATGCCAGAGACAGTACAAACTTGGTCTTCAGTACACGGGGCAGTTCTGACAGCAGCATGGAGATGGTTTGCAGAGAAGGAAAGCAAGCTCTAGAGAAATCAGGTAGCTTGTTCAAAGCCACAGAAGTAGTACCTGAACCCAGCACTGTGCCTTTTCCATCTACTCCGCTGCTTCCGTGGTGACATCACCCTATATGAAGGGCCTTCAGGAGGTTACACTTGGGTAATGAGAGCTATTCTCCAAGCTTCTCCCTCTCCACTTTAGTAACCAATTGTAACGCTGGCCTTCAGGCAGTCACGGAAATACTCCTAAAAAGACCAGCCAGTCTTGCTTGTATGAAATATGGACATGAAAGAAGAGAATAAGACATCATTATGCCTATGTTTCTTTTGTAAGTTTTTTAGATTTATTTATTTTCTGTATATGAGTGTCTTGCCTGGATGTGTGTGTATGCACACGTGTGTCTGGTGCCTGGGGAGGTCAGAAGAGGGCAGTAGATCCTGTGGAACTGGAGTTACAGGCAGTTCTGAGCTGCCACGGGTATGATAGGAACTGAATCTGAGTCCTGTGTAAGAACATCAAGTGCCCTTAAACACTGAACCTTCTCTCCAGCCCCAATACCGACTTTTCTTTTCCTGCAGGGGGACTGCTTTGAAGACAGAGACAGAGGAGAGCTCTCACAGGGTAATTACAACTCCAAGGTCACCCTGGGGCCTGGAAAACCCAGAGCTGCCCAGGCTTGGGTGCAGTCCCCTACCTGTTAATCCCCATCCTGGGATTCTGCATATCCTTCCTCCTCCAGTTTCCATCCTAGGTAGTTCAAAACATCCCAGGGGATCCTGTTGCTGCCACCCTTCCCAAATGACCAGGCCCATAGTTCTCAGCCCTCCTGGCCATGAGCAACTTACACTTGAGGCCAATTTCAGAACGTGTATCTTCCTCAATGCTACTTGTGAGTCTCATCCCATGGCTTTGCGTGGAGAGTGACCTCATCCTAGCCTGCTTGTTCAGGTGGCTGCAGACTCTTGCCAGGTTTTCTCTAGAACACTGTGAGTTCTATTAGACTCCTGTTGGTCTGAAATTTTCCAGTCTTCTCCAGATAGTCAAATGAATGTGCTCCATCCCCTCGTTTCTCGGTGACAAGAGATAGCACAGCACTCCCTGTGAGCTTGGTGGCGGTGCCTAGGCTCAGGCCATACAGGGCCTGCAACACCAGAGTCTGCATCACCGAAGACTGGGTGCATAGCAAAGATTCAAAAAGGTCAGTCCAGATGCCCATGACAAGTGAAAGTCCAGAAGTCAAAACAGCCTGAATCCAACAAAGAATCGAAGATGACGATCAGGTGCTATAAGAGGCCATCATAGGACCACAGAACACACCACGGCTCACACATATAGTAGTTCACCAAATGCTAACCAGAGAGAATAGAAAGATTCTATTAGTTCCCAAATACTAAGCCCCTCTTTTAGGCCAAGGCCAAATGATGTGGCTCTGTGTTGGGATGTACTCAGGTTGGGCCTAAGGGCAGGGTGTGAGGCTGGGCTTAGGTTTAGTGGGGCTGACTTGTGATAGGGTTCGAAGTGTCTCTCTTGGCTTTAGGGAGATGGGGCAGCCACATGGATGCCATTATTTCCCTTGTTATCCATTTGGGATAAGAATTAAGCCCAACAGTTGCTCACCATGCTAAAGACAGTTCCCTTGTGCAAGTCTTCTGTATTCCAGTAGTCACCCCACTATTTATACAAGAAGAGACTATGAAAACCACCCTGTCATGGCTTGCTCATTTCTGGGTTTATCTATCTATCTATCTATCTATCTATCTATCCACCTAACTACCTATCTATCTATCATCTATCTATCTACCTACTTATCTATCTTTTTCATGCAAACCCTGGAGAAACCATGTTCTTATCACAAGGTCCTAGACATTACACAAGTCACAGATACAATACTGTCAATGTCAGTTTTGCTCAAGACACACAGGTATCAGTACTTCTTGTTGCTGTGACAAAATAGCTTCTGGATGGAACTTAAGACAAGAGCATGATCATGTAGCTCATTGTGACAGGAAGGCCTGGTGGCTTGGTGAGACCTTGAAGTGCTCTCTGGTCCCAGCAGAGCTGGAGACCTGGTCCCATTGTTCTCTCTCTCTCTCTCTCTCTCTCTCTCTCTCTCTCTCTCTCTCTCTCCATATATATTAAGTAGTTAGAAAGGGACAACCCTAAGAAGGATGTCCAGAATATTCCTATTCTATATTTGATGGCTCAATAATGCCTTCTTTTAAAGAAAGGCTTAATGCCAGACAAATAACCAAGTCTCCAGTCCTAGATGTCAGAGCAAGACTAGCACTGACTAGAGCTTCAGAGTCCCCTGAGGAAATAGAGTTCGGGCTCCAGCAGTCTCAAAGGTCAGTGTGGGGTAGGGTTATAACTTCTGAGGTCCCCACAGTCACTGTAGGACCAGGAGTTTGTACTCTTGTGATGCCAGAATATAGATGTTGTCTTTAGGTCCTAACCTCCACCCTGAGCCAGTGCACAGATCTCAGTGAGTCTGGTGTTTGAACTCTTGTCTTGAGCATGTCCAGAAAAAAATCTGAAGAATGACTTGGGTTTTGACTCTAGTTGGTCTTCTTGGTGCTCAGCTTGCAAATTTACCCTTGATACTCTTGGCCTATAGCCAAGATAGGATGACCTCAGTGACTCCATTTGCTAATCAACACCAAGTTTGACCAGCTGACCTTCTTACAAACACCCCTCCAGGAAGAGTAATAGAAAACAGAACCTCCAATGAATTTGGAAGAAGTCAACACTAAAGACAAGCACATTCAAATAGATATGCAAAACACTACAAAAAAAAAAAAACAATGGATAGGTTACAAACACCACCCATGATCCATCCACAGCTGACTAACTCCCCTGTAAAGGAATAAAAAAATCACAGAGATAGCTGACATGTGTAAGATGGAATTTGGAGTCTTACTCTTTAAAAGAATTAAGGGTCACATAGAAGATTCAAACACACAAGCACACAAATTAAGGAACTCTGTCTAAGACTTCAACAAGATAGTTTCCAAAGTGACTTCAACAGTTAGTAAATTGGAGGAGAAAAGTCACAAATGTGGATTGCACAACAAGGAGGTTGAAACATCAAAATACAACCAAACAGAAATACTTGAAATGACAGAGATACTCAATCAAATACAAACCACATCAGATAGAATTGTTAACAGACAAGGCTGTGCAGAAGAATGAATTTCAGGAATGAAGGACAAAATAGAGGCACTATTACAAACAGACATATGGAAGGAAAAATATTAAGGAGCATTAATGGTATTTCCAAGAATTTTGGGGCACATTCAAGGGGTCTGTCTTAGTTTGGGTTTCTATTGCTGTGAGGAGACATCAAAAGACATGGCAACTCTTATAAAGGAAAATATTTAATTGTGACTGACTTACAGTTCTGAGGTTTAGTCCATTATCATCATGGTGGGACATGGTAGCATTTAGGCAGAGATGGTACAAGAGAAGGAGCTGAAAGTTATACATCTTGATCCAAAGGCAATAAGAAGTGAACTGTCACTGGGTGTAAGTTGAGCATAGAAGACCTCAAGTCCCATCTACACAGTGACACGATTCCTTCAACAAGGCCACACCTACTCCAACAAAGCCACATCTTCTAATAGTGCCACTCCCTATGGGGGCCATTTTCTTTCAAACCACCACACTGTCAAACCTGGGAGTCCATGGTGTAGGAGAAGGAACAGAAATAAAACTAAATGGAATAGACATACTAATGGCACACGGTGCACAGACAAACATACAGGCAAAACATTCATACACATTTTTTTTAATTTAGAGGAGATTATAGGGGGGAAGATAATGTAACAATTTTAAACATTTATGCACCAAATATCAGAGTTGCTAATGTCATAAAACAAACATTAAAAGGCAATAATTGATCATATAGGCCATGACACAAAAGTAGGGATTTCAACACCCCAATCACATATTTAGATAGGTTCTCCAAAACAAAAATAAGCAAAGAAACTTCAGAGCTAAAATATACTATGAATCAACTGGACTTAAACACACATATAAAGAGTATGGTGCCAACACATATGGAGTGCATAATTTTCTGAGTGGCACATGGAACATCCTCCAATATTGATGATATCATAGGACACTGTGGTGGTTTGAATGATAGCAGCCCTCATAGTAAGTGGCACTATTAGGGTGTGTAGCTTTGTTAGAGTAGGTGTGGCTTGTTGGAAGAAGTGTGTCACTGAGAGAAAAGCTCAAGCTATGCCTAGTGTCTCACTCTCTCTTTCTGCTGCCTGCCGATCCAGATGGCTCCTTCTCCAACACCATAATTGCCTTTGTGCTGCAATCTTCCCCCTGTGATGACAATGGATTAAACCTCTGAACTGAAAGCCAGCTCGAGTCAAATGTTTTCCCTAAGAGCTGGCCATGGTCATGGTATCTCTTCATAGCAATAAAACCCTAACTAAGACAGATTCAAATCAAGTCTTAACAAACAAAGAATCACAATAAGTCTTTTTGTCCTATCAGGGTACAATGGAATAAAAATAAAAATTAGCAACAACAACACTACAGAAAACACTTGAAGGTTAAATAATACAGTTTTTAAACAAACAATTGGTCATTTGAGAAATCGGAGAGCAACTTTTAAAATGTCTAGAATTAAATGAAAGTCAGAACCCAACCTATGAGAGCTCTGAGGTGCAGCCACGGGAGCCCCAAGAGGAAAGTTTATAGCAGGAAGTGCTCACATTTAAAATGCTGAGAGATGGCAAATAAATAACCTAATGATGCGCTTGAAGACTTTTGAAAAACAAGCAACCAATTACAAACATCAAGAAAGTGGGGAAGAAATTAGTGAGGTAGAGACTAAGAGAATAATAATACATGATCAACCAAACAAAGAGCAGGCCCCTTGAAAAAGTTAATAAGATTGACAAACTCTTAGGTAATCTGACAAAAAGAAAGAAGGAAAAGGCATGAATCAACAAAATTGAAATGGGAAGTGTGTGGTTACAACAGACTTCAATGAAGTCCAGGACATAACTGAAGAATATTTCTTAAAATATTCTTTGAAAATATTGGAAAACCTAGCAAATTAGATAAATGTAACTATACATATGACCTACTAAAAGGAAATCCAGAAGATATAAGTAATTTAAACAGACCTATTACAAGCAACAAGATGAAAGATATAATCAAGTCTCCTCTCCAAGAAAAGCCAGGTGGATTCAGTGCTGAAGTCTATCAAACTCTCAAGGAAGAGCTCATAGAAATTCTTAACTTGTTCCACGAAATAGAAAGTGAAAAAACACTACCAAATTGAATCTAGAAAACATTACCCATTACCAAACCAGACACAGACAAAAAAAGAAAAGAAAATAACAGAGCAATTTCTTAATAAACATAAATGCAAAGTTCTCAACAAAATACTTGCAAACTGAATTCAGGAATACATTAAGAAGTCTATAAAGGGGCTGGAGATGTGGTTCAGCAGTTAAGAGCACTTGCTGCTCTTCCAGAGGACCTGGGTCCAATTTTCCAAACCCACATGGACACACTCAACCATCTGTAATTCCACTTCCAGGAAATCTGATGCCCTCTTTAGGCCTCCACAGGAACCAGGCAGACACATGGCACACAAACATACATGCAAGCAAAACAAAGCAAAAAGATTCTGAACTTGACTAAATTCCTTGATATAGATAGAATGAAATCATTGTACGAGAATCCATTTCCAATACATTTGCAATTGAAGATAATTACATAAAATAAGGAGAAAAAATGTTGGGGGAAGGGGGTCTCACTGTCTCTAGAGGAGAAGGAGGAAATGCACACGTAACTGTTGATAACAGTTGAGGAGACAGGAAGGTCTGGGTATGAGGGATGACAGCAGACAACCTGTAATCCTAGTATTCAGTAGACTAAAGCAGGGCAGGAGGGTGGAGAGTTCAAGGCCAGCCCAGGGCTATAAAGTAAGACCTAGTCTCCATAAATAGATAAATTAAGTGACTACATTAACCTGTAAATAAAAATATAAGTGGGGATGTTGTATTTCTTCCTCAAGGAGATATACATCCCTCTGCCTCTGCTGGAATTAAATAAAAGGCATGTGTCACCACACCCGTCCATTTTTTCCTCTTTATTTTTCTTCTGTCCATGTCAAGGGATTGGCTGACTTAGTTATATCATATATTTTGAGACATAGTCTTTTTATGTTGCTCAGGCTGGCCCCAAACTCTCAAGCCTCCTGCTTTAACATGCCAAATGTCTGAGACTACAGGCATGCACCATGGTACCCAACCTCTTTTGGAATCTCACAAGCCTTCTCATAGGGTCAACCGCATTGTTTGTAGGGCCCAGTGTGAAATGGAAGGGTAAGGCCTTCTGTTCAAAAATGACTGTGAACATTCAGACAGCTACATCAGAGGATTAAGGCAATTAACACGAGAGCTATTTGACATGGCCAGAGTCAGGCGTGGTGACAGACTCTAATCCCAGCACTTGGGGGTCTGAAGCAGGATGACCATGAGTTTGAGGTCATCCATGGCTATATAGTGGGTTCAAGGCCAGTCTGGGTTATCTGAGACCCTGCCTGAAATTAATCAATTAACTCACTTAAAATTTTAAAAACAAACAGAGTGTAAAGCCAGGCATGGCTGCCAAGGTTTCTGGCCCGTCATGCTTGCCCTGTGGTCTGCATCCACACACTTTCCTCATCTTTCTCTAACGCCCCAATCCCTCACCGTTATCTCTTCGCAGATATGTTCTTTCCATCACCCTCAGCCTCACGCCCCACCTCTCCACCTTGGATTAGCCCGTGCACCCCATGTTGCAAACACGTCCTGACTCTCTGTTCTTGAGCCCCAGGGTCACCAATGTGGTTCTTCTCCACCTGACATCTGAGTCATCCCTGTGAAGGAGCGTGGGCGTGGTCAGGTGCTCCCATTGTGGTTTGTTCTTCCCAACCAAGAGCTTCCCCCAGTTTTCTCTGAAGTGTCTGAGGGTGGCCAGATGTGGCAGGGCACACCTGGGATCACAAATACAAACATGTCTTTGACGCCAGCCTCGGCTACCTAGCACATTCCATTCGATGCCGGCCCTCACTACGGAGCAAGAGCTTGTTTCAAGAAACAGAAATAAATGGCGTAAAATAAGTAAAACGAATG
This sequence comes from Alexandromys fortis, assembly GCF_014885135.2. Classification (NCBI taxonomy): domain Eukaryota; kingdom Metazoa; phylum Chordata; class Mammalia; order Rodentia; family Cricetidae; genus Alexandromys; species Alexandromys fortis. The sequence goes on from NW_026067897.1 coordinate 16,803,956, forward strand.
ATGCAGGACGTCACCCTTCCCCACAGCACACGCTGACTTTCTCCAGAAGAAACACTCTGCTCTCTGAGGCGGCACATATGTCTTTCTTATTAAGGCGTGGTTCTCAACCTGTGGGACACGACCCCTTTGAGGGTTGAATGACCCTTTCACAGGGGTCAACTAAGACCATATGCATATCAGATATTTACATTAGGATTCATAACAGTAGCAAAATTACCATTACAAAGCAGCAACAAAAATAAGTTTGTGATTGGGGGTCAGCACAACATGAGGAACTGTACTAAGGATTGAGGCATAAAGGTCACCCTGGAGTTACTGTGTTCTGAAAACCTTCTGCTTTGTCTACTTTTGTTCCAAAGAGCTCCTAGGTAGCTCGATTTTTTTTTCTTTTGCTTTCGTTTGGACTTTTTGAAACAGGGCCTCATGTAACCCAGATTGACCTCCAACTCATTATTTAGTTGGAGCTGGCCTTGAACTCCTGGCCCTGCTCTATGTCCAGTGGTACTGGGGTTAGTAATGTGCATACCACATGGGGCTCCCGATGGTTTCTGACTGAGACATCTAGAACCATTTAAACAATATTTTTCCCTCATTTCTTTCTTTGGCAGAAGGTAGACAGAGTTACTGCCATCCCCAACGTATTTTGCTAGGTCAAAGAGCAAGGAGGCAGGCTGGCTAGTGGTGCATGTTTATAATTCCAGCACCAGGGAAGCTGAGCCAGGAGGGAGGAGGGCCAGGGCTATATAAAAAGACTCAAGGGAATAAAACAGAAAGCAAAGAGCAAAGATGAAAGCCCGCCTCTGAGGGGCTGGGTGGTGAGAAAGGCCTTTGTGGTACTTGGTCAGGTCTTTGTTTATGTTTTGATCTGTCCCTTTGTTCCTTGGCCACAACACTTCCTTCCAGGATAAGCAGGGGACTTCAGCAGCCTCTAAGTTTATGGTGAAGGGTCAGTGGGAGCAATACATTGCCCTGCCGTGGGCATTCAGCCATTACACCAGTTTTGTCCCGAAGCTACACTGTCTACTCTTGTACCCTAGTCATCCTTCAGGCCACCTCGTCCCCGTCTGCACCACGTGAAACCCACATCCCTCCACCACAGACTGTCCCCTGTGTGTCTGCACACCGGGCTTTCCCTCTTATCCCTCAGTCTTGCCCATCTCCTTCAAAGCTCTCTGGCACTGAACTCTCCTCATTCTGTCAGCCCGCTCTTCCTCTTCCTTCTCTCCTCCCTGCGCAGAAACGTCCCACGCCTCCCATACTGACATAATCCTCCTTTCCCATCGCTCTGACCTTGTCGTTGTGGTTTTCCCTCGCTTTACAGCCGAATGAATTGAACAAATATCCCTCGCAGTCTGTCTGCACTTCCTCACCTCCCACGCATGCGCAGCCCACGGCAAACTGGTTTCCTCCTGACCTCGCCACTGAAACCACTTTGACAAAGACTCCTTTGGCTGAACTCAGTGGGCGCGCTCAATCTTTATCTCACTGAACCTCTCCAGGAGTGTCTCTGGTTAAATACCCCTTTCTTCATGCAGCTCGCTCCCCGGGTTTTCCACACCTTCCTCTCCTCATCCTCCTCCTCTATTTCCGGCACTCTGCTCTTGTGGAAGCACCTCAGTTTGGACCTTCCCCCTTTATGCCTAGCCCCAATCCTAGAGAGACCATAGCGAACAACTCACAAAGCGGGACATGAACTTAGGGTTCCACTAATGTAACTGATAGCCAGGAGTTACCCTGAACCCCAGTGTCACGTTTAATCAAGAGCCTGCTGAACTCAGCACGGAGGCACCTCGGCACTACACTCTACAGCATCAAATAAACGAGAACAATTCCAGTCTATGAGTCCGGAGGGAGCCAGGCTTGCGGACAATTGGCTTATTATCCTTCCGTTCAGAGCCGCTCCCGCTTTTGAGAACGTTGGTCCCACAGCTCTCTCAATGCTCTCTCTCACCTCAAACCATAGCCTCCATCACCAGGGAGTGAGCTATTTCTAAGTCTTTGAAAAGAGAAACTCCGGTCCCTGTGTCTGCATGCTCTCACAGATGACGCGCCCGCCCGTGTCTTATCTGTGGGTTCTGTTTGTGGTTTCCCTTGCTGCCCTCTCTTAAACCAACTGTAACCATGACCTCCCCAGACACTCCACCAAAGTGGAGTTATCACTTATGGCTGCGACTTCTGTGCCACAAAATCCAGTGGTCAGTTGTTGAGGTCCGATGCTAGCCCAGACTCTAAATTATTTCTCCAGACCAGACCCCAACATAAACTATCTCTCTCTTGACTAGTGTGGAGGCACAGGATAAAGACACAACTCACGTGGCTTCATCGGAAGGGAGATTCTCGGCGTCCCCTCATAAAGTCCTGAGTTCACATCCTGAAGAATTCCTCCCACTTTATTCTCCAAACAGCCTTATATATCAAAACATAAACTGAGGGGTACAATCATTAGCATTCTGTTTCCTAGGTAACCAGGTGACTGTCTTTTAGTCACGTCCACAACAACCTGTCTGCTCTGTATGCTAGCTGTCACGTAGGCTTGAATCAGAATCTCTATCAGGCATCCTCCAAATTACAAAGAAAGAAGCAAAAACAACCTCCTCCTGACCTTTTGCTAGATGTTGACAGCCTGTCTTGGAAGGTTATGTGACCACTTCAGGTGGGGAACTACGGCTTCATACCCTGGCTGCCATAAATATGGGCCAATAGTCAGTTCTCAGGCTTCCTGCTCCATCCCCTGTAAGCAGTGGAGATACACTCAATTCTTATCTGTCATTTACTCTCCTCACCTGGCTTTCAGGTTCTCTTTCTCCCTTGTTTTGCACCTCACTGTTAAGTCCTTTGCACTTCAAGAGGCGTTGGGCACTGGTGATATTTCTTCTTCTTTCTGTTGGCGTTAAATCGCCAGTAACCTTAGTTTCCTTATTATCTTGAATCAATGATTCCCAGATCCTAGTTCCCTCTACAGTCTTTTAACGTCGTTCTTGGGCATCGGAGAGACGCCTCAAGTTCAACGTGTCCAAAATGGAAGCTAATCTGCTTCACCCAGGAAACTCTGCTTCAGGTAAAGGGAATCCCGATCTTCCGTGTACTCAAGCCAAAGAGCTGGTGCAGTGGTTTGAATGTGTAATGTCCCCTAGAAGCTCATGTATTTCAGCCTTTGGACTCCAGTCGTGGTGCTATTTTGGAATATTGTGGAACCTTTAGGGGGGATAGCCAAGCTGGAGGAAACGGACCACTGGGGCACATTGAGGTTCATAGACCAGCCTCACTTCCTGTCCACTTTCTGTTCCCTGACAGAACGACCAACAGCCAGGCCTCACTCCATGTGAGGCAGGATTAAGAATATCTAAATGCTAGAGTTTCCAGTTAAACTCACAAAATTTCAAAGATGGTTGAATTCTCTGTCCAGCTGCTGTGTTGAGGGATGAGCAATGTTTAAATAGTTAACAAAATGAGGATACACATTCTTCCTTAATTATCATGTATTTAGCTTGTATAACACTTCGGTCTCTATTCCCTATAGTTGGCAGGATTTGGATCATGATTTGCCCTTATTTCAGCAAACTTGACTTCAGATCCTAATGATCCCAGGGGCAGTGCAAGATGCAGAGACGAGGACTTAGAAGCCAGGAGAGCAAACAGACGTGAATGGAACAGGACTATGGATTCCTAGGAACATTAAATCCAATCTCCTTTGCAAATCTAGCTGTTAGCACCCAAGAGTTATTTGCTCTGCTCTTGGCTGCCTTCCATACTCGATTTTGATATTGAATACTCAGACCTAATTGAGGCATCTATATTATTCTCTCCAAGGCCCAGGGAACATCAGAGGGGAGGTAGACCTTAAGAGCTGGAGGGTAGAGAGGGTTTGATGTGCATACTGTCTTCTGGACATGTGATTATGGGATGGATGACTGTCACAATCACAAATACACAGCAGCTGTGGCTACTGTGCCAGGCCCGCATGTGTGCACACACACAATGCACACAGAGAGGTGGGGGAATAGGGAGGTTCTATAAGAAAGCAGGCTGAGCAAGGCAGGGAAAACAAGCCAGTAAGAACACTCCCCCTCCACGGCCTCAGCATCAGCTCCTGCCTCCACGGTTCCTGCCCTGCTTGAGTTCTTGTCCTGACTTCCTTCAATGATGAACAATGATGTCGAAGTAGAAACCAAACAAATGCTTCCCTTTGCAACTTCTTTTTGAACATGGTATTTCATCACAGCATTAGAAAGCCTAACCAAGACACAATCACATAAGTACGTTAAACGTGTTGAAATTGTAACACCAATCTACCCTCTTATCCTCCTCCTCTCACTGATTCCCTTCTTCCTAACTTACAGAACCCAGCACCACCGGCCCAGAGATGGCACCACCCACAATGGGCTTGGCCTTGATCGCTAATTAAGAAAATGGTCTACAGGCTTGCCTACAGCCTCATCTTACGGAAGCATTTTATTAATTGAAGCTCCCTCCTCTCAAATGCCTTTGGTTTGTGTGAAGTTTCTACCCAGAATAATGAGTATACAAAATATCATTAGAAATCATTTTATTGTTGTGGTTTTTTTAGACCAGTATTATTTGCTTTTTCCACTGGGTCTCTGGTCTTTGGTCACCCAAACAATATCAAGTATGGGTTCCATCTCCTGGAGTTGGGCCTTAAGTCAAATCAGACATTAGTGGGTTACTTCCCTGAGCTTTGTGCCACCATTGCTCTAGCCTATTTGGCAGGTGGGACAGATTGTGGAGCAAAGGTTTTGAGGCTGGGTTGGTGTTTATGTTTCTCTTTTGCTAGCCTGCAGAGGTACCTTCCTGTACCAAAGATACCAGAACATGGTGGTGAAGTTTCTATGTAAGTACTCGCTCAACCTCTCCATGTTCAGTGAGTTGTGTGGGTGTTGTCTTCAGCAACGGGGCCTTGCTGTCAGTTTGTGGAGAGCAACCAACTGTCTTAACAATAGGATGGGTTGTTTGGGGATTTCCATGGAACCCTCTAAGCCAACAACTCAATTGGATGCAGCCCAGTCCAGTACTGGAAGCTTTGTTTGGTGACAAGGGGTGACCATCTGGGACTCCATATCCCTCATTCTCTGGAGACTTCATGAAGGGATCACCTTCATAGATTTTAGGAAGTTTCTGCTGTTCTGGGTTTCCATACCACACCTCAAATGCCCCCCAATTCTCGATATCTCTCCCTGTATATTCTCTGCCTCAATCCTCTCTCCTCTCCCCTTTATCACCTGAACTTCACATTCCTTCCCTTCTGATCCCCATTCCACCCATGAAATCTATTCTATTTGCCCCTCCCCAAAAGGTCCTTGTATCCCCCTGGTCCCTTCCTCTATGCCTAACATCTATGGATCGTAGCTTGGTTATCATTTATTTAATGACTAATATCCACATATAAGCAAATATATACCATATTGATATTTCTGGATTCAGGTTACCTCACTCAGGATAGTTTTTTTCTAGTTACATATATTTTCCTGTAAATTTCATGTCATTTTTACTCCATTGAGTAAAAGTACCACATTTTGTTTATCCATTCTTCTGTCAAGGGACATCTAGGTGGTTTCCAGTTTCTGACTATTATGAATAGAGCAGTAATAGCTGAGCAAGTATTTTTGTGGTAGGATGAAGCATCCTTTGGGTATATGCCCAAGAGTGGTGTAGCTAGATCTTGAGGTAGATAAATTCCCATCTTTCTGACAAACTGCCATAGTAATTTTCATAATGACTATATAAGGCACCAGCAATGGATGAGTGTTCCCCTTGCTCCACATCCTGGACAGTCTGAGCTGTCATGTGTGTTATTGGTCCTAGCCATTCGGCAGGTGTAAGATAGAATCTCAAATTTGCATTTCCCTGATGGCTGAATATGTTGAACATTTTTAAAGTGTTCCTCAGCCATTTGAGTTTCCTCCATTGAGAATTCTGTTTAGAAATGTACTCCATTTTTTTTCTCACTGGGTTGTTTCTTTTGATATCTAGTTTCTTAACTTCTTTATATATTTTGTATATTAGTTATCTATCGGATGTGGAGTTGATAAAAATCTTTTCCTATTCTGTATCCTGCCACTTTACCTAATGACGGTGTCCTTTGCATTACAGAAGCTTTTCAGTTTCATGAGGTCACATTTATTAATTGTTGATCCTAGTGCCTGCTCTATCAATGTTGTGTTCAGAAAGTCTTTTCCTGTAGCAGTAAGTTCCAGACTAACCCCCCACTTTCTCTTCTACTAGATGCAGTGTATCGGGTTTTATGTTGAGGTCTTTGATCCAATTGGAGTTGAGTTTCTGCAGGGTAAAAAGTGTGGATCTATTTGCATTCTTCTACATGCAGACATCCTTTCTGACCAGCACCATTTGTTGACCATGATGGCTTTTTTTCCCAGTGTGTATTTCTGGCTTCTTTATCAAAGATCAGGTCTCCATAGGTGTATGGAATTATGTCTGGGTCTTCAATTCGATTCCATTGATCAATGAGTCTGTTTTTATGCCCCCACCTTGTTGTTTTTATTGCTATAGCTCTGTAGTAAATCTTGAAATCAGGGATGGTGAGACTTCCCCCTACAGAAATTCTTTTATGGGTCAGGATTGTTTTAGCTATCCTGGGTTTTGATTTTCCATATGAAGCTGAGAATTGTCCTTCCAAGATTTGTGAAGAATTGTCAACTAAGCTTTCACATGGGTGCCAGGATCCAAACTCAGGCCCTCACGTTATTGAGTGTCCATACCCACGGTGTCATCTCCCTAGCCCCTGTCTAACACTTTAAACAAGTAAGCTTTCTCCCGTGTTCCCTACAAGCCTAGACTTGCTCATCTTTTGTCATGAGCCAGTGCTGGGCACAGAACAGCTACTGTCAGCGCTGAAGTTCACAGCATGAGCAGTCGGAGGAACAAGGAAGAGGCAGTCTGGCAGGAGCAAAGGAGAGCCGGCATGAGCGTACCTGGGGATTTCCCCAAACCATGGCTTCCCTCCAGTGACTAGGTGTCACAGGTGTCCCTGCACAGGTGTGGCAAGAGATAAGCTGACAGAGATGTGGACCTAGACCCTGACAAAGAGTTAACTGAGGACAAGACTGACCTGGGGCTTACAGGGCAGGGGTTTTCCATAAAGGAAACCCAAACCTTGGGCAAACAGGAAAGAAAGAGAATCCTCTCTAGTGTCTCACGGATGACTGGATAGACAAGAGCAGAATCTTTGTTGTTAACTGAATGTCTGCTTCTTGGTTCCCAGGCACAAGTTTTCCTCCAGACAGCCCTGGGTTGCCTCAATTTACCAGCTTACCCTAACTATGGCTAGAATAATTTCAAATAAACACGATCTCATGGAATGGGAAGTAGAAACTAAAGATGGTGAACAAGAAAAGTCTGGACTATGGGGACAAAGTATCAGAAAAGGGAGGCGGGGGAGTATTTTTTGTAACTTGTCTGCAACATGGCAAATGCATTAGCAAGCTTCTTGCTAAAACTAGGAAGAAGAATTCTTTAAATCACCAGAGGGCATGTGGAGAAGAGCTGTGTGGTGCTCATGGTTTCTAGATCACAGGGATGGGGTGTCACCAAGTTCACTATGTTTAATAGACTGGGTTCCTTTTTCATTTTCAGGAAGGGAAAAATATTCCCAAGTGTAACTTGGTTTCCCCAGGCCTGTAAGAACCTTGGGTTTCAGGGTTACATGACAACAGCATTCAGTCCGTTGTTTAATCCATGTCTGAGAGAAGCCAAGTAACAAATCCTAAAAGTATCCCTGCCCTGGGTCTGTGGAGACGGCTCAGTTGGTAAAGTGCTTGCCTTAGAAACATGACAACCATGAACCGCATTTAAAAAGAAAACGTTGGGTATGTTGGTGCACATTGTAACCCGGTCTCTGTGGGGAGACAAGGGAACCCCTGGGGTTTGTCAGACAGCCAAGCCCTGCCTACCAGGTGAGTTCTAGGCCACTTCCTAATTAGTAAGAGATTCTGGGGAAAAAAAAAAAAGAAAAAAAGAAAAGAAAAGAGGGGGCGCTGAAGAGATGGCTCTGAGGCTAAGAGTACTTCCTGCTGTTGCGGAGGACCTGAGTTCAATTCCTAGCACCTGTGCACAGCATCTCAAGACAGCCTGTAATTGCAGCTCCATGGCATCTAACACCCTCTTCTGACCTCTGAAGCCACTTGTATATCCATACATATCAACACACACACACACACACATATACAGAAACACAAATACATCTTTTAAAAGGTAGATGGCACCAGAGATACAAAACCCAAGGGTGTCTTCTGGCCTCCACACACATGTATGTGCACACACACACACAAGCATGCACGTAAATGCACACAAAAAAATGAAAAGAGAGAGAGAGAGAGAGAGAGAGAGAGAGAGAGAGAGAGAGAGAGAGAGAGAAGGAAGGAAGGGAGGAAGGAAGGGAGGGAGGGAGGGAGGGAGGGAGGAAGGAAGGAAGGAAGGAAGGAAGGGAGGAAGGAAGGAAGGAAGGAAGGAGAGATGTTTTCTTCTTAATTCCTTGAACCTGTGAGTATATCAGGTTATGTAGGTTACAGGGCAGGCAGGAGGAAATGGGGTTGCTAGTTAGCAGACCTTGAACTAGAAAAGTTAGGACTATGGAGATGGTTCAACAGGTAATGATGCTTGACTCCAAGCCTGATAAGCTGAGTTCAATTCCTGAACCCACATGGAAAGAGGAGAAAACTGACTCTAACAAGTTGACCTCTGACCTCCACACGCATGCACTCCAACACAAAAAAATAAATAAGTAAACATTTAAGAACCAATTTAGATAGGACTGTTATCCTAGGTTCTCTAGGTGGGCTTAAATAAAACCAATTACAGAGCTCTCCAAAGAGGGAGATGGGAGGGCCAGAGTTCAATGACAAGAGCTCAGTGACAAGAGGCCTGAGTGATGTAGCCACAAGCCAGGAAATGTGGGAAGCCTTTGGGGAATCCGAAAGACAAGGAAATGGAGTCTTTCCTAGAACCAAATAGGAAGATGTCCCCAAAGACAGAGTTTTAGTGCAGAGACACAGATGTGGGACCTCTGACTCCTGGAGCTGTACCAAAATGCATTTGCATTCCTTCAAACCACAGTTTGTGTTCATCTGTCAACAAAAGTGAGGGGACTCTACCGTAGCTCCCTCCTGCTGGGAAGTGTGGCCCCTTCTCCCTAATCCTGTCTCCCTGTTTCCTCTGAACAAACACCAAAAGAACTCACAAGGATCTCTGTGAATTTGCAGCCAACCTGGGGTACAAAGAGAGTTCCAGGGTAGCCAGGGCTATTACCCAGAGAACCTCACAAGTGGTTCCCCTTCAGTCCCCACCACAGAAACTTTGGTAAAGCTTGGTGACAATGTGGCATGGCTACTGATGACCGAGAGCTCCCGGGCCCATCCCAATACACTACCCTGCAGGAGACACTGAGCATCTAGCCCTGCATCACCAAGGTAACCCTTTGTCCTGCTGACCTTATCGCATCAAGCCCACAGTCTTCCATGGAGGAGCAGAGAGAACGTTCATTCCCATGCTGATTCTCTGGTCGTCTGGGTTCTTCCAGGCTGCTCCCATCACTGCTCAGAGTCTTCAGTGCGGGCCCACAGCTCCATCCCTTCAAACGGCAGAATCGGGAAGGGCTAAAGGATGTAGCCCCTGGTGCCCACTCTGCCTCCACGGTAATGTGAATTGTCACCCGTTTCCCCGCCATGATGGTCTGACAGTCCCTCGACATTCTGCCTTCCCCGCTGTGATGTCCGTCTCAGTTAGGTTTCTCTTGCTGTGACACTATGTGGTCAAGAGACCCCGTGACCACAACAACTCTTACAAAGGAAAGCATTTCATTGGAGGTAGCTTACAGTTCAGAGATTCGGTCCATTATCATCATGGTGGGCTATGATAGCATGCAGACAGCCATGGAGCTGGGGATGCAGCTGAGAGTCCTGCATCTTGGAGGCAACAGGAAGTGGTCTCAGCATCACACGAAGGGAAACTGGAGGAAAAGAAAAACCTCAAAGCCTGCCCCCACAATGCCATACTTCCTCCAACAAGACGACACCTACTCCAAAAAAAAGACACACCTCCTAATAGTGCCACTCCCTTTGGGGGTCATTTTCTTTCAAACCACCACAATGGCCTAACATTTCTTCCACTCTGCCTTTCCTGCCATGATGGTCTAACATATTGATTAGCATCAATGTGAAACCTGACCTTTTTCTGCTGGGAAATGTTGTCAATGACACAAAAGCCATTGGTCTACTTCACAATGCCCCTGACTCTACCTACAAGTTGCCTGCCCTTAGGCAAATACCTTTGTGCACACGGAACTCAATGGAAGTGCCCAGATGCCTATAATCTCCAGTTCATCTCTCACACACCTTCCACTGGCAGAAAAGACTTTCAATGTGGCAGTTGTCCACCCTGTCAGACCCCTATTTCTCCAATCCAAGTTTCACTGTCGTGGACTCCATGAAAAACATTATCTCCCAAGGGGAAAATGGCTCATTGGCCCATTGGCCCATCAGCCCTGTAGGGTGCCACTTGGGCAGTAATGAGAAATCCATTGCCTTGGCAGATTGTGTCAGTAAAGGTTGAGTTATCAAGACAGTACCTTTGAAGAGAATTACTCTCCCCGCCCCCTTATTTGTTCTCCCCACAAAGCAATTCCAGTTTTCCTCCTTTGTGGGCCTCAGAGAAGGCAGGGTCCCCCAGAGCAGGCACACCTCTTTTGCAGGACCCAGGTGTTTGCCTCTGACAAAGCACAGGCAAGGAGAGGGAGCGAGGTCTCCTACAAACCGGGCCAGGCCCCACCAATCAGACCCTATCTTTGCAGCTGAGTTGCTTGTGCGAACTCATTTGCATAATTTGGTTCAATATTTACCGAGCCAGCCTCGTTTTCTGGGTTGTCTTTGTGGCCAACAGCTGGGAAGGCTGCAATTTCAGCATGATGAGCACGCTGGGAAGCCACCGGGGGTTCACACTGAGACGCAGCTTCCAAACAGAGGCAACCCTGGGGAGCTCCCATCTTGGTCTACCCCAGATCTCCGCAGCTGGAAGTCAGCTGGTCCAACTGCAAGCCAGGCTGCACCAGACACAGCTATATCCACAGTGGCGGCAGTGGCGGCGCTGGTTTAGGTCTCCCTTGTTACCTGAATGTCATAACAGCTGACTGAGGCTGAGAACTCCAAGTGGAATTCCTCCCTTAATCTTCAAAGCAGCCCCGGGAGGGAGCAGATCAGTTAGGGCTGTTTGGTGAAAAAATCAGACTTGGTCAGCCAGGAAAAACCCATGGAGGGTATTAGGTTAGCATAAAGCACTGATTCAGGGTAGGAATGACATCATTAGGCTTCACGGTTGCCCCAGCTAACTGCTGACTTCATCCGAGCCCAAGCTCGGAGTGGAGAATCCTGGCTGCTGTTACCCAGGCTCCATCCACATCCACCTGGTTTAAGTGAGTGGGAATTGTGAGGCTTCTGCTAGTCTTGAAAGGCATTGGATTGAGTAGGTCTGAGTTACTTTCTGGACACAGTGATTGATTTAGCCAATTGGAAATGGAGGTTTCTCTGTCCTGCCCATTTCACAGTCGCTTCTAAATAATCATTCAGAGGCTTATATTAAATATTAGTGTTCGACCAATAGCTTAGGCTTATTGCTAGCTAACTGAATATTTCTCTCTGTTTTGCTACATGACTCAAGGCTTATTACCTCATTTTACATACAGCTTCTCTCTCCACTCTGCCCCTTCTCATCTGAGTTCTCAGTTTGATTGTTCTGCCTAACCTTATCCTGCCCGGCTATTTGTTAAACAGCTTTTATTATTAACCAATGAGAGGAATACATATTCACAGCATAGATCATCCCGCAGCAGCCAATGATCATGTGTCCTTCTTCACTCCCAGCTCCAAAGGAGGAAGTGGATCCAAAATAAAAAAATCATTAAAGTATTTGGAATGAAATGAAAGGAATGGTGTGTGTCTCATGGAGGCTTGTATCATCTGTATTATTCTGGTAAGAAAATGGCTGGGCAAGATGGTGATCCCAGCTCAGGAAGCTGAGGTGGAACAATTGCCCAAACTTCAAGGCTGTCCTGGGCTACACAGTAAGTTCCAGAACAGTCTGAGCTACAAGTGAGACCATGGGCTAGGGATGTATTTTGTTGGTAGAGTGCTTACCTGGCATGCAGAGTCCTGGGCATCCTCAGTACCACACAAACCAAGCAGAGTGACCCACACCTGTAATCCCAGTACCTGGACTCAGGAAATAGAGACAGGAGGATCAGAAATGAAAAGTCATCATCTGCTACATGGTGAACTTGCTGACAGCCTAGGCTGCAGGAGGTTCTGAAAGATGGATGGATATATGGATGGGTGGAGGGAGGGAGGGATTGATGGGTATATGGGTGGATAGATGGATGGGTGGATGGGTGGGTGGGTGGATGGATGGATGGATGGATGGGTGGATGAATGAGTGGGTAGATAGCTTGCATTAAAAATAAATAAGAAAAGGGACATAGAAAAACCACTAAAATATGTATGACTAAGAAGTGTTTACTCTTCTGAGGGTTCCATCTTGATCATTTTCAAATAGTCAATCTGTATCTCTAGTTGGTGTGACAGGGACTCTTGCACTGCATTTTAATGTTCTGATGTCTTGAAATTCATCATTTTTTAACTAAGAGATATATGTTTACCCCTGGGATAGTTAATCTTATGTCAACTTGCCAGGCCATACTACCCAGTTGTTTGGCTAAACATTATTCTGGATGTTTCTATGAAAGTGTTTTGTGGATGAGATTCATCTTAAAAGAGAGCTTGGCTGCGTCTCTTTCTCCCTCCCTCTGTGAGTTCACAGCAAGACAGTAGCTAGCCATCTGCAGACCCAGGAGGGAGCCATCAATAAGAACCCAATGAGCTGGTGCCTTGAGCTTAGACTTCCAGCCTGTAGACTTGTGAGAAATATTCATGTGGGATTTAAACGGTTCAACCTGCATTTTGCTAGGACACCCTGAGCCGACAAGACTGTCATTAGCTGCTCTCCGAGGCTGCTGGCACTGAGGTCAAGGCCTGGAGCTCAGAAGCCATCAACACATACGGGTTGAACAAGTAAGTAACAGCATGAGAAGACTATCATTTTCCGAGACAAAGATCTGGCCAGAGTGCGGCTCTGCAGTGGTGACAAGTTCCTGCGTGTAGCAGGTGCCAACAGTGGCTCATAGACATCTCAGAGGGCTTTCATGGGGGTCTCAGAAGATGTTCCAGGACTCAGCCCTGGTTGAGTTGTCTGGGGACACCTTGTTGTCTCTGGAGGAAGGCTCCTCCTTCTGCTTCTGAACAGAACATGTCTCGTTGCTGGTATCTGGAAAGTTGTACACACAGCATTCTCAGCGAAGGCCCTGGATGTCTTATGAGTAGGTCACCTGATGGCAGAGCATAGGTACATGTGTGTGGGGGGTGGCATGTGGTGAGTGCCATGCAATAACTGTATTGAACTAAGGGAGACTTTTGTGGATTGCCAGCATTCCTCGGTCTGGACAGTGGGGGCAGGTAGAACCAGGCAGTGGGCTCTGAGTGGTCCTGTGGCCAGCAGCTGTTGCTAGGAGGGGGCTGAGAAGGTGGAAATCATCCAAAGGTTTAGTCTGTGCATTCTAATAGTGTCGGGCTCCTGAGGGGCTGGCTCCCAGTCCTTGGAGGAACAAGTTGCAGTGTGTGTTAGGGGCATAGTAAAAGGCCCTCATTCAGAATCAAGGACTTGTATAATGACCAGGGCAGAAAGTAGAATATGGTTCATGTCCATTTTGGGGCTGTGGGGAGGGGAAGAATCTGGAATCCATAAGGACTCCCAGAACTCTAGCACCCCAGGGACTGGGTCTATTTAAGAGTTATAGAAGTTGTCTAAAGGGCTGGAGAGATGGCTCAGTGATTAAGAGCATTGCCTGCTCTTCTAAAGGTCCTGAGTTCAATTCCCGGCAACCACAGGGTGGCTCACAACCATCTGTAATGATGTCTGGTGCCCTCTTCTGGCCTGCAGACATACAGACAGAATATTGTATACAAAATAAATAAATAAATAAATAGATAGATAGATAGATAGATAGATAGATAGAAAGAAGTTGTCTAAGCCCACCTCCTAGGGTGTAGGCAGGTAACTGGTAGATGTCAATACAATAAAAGGGGGGGGGAATGCCTGAATGGTGGCCATCCTGGGACATATAACCTGGTTTCATGTGACACCATTTCTTGGGAGATGTGACCAAGCATCTTCTCACCCCAAATATGGAGCCAACCACAGACCAACATAAGGGTGTTACTTCTAGGAGCAGGAGTGACTCGGGGCCACCTGCTACACTGAGAGCCCACCCCAGCATGGGGGACAGCCCACGAGAACTGAAAACCCAGAGCTCACTTCCTACAGCACTGTGGGCAACTCAACAGTTGAGAAAGCGTCTCTTCTGGGCAGCCTGGTTAGTCTGGGCCCCTCTCAAGGCCGCTTTGGTGAAAGGTCTCTGATACCACAGATGACACTTGAGACGAATGGCTGCAAGATTTATTGAACACCGTGGACAGACAGACAGACAGCATGCTGGAAACTCTCAGGAAAGTTCAGACCCCAGCATCAGAAACAAACCATGCGGTGGACTCTCTGGAGGGAGGAAGTCAGGACCTATGCGTCAGAAGTGGGAGTTCTTTCTTGTGAACAGGATGGTTTCACAAGCCAGTAGCAAAACTCTAGGACATAAGGAGCAGGATGTCTGGCCACTAACACTGATTTGGTGTAAACTCATCCCGGCCCCAGGTGAGAGATTCTGGCACCAGGAAATCTGTCAGTTAAGGTACTCACAAATACTGTGTCAGCGTCTGGGAAAGGGGAAAGGCTGGTGCAGGTATCGTGGCCTGAGCCACGGCATTCTGCTCAGACGTGTGGCTTCTCACGTGGCCTCGGCAGTCCTTACTATTTATAGAAACTTGGCAAGGGAGGGGCATAGTATGCCCGGTCAGTTTCAGGGACTTTCTGAGTCTCATCTAGTCCATCTCATGTATGGAGGATGGGATGTCTTAACGTGGAGCAGATTGCTGGATGAAACCTGAGGAGGGATGGAATTCTTCCTGAAAGGATAGAGAATGGGGAAAGGCCTGCGGTCCACAGATTGCATATGAGCATGTCACGGTCCCAGGTCACTCGTTATCACCTCTACTCCCCAGAGTTACTGCCATACTTAGCGCTATGTCTCTGATTGTTGTGTCCCCAAAGACGCCGAAGCTCCCTCCCTGGCACCTTTAATGTGAACAGGTTTGACAGAGGATCTTTACAGATGATCAAGACAGCAGAGGTGGTGCAGGCATGCGCTGTGGGCTCCGCGCACCATTTCCTTTTGCTGATGATCCCAGTGCTGACGGATCAAGGCCAGCATGGCTCCATGAAGACCTCCTGCTTTAAAAGACAGAACCTCATTGGAGAATGCCTAACTCCATGTGGTTGTAAGGTTCTGAAACGGGGAATTATGGACCCTACATGTTCAGGACAGTGCTTCTGCAAGCTAAGATTGCCAGCAAACTCCGGGAGCTGGGATAAGGGTCGGGAAGATTCTCCCCCCAGCCTAAAGGAGAAAGCAATTCTATCCATACCTGGGCTTCTCTATTCCAGGACTGTAAGACAATAAAGTGCCAATTACAGAAGCCACCGGGATGTACACACAGGTCTTGGGACAGCCACACACAGGAAAGGTTTAAGCCTGAGAGGGCCACTGTCCTGCAATTTCTGTGTGCCCACTTTCCCCAAGTTTGACTGTTAACTAAGAACGACCTCTACGTGGATAGATACAGGAAGAGACCTCAGCAGACACACACACCTGCAGACATTATCCACCAAAGCAGACAATGTGCTGGAGGGCAGAAAGTAGGTGTTGCGCTTCCTGGTGATCAAAACAGGAAGTCGAAGTGCCTACAACTTGCTCACAAAGGCGACCTGTCCACCCGGCTCCTGAGATAAGGGCAAAGCTGCCTCTGCTGGCTTGTTTCTGTGACACACCCTCCCTCCAGATGAGTCAGTCATGTCCTCAGGCCTCCACAGGGTCACCTCTGGCCCTCTGCAACCTCAGCCTCAGTGGTCGGGCACACTTACTGCATCTGAACTCTTTCTTCAGGGCCAAAGGGCACTTCTCACGGGTTTCTGACTGTTCCTGCTCTACCTGAGCCCAGTCTTGTCTCCTGACCCCATTGACAGCCACCGCCCCTTCCTCTGCGACCACCATCCCTGCTTGGTGGTTTATCTACAGCTTTCCTCAGTGTCAGACCCTTCCGCTGGGTCAAATACCTCCGCTATTGCTGGGGTAGAAATGTATTTATTTACTTACCTCCTTGTTTGTTTGTTTGTGATGGTGGGGATGGAACCCAGTGGTTTACGCATAGTGAGCAAGTGTCCCATCACTGAACGCCACACAGCCCGACCTGGCTTTTCTTCCTGCCTCTTGAATGTAGCCAGTTCCTCCCTGACTGGGTACTTCTCTCCTGTCCCTGAAAGACACTCCCCACAGGCTGTCCCATAGCTGCCTCACGAGGGCCTTAGCATCACTGCCCTGCCACGTTCTAAGCCTCCCTCTCAGAGAAAAACCCTTCCCTGATCTTCTCCAGAGGAAGTTGTTCTTCGAAGCACTTGGCAGCATCTGAAATCACCAGCTCGTGTTCATCTCATTAGACTCCAACAGGACAAATACGCCTACTCCGGGTAATTCAGAATTTCCATTGGAAATCAACAGGGATGAGGGACACCCTGGGAAGATATGGTCCAAATGCAGGAAGCCAACCCATACAGGAGGAGCGATGGAGGAGAAGGAAACAGGCAATGGGCACTGGAAGAAGGGAAGCTGCTGCAGGAAATGGACCGAGGAATGAAAGGAACAGGGGGAACCGGAGCCCGAAAGGAGACATGAGGCCAGCCAAAGATGTCGGATGTTAGGGGCAATGAGGAGGAAGAGGAAGAGGAGGAGGGTAAACCTGAGTAGCACTAGCTGGCAGTGGAGTCTGGGAAATGGAGTCTTCCAGGCAGTGTCCCCTGTAACGGTGAAGCGAGGAAAAGTGGAGACAGATCTGCGAGCTGAACAACAACAAGCTGCACACTTGGTCACCTGGTCAGGCAAGCAGGTGACCCTTGAGAACAGAGCCTATTGTTTTTCCTCTCCAGCACCTGTAGAGGTGGGCGGGCACAGGAGGCTTTCAATGCATTTACAACGGTGAGGGAAGAACACTAACGGTTGTTAGACGTAAACCCAGCCACACTAAATTTGGTTGTGAGGAGTAACTGAGAAGCTTTAGTAAGTGCCCTGGGCTACACTGACTTCCTGTAAGGGACCCCCACAAGACGGCACACATCGTGAATATACCTGTTTTCCAGTCATACCTGACCATGCTGCTCAGCCCTAGGCATATCATGACCGCCCCCCCCCAGACTGCTGTGTCTCTTAATACAGTGTCTCTTTAGAAAACCACACACTTTTCCCAACTAGGTGGTTCGGCGAGTAAAGGCACTTGCCACCAAATCTGACAACCAGAGGGTGACCCACGGGTCTCACACGGTAGGAGAGAAGCAACTCCTGCAAGGTGTCCCCTGACTTCTGCATGCTTACCATAGCACGCACATGTATTAATGAATTAATTAAAAACAACGTGTTCCTTGTCACGCCTTTCTGTTTTCCAAGGACCTTTGCAATGTCGGGCTCAGTTGTCTCGCTCGGCACATCCCTGTGATTTCAAGAATAACCATGAAGTAGAGAGAACGCACACGTGCCAGGCCCTGTCCTAAAGCTTCGCCGTGATCCCCTTCATCCTTCGAGGTCTCTAAAGCTGATGTTAAAGATGAAGAAATGGAGGCACAGGCAGATCAGGTGACATGCCACATGTGAGGTAACTAGATTGGAAGGTGCACAGGATTGCAGGAAGTGAAGTGGCAAAGAGGGAAGGGTGGGGTTTTCCTGTGTCCTGTAAACACAGCTTTGTTTAGAGTTTTCTCTTTTTTTTTTTTTCTGTTTGTTTGGTTTTTGTTTGTTTGTTTGTTTTTTCCAAGACAGGCTTTCTCTCTGTAGCCCTGGCTGTCCTGGAACTCACTTTGTAGATTAGGCTGGCCTCAAACTCACAGAAATCACCTGTCTCTGCCTCCTGAGTGCTGGGATTAAAGGCCATTTGCCGCCACCTTCCTCCACTGGTCGTTTTCTGGTGTGATCTTCCATGGGCGTCAGCGGGCAGCCGTAGCAGAATCAGGACACAGAGCAAACTTCCACAGTTCGTGTGAAGCTGGGCGGTGTGGAAGTGAGAAGAGCAAACCGACTTCTCTTCGCTTAAGGCAGCATCTACGAGACTGGAGTGAGGATAACTGGCAAGCAGCAGAAGGGCTTTCTCAATTAGTCAAGGATCTAGTCTAAACTTCACTGGGAGCTTCCACGTGTCACCCACCTGCTTGTGCACAACAGAGAACCCAGGGATGCTCAATGGATGGGCCAAGCAAACACAAGCGCATAGCTGAGTCTGGGCTACTGGGAGCATTCCCCTGTACCAGCAATAGAGGAAACATTCTGGATTCAACAATGACCCAGTCAGCAAGTCACGTTCTGAAGCTCCCAACACACACCTGGGGCGAGAGCAAGTGACACCTGAATAGTTTATGACCAGAATAACTTCTCAGGGAAAACATAACAACATAAGACAGAGGGTCAAATGTTTGCACCTGAGTCCAAAGCTTCAGAGACCAAAGGGAAGGTGGTAGTTTGAATTGTGTGTGTGTGTGTGTCTCTCTCTCTCTGTGTTGCATATGTATGACAGGGTGTGTGTGTGTGTGTGTGTGTGTGTGTGTGTGTGTGTGTGGTGCATCTGTATGACAGGGCTCCAAGGCCAGAGGGGACATCCAGAGATATCCAAGTGCCTTGCTTTGTCTTTCTCGACCTCCTCCCTTTCAGACAGGGTCTCTTACTGGGCCCCAAGTCCCCAGTTTTTCCTCTAGAGTGGCTGGCCAGTGAGTTCCTAGGACCCACTTGTCAGCACTGGGTTTGCCAGTGTCCTACGCTCAGCTTTTGTTTGTTTTGTTGAGACAGGACCTCACTATGCAGCCCTAGCTGGCCTGGAACTCACTGTGTAGACCAGGCTGGCCTGGGACACATAGAGATTCACCTGCCCCTGCCTCCCAAGTGCTGCTATTAAAAGTGTGCACCCCGCCTGTTTTTGTTTTGTTTTATTTTTTAATGCAGGGTCTGGGCATCCAAATTAGGTCCTCATGCTTGTACCCACAGAGCCATCTCCTGTAGCGTGAGGGCCTGCTCGTTGGGGGTTTCTGTCGTGCCCGGTTCCCACAACCTTTAGGCCCCAAAGAAAATCACACAGAGGCCTCCATAAGATTATAAACAGATTGGCCCATTAGCTCAGGCTTCTTATTAACTCTTGTAGCTTATATTAACCCATTATTCTTATCTATGTTAGCCACATGGCTCAGTACCTTTTTTAGCAAGGCAGGTCACATCCTGCTTCTTCGGTGGTCTGGGCAGGACTTGGGGAAGAGCTTCCTTCTTCCCAGAATACTCCTGTTCTCATTGTTCCACCTCTACTTTTTGTCTGGTTTTCCCGCCTATACTTCCTGCCTGGCTATCGACCAATCAGCATTTATTTAAAACATGATTGACAGAATACAGACAATTCTTCTGCACCAATCTTCCCAGACCTAAAATCATAAAAAGTATCAGTGGAAACCCAAAGATTGTCTAGTGTGGTTAATAGTAAGATGCCAATGCTAGCTTCACTGTATCAAATGCGCCAGAGTTTCATGATGTGCTAATTAAGGATAACTGTGAGAAAGTACTCAAGATTCTCTATATTCTCTTTGCAACATTTCCTGAAATTGTTACAGTGTTTTTTTCTAGGTACTAGGGATCTAGCCTAGCTAGGGTCTCAAAAGTCTGATCTATGCTGAAGCCAAAATAATTTCCCCATTGTGTTGTAGTTTTGCCTTTTACAGTAAGGACTTTTGCCAATCAAAGATAATGAATGAGAAACACACATAATAAATTATTTTAGGGCCAACAAGATGATGTTGTGGGTAAATATGCTTTCCTCAAAGCTCAGAGACCAGAATTTAACTCCTGGGACTCACATGGTAAAGAAAAACAGACTCCCAAAAGCTGCCTTCTGACCTCTGCACAGATGTTGTGGCATACAACATCTACACACATACTAAATAAATAATAAAGAAGCATATAAGATATAAGTATGTTTAAATGGTTTTCCTTTGGGCCAGATAGGAGCCAGTTTTATCAACATCCATTTGCTATTATAAATATGTTTTCTGGGAGCCACTGCTTTTTATATCGTTTCTATCATTTATGCATAGATCTATTTTAGAATTTTGTATTTTGGAGTGGGGCATGGTGATGCCCACCGGGGTAATCCCAGTACCTGAGAAGTGGAAGCAAGAGGACCAAGAATTGAAGATCATTCTCAGATACATTGTGAGTTCAAAGCCTGCCAAGCTACCTCAGATCCTATCTTACAAAAACAAAAAAGGAGGGATATGGGGGGGGGGGATGGCCTAGTGGGTAGAACACTTGCCACACAAGCAAAAGGTCCTGGGTTTGAATCCCCAGAGTCCATGTGAAGCCAGATGCAACACCAAGTTTCTGCAACTCCAATGCTGTTATAGAACAAAAGGCAGAGACATGAGAAACCCTAGAAGCTTGCAGGCCGGAGAGCATGGCATAGACAGTGGCAAACAGGAGGCAAAAATGAAAGAGAAGGTAAGAACTCTTAGGCAAGGTTTCCTCTGAACTTTGAGCTCATGAACCTACCTACATTCATACATGTGAACATGTGCATACATACATACAAGGTTATTTTTGAACTATTTTATTTATTTATTTAGTTTTGATTTTTCGAGACTGGGTTTCTCTGTAGCTTTTGGTGCCTGTCCTGGAACTAGCTCTTGTAGACCAGGCTGGCCTCGAACTCACAGAGATCCGCCTGCCTCTGCCTCCTGAGTGCTGGGATTAAAGGCATGAGCCACCACTGCCCGGCAACTATTTTAATTGAAAAGGAATTTTCTACTTTTTTATTCACTTTTCTTCACTCTTGATAATTTTATAATGTACATACCGAAATATGATCATATCTACCTTCATCTCCTGTAGGATGAATTCTAATTGGTCTTCATAATAAAAACTCAGAGTCAGCTATCAAGGGTAAAAGCTGAAGAAGGAGCAGAGAAGCAAAGCAGCCAATCACTAGAAAGTTCTTACTTCTACAAATGCTCAGACTGAAGGGGTGATCCTGTTTCTACAAAGCTGCATGCTCAGACTGAATTCTCAGACTGCACTGTGAAAGACCCTCGAAGAGGACTTTCTCTCAGGAGGAGACCTCCCCATGCCAAGGAACAGGCCGAGACCATACGGATGCAAATCGCAAGAGGTTTATTGGGTAAACACAGGTACCTGCGGGCGGCAAGTCTTTCGGAGGACTTGCGCGCCTGCCGACTGGAGGGCAGGTTTTTTTATAGGGAAGAGCAAAAAGCAAGTTTACAGAAGCAAAAAAAGCGTGGTTATCGGAATGAGGCGGGGGCATGAATGGTTTCCTCTCTCAGCATGGGTGTCAGCAAAAGTCATCCTGTTCCCTATCTTATAGATATCCTGTTTTGCAGTCAACCTGCTTTGTTGATGTCCTATCTTATTGATATCCTGCCTTGCAGTCTTCCTATCTCATCCTGCTCTCTCAAGCACATGGGATGTTCTTACGAGAGCAGGCTGGCTGCTGCAGGTTTTGAGGAGGGGGTCTGTAGGGTCTTTCACACTGAGCTCCTGTCTCCTCCCGCTTTATATTCCTCTCTCTGCCCAGCCATATCACTCCTGTCTCCACCTCCCTAGTGCTGGGATTAAAGGCATGAGATCCCAAGTGCTGGGATCACCTTTGTGTGAGCTCTGCTTCTCTTTTAGACAGATTCAATTTTGTGTAGCCCAGGGTGGCCTTGAACTCACATAAACAGGCCACACGGCCATATTTTCATTGTCTATTAAATTCCAGATTCAATGGTTGCGGTAACATTCAATAGTTCAATTCAATAGTTGCTGTAACATGTGGGTAAGTTTTGCCCATCAGATTGTTGAAGAGCAAGTACAAGCCTCTCGGTTTTCAGAAGAGGAAATGAAGGGGTCTCTGTTTCCTCCCCTGTTGCTATGGGACAATACCCCGACAGAAGCAACTGAAGGAAGGAAAAGCTCATTTTCCTCTCAGTTCAAGGTACCATCTGTCATAGCGCACATGGCTTATAGAGATGGAACAGCTTGCCCAAGTGTTCAGAGCTAAACGAACAGCTACTTGGTCAGAACATTCGCCCCCTCATTTCAGGGGCTTGGAAAATGAAAGCCGGTCATCTATTTTATTCTTTCATTTACTATGAAAGGGGAGGGTCAACAGGAGGCTTCATGGATGTAGTTTATCTGTTACTTAAAATCCTTGATCACTGATTTTTTTTGGGGGGGGGGGAGCCAAAAAAAATCTGGGCAAGAGAGGTATGAGAGGGACTGAGGAGATGACTCAGCAGGTAGAGCAGACTGCGCATGCCTGAGAAACCAAGTTCAGGTCCCCAGTACCCGCGTGAGACTTAAACACAGCAGCAGACATCTGTAGTCCTGGGTCATCCTGTACGGGGCTCGGGTCGTGGGAAGCAACAATGATTGTGGGAGAGGGAGAGCCTCTAAAGCTGGGGAGAGGGTTGGAATATCTGAGCGAGCCGCCCGCTGCGAGACTGAAGCGGGAACGATGGGAAGGCGTGTCCAGAGGAACAAACCTCTGAAAGGCCAGTCCTGTTTTTCTGACCCTTGAAACACACCCAGAACGGGGCTGGAGAGATGACTCAGAGGTTAAGAGCAATCACTTCCAGAGGACCTGCGTTCAGTCCCCAGCACCCACATGACAGTTCACAACAGTCTGTAACCCCAAGATCTCACACAGACACACATGCACACAAAACACAAACGAGCATTTAAAAAAAAAAAGACAAAAAAAGAAACACACAGAGACTTGCATTTGCATTGTATGAGTGTGGGGGAAGGGGGTGCACAGTTCGAGACCACAGCGAGGCCTAGTTCCGATTTCCTGGCTTGCTGCAAACCCAGTAGTGTTTACTGGATGCATGAAGATGCCGGAAAGAGCAGCAAGTGTTTGGAGTTCGCTTTCCTCAGCCTCCTCCCACCCTTGCCCAACAGCTGCCTCTCCCCGAAGAATCAAGAATCTAGAGAGGGCTATTGCTCCAGCTGGAATGCAGCTCCTGGGCTGCAACCGGGGGATCTGGTACTGAGCTCTTGTCCACGCCACCAAAGCTGAAAGACCCGTCCCCTGGATGCATGAGATCTGAGTCACTGTGGGTGATTTTAAACGTGAGCGACGAACAGGTTAGCTCTCTCAAATTGACAGCCAGCTTACGGCAATATAAACAAGAAAGCTTTGAGCGAGCCAGCGAGCATCCATTGGACTCCAGTTCTCATTAGCCCTCTGTGTGCTCTTCCCTCCAAGCATGTGTCAGGGCAGAGGTCTAAGACCATCTCAAACACCAAAAGGAAGTTCCACTGCCTCCTTGACCCCCACTTCTCTCCACAGATCAGCATGAAGTGGAGGCCAGGAGCCAGGGGTGAGTTCCCATCCAACATCTGCGGCTTCTAATTAATTGGACAGTCAGCGCACACAGCTGGCTTGCTCTCTCAACTTCGGTTTCCTTGCGCAAGCCAGGGCGGTCTTCAGCTTGCAGCGCTGTAGGTCCCGTTCCACCGCCCTTCCACAGTAGAGCCTGGGCAACCCAGGCTGCTGTGTGCCGGGTCTTCAGGCCAGCATCCTTCCTCTGACTGATAACCCCGCTTTTGCTCCCCCTCACCACAAGGGGGCGAGCCAGGGCAAAATGAATACTTTTTCTCCCCTTTTCCAGATGGCCCAGTTTGGTCCTATGCTGGTTCCCTCGCTGTCTGGTCAGAGTTGGTGAGCTCCCATTAGCTCAGGTAAGCTGTTTCAGTGGGTGTCCCCATCATGGTCTTGATCTCTTTGCTTATATTCTCACTCCTCCTACTCTTCAACTGACTTTAAGAGCTCAGCCCAATGTTCCACTGTGGATCTCTGCATCTGCTTTTATCAGTTGCTGGATAAAGGTTCTACGATGAGAGTTAAGGTAGTCACAATCTGATTACAGGGCAAGGCCAGTTCAGGCACCTTCTCCACTATGGCTTAGGGGCTTAGCTGGGGTCATCCTTGTTGGATTCCTGGGAATTTTTTTAGTGCGAGGTTTCGTGCTAGCTCCATAATGGCTCCTTCAATTAAGACATCTCTTTCCTTGCTCTCCATCTCTGTCCTTCCTCCATCTTGACCATCACATTCCTTCAAGTTCTCCTTCCCCTCCCCTTCTCCCCATCCTCCCCTCCTCCCCCTTCCCTTCTCCCCCAACCCCCATGCTCCCAATTTTCTCAGGAGATCTTGTCTATTCTCCCTTCCTGGGTAGTCTATGGATGTTTCTCTTAGGGTTCTTCTTGTTACTTAGCTTCTCTGGGGTCATGGACTGTGACTCCCTATCCTTTGCTTTACAGCCAGTATTCATCTAAGAGTGAGCACATTCCGTGCTCATCTTCATGGGTCTGGGTTACCTCCCTCAGGATGGTTTTTCTAGTTCCATTTATTTGCAAGCACATTTCAAGATGTCATTGATTTTACTACTGAGCAGGACATTTTTGAGGTTTTCCTGCGGGTGGGAAAGGGGGATCCTGTAGCAGGGAGCATCCCAGGGGCTCCCAGAATCCCATCTTCCAGCAGACTTCTGAAGACAAGAGGTAACATTTCATTTTTCTGGGTCATTTAAGTCTGAAATGGAAAAGCCATCACCTGCCATGGCAACGCTCAAACTTCTGGGTCTTAGAGCCCTCCTGCCCTCAAAATCCACAGAGAAACACGAGGCTTTCGTTCGTGTCAGTTTTCATTTACATTAAACACCAAAAAGTATTGGTTTTTATTTATTTATTTTTTTTTCCAAGACAGGGTTTCTCTGACACTTTGGAGCCTGTCCTGGAACTAGCTCTTGTAGACCAGGCTGGCCTCGAACTCACAGAGATCCGCTTGCCTCTGCTTCCCAACCAAGTGCAGGGACTGAAGGTGTGCCCCATCACCGCTGAGCTATTTCTTTGTTTTGACCCGGCTGCCTTGGAACTCCTGGTTTTTAAATTTAATATTTAAAATTTAAAAGTGTCTTTTAATAAAAGTAATGACTTTTGCAGGGGCTAGAGAGATGCCTTAGTAGTTACGAGTGAACACGACTCTTACAGAGGACCCAAGACTGGCTCCCAGTATCCGTGTTTGGCGGCTCATACGATCCCACACTTCTGGTGGGATCCCACACTCAGGCACCTACAATCCAAATAAACTAATCTCTTTTAAAAACAATTTTCAAATAATGGGAGTGAAGAACGGCATTCATTGTATTAGAGCTGTGCTGATCTCTCTGCCTCCTAGCTCCAAGGATGACTGAGGCTCACTACTCTGGGTCTGTTCAGGGGGCTTCAACACGGGAAACCTTACCCAGCCCGGACACGGACGGGATTGACAGATCGATAGCTCTTTCTCGATTCCGTCACTTCACCAACCTCAGAGATAGGCACTAAACTAAGAGTGGCTCTGAAGACAGCTGAGCCTTGGTGTTCTGACGCTGGCCCTGTGGACACCCCTAAGAGGGGTCCTCACTTCCTCCTCTGTAGGAACCGCTGTCCAGGAGCAGCTGAAGAAGCAGCAGAAAGTGTAGACACGCCAGAGTGCTGGAGACGGAGCTCAGAACGCGCAAGGGACAAGACCTACAGGATAGCGGTGAGGCAAGGGATCAGAAGCCAGTCCACTTGCCCCCAGCTCTGCCATGTGGTAGCTATGAAGCTTTGCCCTGGCTCACCTCAATGTGTCTGTCTATAAAATGATAACATGACTGCCTATAAGCAAAGCACTAGGCACAAGATAAGGGCCTAGAATTGTAATCGCCAGGAACCTTTTGTGTGGTCAGAATGGGACCTCATGATGACAGCGTTTTAGTGGTGAAAGTCCAGTCTGTGGAAACCTGCTTCTGGAACATGAGTGAGGTTGAGTCCCAAATGCATGGAAATCTTGAAAACTGCCATTACCACACTCCTAACTAGAATCTATGGCCTCTGCAATGTGACTGTTCAGCTAGCAAGGCCAAATTGAAGTTGCATTAATAGACATGATTCCCAGAACAAGGGAGGTGAGAGCTTCTTCTGCACTCAGACTTGCCTTGGGTATTCATCAAAATGGAGGTGTCCTACAAACTCAGCTCTACTGGACCAAGTTCTGGTTTTTCAACATGAGGATTTGACCAGCAGATAGCAAGGAATCAGGGAGACAACAGCACTCTTCCAAAGCCTCATTTTCTCTTAACTTTGTATGTGTGAAGGAATGGGGGTGCGGATGTCCATGACTGTGCACACACACATGTGGAAGTCGGAAGTCAGCTGGAAGGAGGCCATGCTCTCCTCCCACCATGTGGGTTCTCGAGACTACTCTGGTTCAGTAGGAAGCTCTCCTACCACCCGGCATTGCTCCAAGGGTTCTGTGCACAGCAGTCTGCAAGGCCATCAGAGCAGCACTGAGGCAGGACACTGGTGGCACTGCTCAGCTCACAAGACTGGCTAGCTCCTCACGGAGCCAGCAACCATCTCAGTCCTGCTACCAGCTTAATGGACTGATACTTCAGGTCTCGCCCTCCCAACTTCTTGGCGCCTTTTAGAGGTTAGGTAGAAAAGGCAAGGAGTCCAAGGCGACAAGCAAAGACGAAAGCTGCCATACCAGACAGTGTCATCTAGGATTGTATAAGGTCTTCTCTGTGTAGTCCTTGACTGGCTCGGTCAACACTCCTATGAAAGGCTTAGCACGGCCTCCACAGCACTACCCAGGCCTTCCTCTTCTATTACTGCATATTAATGAGCCGAACAATAGAGCTTTGGAGTCAGGGTTTACTCTACGGCAGGCACAGAATCGTCATAGGAGAGGTGGGGGCCCTGGTGGAAATGATAGGAGGATCAGGGAAGGGCTCCCTAAAGGGGTCATTTTACATGTTTAGATATAAAAAGGTGGGAGCCATTCTGAATCAAAGTGACTGGCTATGAAGCAGAGAGGTTCCATGTGCCAGGGCAGAGAGTAAGATTCTGAGGACAGACTCTTCCTCAGGCGGCAGTCACGGCGGAGGACTGGACACATCGGGAGTACGCTGAGACTATCACCAGCGGCATACCCTGCGACACCTTCTGCTAACCTGTTAACTACAGCTCAGGTCAGCTTTTCAGGGCAGAAGCCTGGCGGGCTCACCTCCTTCAAGCAAAGAACACCCAGAGACAAACTGGCTATTTCACATCAGCACTCCTGGTTTTTCTCCTACTGGTGACAAGGACATCTTACAGCAGCTGCCTGAGAATAGGACGCATTGAAGTCGCGAGGATCAAAGAAGAGTCTGCATTGAGAAGGATAAACTAAAACGGACTCTGGCTATAGTGGACATTAGTGCAGTAGTAAAACTGAAAAGAGCTCTCTGAAGTGGACATGAGGTTATGAGAGTTCTTTGTTCAGTTTTTTTGCAAATTAAATGTTAACTATTTATTATATAACATTAAACTATTGTTTAATCATACACACACGTACATTTGGTACTGCATTGAACAATGAGGTAAAATTATAAAAGCCACTTGGAATTGCAGTCGTTAAGAATGAGTAGTCATGGGCCATGGTGGCGCATACCTTTAGTCCAAGCGCCAAAGAAGCAGAGGCAGCTGTATCTCTGAGTTTGAGGCCAGTCTGACTTAAAGTTCTAGGACAGCCAGAACTACATAATAAAATTCCTCCCAAAAAATATAGAAGTGAACCTCTGAATGACTAATTGAGTAAATTCTAATGCCTTTAGAACTGGAGTGAGTGTATCAGCCAAAATGATCAAATAAATCCAATTGACCAAAAGAAAAATCTAGGAAAAAAAAAACCTTAAAACTGTACACTCGAGCTCTTCAAGGACGGTGCTCAGAAGCACTCATTATGGCCCATTGTTTGCCACACCATCATAGGCTTTCCTGCAGTACTGCCTCTAACAAAACTAGGCGGCCTCAACCCCGCAACAGGGTTATCTACCTTTATACCAGAAAGGTAGACAGATACATGTATGTGGTGTACACCCAGGCCGGAGTCCTTAAAGACGAGCGCACGTCAGCAGGTGGGTCCCATGTGCCAAGCACGTCCGTGCAAGGTCCGAGCAAGCTTTCCATACCGAGGAAGAGAATTGTTGTGAAAGTGTTGAAGGCACAAGCACACGGCCAGAGTGAAATAAATGTGCAGCTTTCTAAAGTAATAAAAGTCAAGGTTTGGTAAGTGTAAAGAAAAAACTCTCCACATGAGAAAATGCTGGGAAGTTATCCCAAGCTCACAAAATAACTGAGCACAGCAGCCCACACCTAAGACTAAGGCATCACTTCCCTGTTCTGAGGTCACATCGAGTGCTGCTATGTGTAACCAGCCTCTGTAACACCTTGAAAGCAGTTTTCAGAGCCAGGCACTGGCTGCCTTTAATCCTAGCACTCAGGGGGCAGAGGCAGGGGGATATCTATAAGTTTGAGTCTAGTCCTGGTCTACAGATGTGGTTCCAAGAGCCAAGGCTACACAAGCCCTCTCCAAAAAAAACCAAGAAAACACAATAAAAAGAAAAGCAATTTTCAAATAATTCGCATTTGAAGTTGGAGTGGGAGCTCTTAATTCACAACCTAATCCAGCGTCTGAGTAGCAATTCAGCTCTAAGGAACCATGTAGTATGGAGGGCTATCAACAGAAAGGAGTCTGCAGGGGCTAGTTACAATGTCAGCACAGGTGTGAACAGCCAGGGGACATTGAGTTAGCAGAGCACTGCCTGGGTGTGCCTACAGGTCCAAGCCAGCGGCTCCCAACCTTGCTTCCCAATGACACACAGCTTTGAGAGATCTTCATGTTCTGGAGAACCCCAGCCATAAAATTACTTTCAGTGCTACTTTTTAAACTGTAATTCTGCTGTTTTGAATTGTAATGTAAATATCTGATATACCGGACATCGGATATGGTAACTGCCACGAAAGGAAAAGGGTTGATTAACCCCCAGACGCACAAGTTCAGAACTACTGGCCTTGGCAATCAGAATCTGAATCTGTCAATTTAGGAGTAAGCTGACTGCTCTCAGCGGTGTTGGTAGCTATCATCCGATCTGTTTTGATTTTTAATTTCAGAAGGGGGGTGCTTGGATAGCCCAGGCTGGCCTTGGATTTACTATGCAGCCAAGGCTGGTCTTAAACCCTTGATCTTCCTGCCAGCTCATCCTAAGTGCAGCATGCATCTGAATGGAAGACAGGCAGGTGCAGGGACATCCGCTTTCTCCAGCACTGCCATTGTGTTGTCTTGCGCACCAGCAAAACCCAACTGCAGCACGCCAGCCTTTTCAGGTCTCCAGCATTCCAACAGTTTTCCCACTCGTCAGTCCAGACTTTCTCATCCCCGACTCTCTCAACCTAGTTTACTGGTCCCATGTTTCTGGAGAGCACCAACTCACACAAGTTCTCTTAAGAGGTACAGAGGAGAAGTAAGGGCGAGTTTCCCAATCTTTGCACCATAGCAAGATAACAGTTGGTCCTCCCGAGTCCACGATTCCTCGTCCATACGCTCAACCAAGTGCAGATCAAAAGTATTCGAAGCTGGAATAGACAAAGCCACCGCAGACTACACGTCAGGTAACAGGCCGGGCAGACTCACTCCTCACCCTCATCTGAAGCTACACCTGAGCTGACCATGTACATTTGTTACCTAATAGTGTAACAACTACTTAGAGACCATTGATTAGATATTACAAATCATCTGCCAATAAAACATGGGCATTGAACAACTTATACACAAAGACATTTTATGAGGGGTTTGGACATCTAGAGACTTTGGGATTCTTGGAGTAGGGAGATCCTAGAAGCAACTTCCCATGGGTATCAAAAGACTTGTGTAACACGCAGGGAGACGCTACCTACCGAATCCCAGGAAAGAAACTGAAAACAAAGTTATTTCAAAGCAGTTAACAGGAACTTGACTGAGGCAGGAGGCACAAGCCTGGATGACAGCTCTTTAGTCTGTTCTGGAGGATGACTGCGGATGGCAGAGACCACACTACACACTAGTGTCTGTGCTGTGAGAACACGGTCTGAGACAACTATCCAAACTAACTAGGCTGACAGGGAAGTCATGGGCTCCCGGCAGGACCCACTCTGTTCCCTGCCTCATCACCACCCTGACCATTTCCTCAGCAAACTGAACCTGGGAAAAGATCCGGAAGCCAGGATCAGCAACTGCTCTCCTCTCTCTCTCTCATCCTGTGACACCAGGCCTCCAATTTCCTGATGCGCCCACTAACATCCTTCATTAAGCCGGTGTGTCCTGGGCTAATTCTCATTGCCCTACTCCGAGAACTATGTAGCAATGGGCAACTTCAAAGCAGCCCGAGGCCAGAAGAACAGCACAACAGCAAGAGCTGATCCAGGGAAGAAGGCAAGGCTTTAGGAACTTGTGGTGCCCACGTGAGAAGCAAACGAAGTGAAGGCCTGAAGTCAAGTGTCCCAGCATGCCAAGGCAGGAAGCAAATACAACGTGGCAAATGAAGCATGGCCAGAGAACAGGGACCAATCTGTGCCAGGCTTTGTAAGCTTTCAGTCTGTTCAACCCACAGCAAAGCTCATCTGCAGACACTAAATGTGCACAGCAAAACTTAAACGGGACAACGAAATGTGAGCATTGCACCCCACAGAACTGGACTTTTAAACTGTCTAAAAGGTTACACAGAGGAACTCTGTCTCGAAAAACAAAAGCAAAACATGAAGACTGTGGCCTGATTCAGAACAAACCATAAAGGACATAGCCAGGAAGTGCTCACTCACCTGTTTCTTCAGAAAGCAACCACTGCTTGCCCTCTGGTCTCTCCCGTATACCACGCTTAGGCTGGGTACTGGAAAGTGTCCTCACGAAACTTCAGTCACAGCCTTGTTAGGTACCCCAATGGTGTGTCCGCGTGTTGGCTGAGAACCAGAACCCTGCCACTAGCCTCCTAAATTACATCAACCAATTCCTGATGAGAATAAGGGCTGGTGATGGAAGCTATGGCACTTCCCATCAATACTTGTATATAAGAATCTTAAAAAATGAGAAATGCCATGTCGGGTGCGTTGAAAATACTTTATAATCAATTCCCTAGAATCCTAGCCATCTAGTACAAGGAAAACATAACAGGGTATAGAACATTTTTTAAACAATGAGACAAAATACTTGACTAGAAGACGGTAAAATAATTTTACAAATATAAATTCAGGCTTCCTCATAGTTTCTACAGAGCAGCTAAACAATAAAAATACTAAGGAGGCTAAGATTCAAAATTCAATAGTCACATTAAGAGATTTACCCCAAACTACCTGTAATTTTAATAGTAACAGTAAAAACAACAAAAAGCCCACTTCACTCATGTATGGAGTCTTGGGTGAGGAAGAAACGGTCACACTGGCCCAAGCTGTCCTCTGGAAATCATTATTCCTACAACTTGCAGTTTTCTGTCTAAGGACACAAGTTCCACGTCACTTTCCAGAGAATCAGCAGCCACTAATTTTGCCAGTTCCGTGGCCAGTCTTACACAAATATCCTGAGCCATGAGGGAACAGAGAATGTCATGAAGCAAAGGGAAGCGTTCCCTATCCCACCGGAAATGAGTCACCCTTCTTCCCCAACCCACTGCTGCTCTGCCTGGACAGAGCAGTGCACTTCCCAGCCCTGTTTAATTCTCCTGAGACTTCACACATGATCCATTGTAAACCACACCAGCAGTACACCTTTCAACAGTCTACCACATTTACGGAATAAATACATGAGAATTAAGCATGGCAATTTGTGAAGGAAAATCAGGGTTTCGTTTATTTTCATGAAACAGGTTATGAGCGCATGAGGAGCAAGCGAGTCACCACCAAGTGGTGCTAAGCACACTGCAGGACACTGAGCAGGGTCTGCAAAGCCATCTTCCCACATGGAATCACATGGTGGGAAACATTACTTCTTTCAATGCTTTATATTCAGGAAAAGAAGACTTGACAAATTCAACAATATGACACGTGACCCCTCTTTATCAAACAGCAATACTAATGACGGGGTTTCCAAAGAAAATCAGAGATGAGCAAATTCCAAATAAAAGCCAACACTATAATTGAGATTTTTCTTTTAATGTGCCACGAGATATCTTGATTGTATATTTTCCAAAGTTTTTCCAGCCGTATTTCCCAATCATACAAAAGTTTTCGCCCGTCTTTAAATGCAGTAAACTTTTCAAAATGCTTTTCTAATTGCTGGATTATAGCCCCACCCACCTCCACTCTTTGAAAGCAATGCAATACTAATAGATTTAATGGTAATACATTCTTATCTAATAAAGACATCCACAAGTATCAGAAGTCCAATTTTGAAAGATTTGCTAATTTTGAACTGATTCAGCATTTTGTGGCTTTTTTTCAAAGGCAGCAGTTTGACTCATGACCTGCTGATCATTGCTACTGAGGAAAGGGAAGGGGAAAGAGACTGAATAATGCATTTCTTCATTGGCCCCAAAAGTGCTAATTTCACAAAGGGATACATCAAAAGCAAACATGCAATGGTTGTTTTAAATTTTTTACTGCAATACAACAATGAAGTAAACAGTAATTAGACACCTACCAATCTCCCCCAAACAAATAAAGAATGTAAACAGGAAAATAACTCTGCCTATATGTGTACAGCTTCTCAAATCATGTCAGAGGGTCTCACATTCAATAATCAGGAAATTTTAAAATAGCAGTAATTATTTTCATTTTAAGAAAAAGTCCCCCTCTACCCTCCCTACCCTAAGTACTGAACATGAAGAACGGGCTTCCTTTTGCATCAATTTCATATTTGTGTGAAGCAGCAACAATGACCATCAATAATTTGGCATTTCTGTTTACAGATGCTCCAATTTTGTTTCCAATTTCAAAAAGCCATTATCCAGTGTTGCCATAAAACAGACTATAGATTCTAGGTAGCAAAGATTCAGAAACCAATGTTAAGTCAAAGAAAAGAGAAAGCAGGGCATCACACTAAATTTCTGGATCTAATATACTAGAATGAAACCCAGGAAATGTTACCTACTGTTTAGAAGAATAAAGACCTGCAAAGGCGGATGTTTGGTTGTCTAGTATTTTACATTGTGTGGATCTGCAGCATCTGCTAACTGAAGCAGACATGCATGGTATGTATCCCTGCCCTGTGTCCTAGCTCCCTCCCTCCCACCCCACCAACCTACTACCATATACCAAATATTGTGGATATGAGCCCAAGTCACCCCAGACAATCCAGTGAACAAAGTTAGTGTAATGCACTGGTGTGAGTGAGATACAAAAGAGTCCCTTCAATCTTCGTCAAAGTTCTGCTGTAGAAGAAAGTTGGCAGCCAAATTCTCATTCTTCTCACAAGCAAAATATGCTTGAATCACAAGTCCTTCAGGAAATCCTAGTGCCTTTAACTGGAAGAAAAGAAAGCAATTAAACATACAACTCATCGATTATGGTATGTCTAGTTTGCTTTCTATACTAGGACTGTAGCATAGCCACTGAACACCTCAAACAAACAGTACCACAGAAAATGCTCCTGAAAAATTCACATTTGAATCTAGATCATTGTTCAACACTCAGAGGGTGGAGAGAACATTTAATAATGCCTAAAATTTTTTTTACATTGTTTCAAATCCATGAGATTAAACGAACAGGCACAATATGTTAAACACCTTCTGATACCCACACTTAAACACCAGTAAGTAAATGGGCATGTAGAAATCTGGGCTCCAATGGCTTTAGTAAAGGAAGGGTTGAGAGACGGAAAGCACATGAAAAGACCTTAACTTGCACATCAACTTTTTGTAAAACTGAATACTTCATTTCTTTATATTAGAAAGGGGGTAACCAACTACATACCATTGCACGATGAATTCTGCAATAAAGACAGTGTTCCCTATTCGTATGTACTTAAATTTGTAGCATTTTTGAAACACTAATAAGGTATTTAGTCTACACTCTTATTATTAAAATTACCTGAGACCCAATACTCAAACACTCAAGTCAAATAACAGCTTACTTTTCTACATACGATTATTACTTCTTAGTCGGATGAATACCTTCCCTAACCATCAACAACTTTCTATTACACAGTACTTAAAAGATAATTATTAGAGACAAAAAAAAAAAAAAACAAAAACAAATCAATCAACAAAACAATCAAAGTAGAAAAAACTAAAAACATGAACGTGTTTTTTTTTAATCACTGCTTGGTCCATTAGCTCTAACTTCTTTTAATTAATATTTTATTCTTTTACTATAAAAATAAATACCAATCCAAATTTCCACTCCCTCCACACATGACTGTGTTTTCTAAGTTGTGTCCAAACTAAAACAAGGTTAGTTGAAGTAATAGATCAAGATGTGGGACAATCTAACTACATTCTTCAATGAGACATAAACTTAATTGTTACCACAGAAGAGGGATGTTTTTATGACTTAAGAGGGGACTAAGAAGACATGATAAACATATGTAGCAAGAAGCCAAAAATATATAAAACAAAAAAGTATCATTGGAGAGAGAAATCAGCATTTCAGTTGTATCTAGAGACTCCAATGCCACCAGTACCAGCAACAAAAAATACAATCAGAAAGAGGACCAACAAGGAAATCAAAGGAATTAACCAACACTATAAGGCAACTAGCCTTGACAGCCAGAAAATGTTTATTTAACAAGAGCATATTACAGTCTCAAATACATACAGGATATGTTTCAGGAAAGACGGCCCTAAAACAAGACTTTGTAAGTTTAAAGACCAGAAGTTATGCAAACATTTCTGAGACTGTGATGGGACAGTGCTTAGAAGTGCACAGGCCTAGAGCTATACACAATTCATATTAAGACAGGCCCTGCAGGGATAGGATTCAGTCCTCAAGAATATGTGAGGCTCTGGGTTCAATCTCAAGTGCCACCCACCAAGAGTGTGTGCATGAGAGTGGGTAGGGTCGTTTACTGATCTAAATGCCTGCTTTAACAAATTAAGAGACTAAAACCAACCCAAAGCACTTTTGAAGGGGAAAGGTTAGTGAAGACTCCTACTTTACTTAAACAATTTTAGAGAGCTTGAAACTCTCATGGAACTCCACCCAGCATCAGTCCTAGGTGGTAGCCTCGCTGGGGAACTGTTCCTCTGGCTCTTTTATTCACTCATAATTTTCCCAGTAGGTAATGAGCACAATGGTGGTTGGGGGCTGGATCTGGGCCTGGTGGAGCCTTCCTGAGCCTATAAAAATATGAGCTGGAGAACAGGAATACAGAAAAAAAGGCAGTGCCCCATTCTTGTGAACACCTTCAACTGTGGTTTAATGGCTGTGTA
This sequence comes from Alexandromys fortis, assembly GCF_014885135.2. Taxonomy (NCBI): domain Eukaryota; kingdom Metazoa; phylum Chordata; class Mammalia; order Rodentia; family Cricetidae; genus Alexandromys; species Alexandromys fortis. The sequence goes on from NW_026067897.1 coordinate 16,839,449, forward strand.
CTCAAAGGTTTCACAAGATAACCTGTGATATATATTTTAGCAGGTATTTTATGGAAAAGAGAAAATGCTATTTTTTGATTGACTGAAATTAAGTTCTATATAGCCTGGATATATAAACAAAAATCTAATGTTTTGCTACCTTAAAAGCAAAACAAAACAAAACAAAAACTAACTCAAAGTCAACCAGCAGGGAAATAATAAAGACTAGAAAGAAATGCAAGAGATTTAATATTAAAAAACAAAACAACAAAAAAGAGTGACTTTAAAAAAACTGAAAGAAGGGAGCTGGGAGGAGTAAGAGAAGGGGAAAATGTGGTCTGGATGTATTAGAGAAAATTTTCAATAAAAAGCACTGAAAAATCAGTAACTGACAAATTAAAATGGTCAGGAAAAAAATTGAAGATTCAAATTGCTAAAGTAAGGGATAAAATTCAGCAAACATTACTGTCTTTTCGACAATGAAAACTACACAAAGTAAAATATGTAAGCACAGAAACTCCCCCAAGGAACATGAAGGATGAGTGGTGACTAAGTCTATCAGCTCTTCTTCAAGTAATCAAGACTAGTTCTTAAATTCTTTCCAAAAACACCCTCCACTCATTTGCGGAGTCACAATTCCCCACAATACAAGACACCTATCACCAGGAAACTATGAAGCAGCAGCTGTTTTGAATATAGGCCTAAAAACACTCAACCAAACCCCAGAATACTGAATCAAACATCATCTAATGGTCAGTGAGATTTGTTCCAAGAATGCAATGTTGACTCAATATACACAATAAAGTACCTCTTAGAAGACGATCACGTGACAAACTGAGAAAAGCAACAAATGTACCACCTGTTATGATAAAAGCTCAACAACCTGACACCACAGAGGAACACCTTCCTTAACCAGAAAAGGCTACGGAAACAAATGAATTCAGCAAGATTTTAGGAATCTAAGATCAACATACAAAACTGTTCTTTATGATTACAAATGTTCTTTGTAATGTTTATTTTATTTTTAAAATAAAAATTTTTAAAATAAAGAGTAATTCCCAATAGCATAAAAAAGAAGATATTAGGAATAAACTCAAAAGCAGTACAATATTTTTACTTACACCACTGAACTGCCTTAGTAAGAAGTTGTTTTGAGATGACCGTACTACATAGTCTAGGCTTCCAATTGCTCCTCCCAGGAGCTGGGATCACAAGCTGCTCATCACACCCACAGACTTGATTGTGAACAGCAATCTCAGTGGGCTCAGTGGTGCTTGCCGCACTCCCAGCACTTGCAAATGCAGGCAGAAGAATCATGACTTCAAGTTCACCCTCATCTACATACCAAGTTGAAAGCCAGCACAGGATTTGAGACAAGACTGCCTCAAATGACAACCCCTCCACCCCCCCCCCCAAATCAAAGAGAAAAAAAAAGATACAGGACATTTCTCAAATGCATCTCCCGGCTGGACATAATAAAGGCTCTAAACTCAGCCATCTTTAAAAGTTTCACCCCTAGAAACTGGACAAGCTGATCCTGAGATTTACACAGGATGAGAGATCTAGAACATCCACAACAATTTTAGAAACAAAATTGGAGCACTCAACACCTGATTACATATTTTCTTAGAAACCTGAAGTAAATAAAGGCAGCGAGGAGTGAGGTACTGGCCTCAATGGCATGTGAATAAACATGGACCAAAGCATTAAAACCAAGTTCAAGAAATAACCCTGACACATCCATGGACCACTGATATTTTACAGAAACACATAACTTCAAAGTCTTTTCAGCAAATGGTGCTGGGACACATGGATATTCACATGCAATCTCACTCATATTCATTAATGAAAGAAAACAAAATAGATCACAGACCTACACATAAGAGCAATCTGTGAATTCTTTCTAAAAATTAGCACACCTTGCTTTCACTTGGATTAAACAATGCTTATCTACAATGCAGAAATGAGAAATCAATTTAAGCCTAGACTCAAAAGAAAATGAAAGCCAGACGTGGTGGAGCACCACACCGTTAATCTCAGCACTGGAAGGAGAGGCAGAGACGGCAGATCTCTGTGACCATATAAGTGTAGAGTTCCATCTGATTTCCAGCTCAAAATACTTTGTAGCAATAAATGGGCAAGTATGGTACTTTCCTGTCTACAAATGTAAGAATGAGGGAGAGCTAGGTTTACTGATCACAGTTTAACAAAATATAGGTTACTGCATTGCTCAGACCTGCACTGGTCCATTTGAGGACAGAGTAGTTAAAATAGGTAGTGTTTGATGCTTATTGTATACCACTCTTGCATAATTCACATAGATATTTAACATTTTAGGGACAATAGTGAAGTAAATTGAAATTATTTTGAATTAGGTATAGTGCTTTAATATTCTTGTGTTTTACACCAATGAGAACTGTAATCCATTAATATGCATATCTGATTTATACAAGAAAGCCCTTTGCTGTAGAGGAGGAGGGCACAAACACAAAGAGTAAGGGGTGGGGCTACAAGTCCTTACTGCAGTCCCTAGGGTAAGGAAACAGAATTGTTTCTGGTGTACAGAAATGCTGCAGCTGCATCCCAGCAGGAGCCACCAGCCCAGGTGCTAGGGTAACCAAGGAACTCAAATCTACTTTGACTTCAACTCACCCGTTCTATAGCTTCTTTTTCCTGAGGTGTTACTTGAATGTAGTTCATGTGCCCACTTCCAGCATCTGCAATTCCTCCGCTGCCACCTCCACCACCACCTCCGCCTCCTCCACCTCCACCACCTCCTCCTCCACCTTGACCACCTGCTTCCTGAACCGGTTCATTTAGCATCTGGATAAAGTGTTCCTGGTGTTGACTAATTTGCTGTAGTGATTTGAAAAACACAAGCAAAAACATACCATCAACACACCAATCATAACTGTCTTCAGGAAAAAGACAACTCTAACAGAAAAGGCTCAGCAAGAATGGAGATTCACTGAACAATCACTGAATCTTAGGCTTGCCTGAATCCAGTAACAAATTGAATTTAGGGCCAGTTCTTTCAAGTCAAAAAGGAAAAAAAAAAAAAGGAAAATGATTTTTTTACATTATCATTAAAGAAACAAAACAGTTCTGAGAGGCAAATGGAGAGAATGCAAATTCTGTAGTATAAAAACAACACAAAATTACAACTCCATTTTCCAAATTAACAAGGATCATCACCTGCAGCAACTGAGGGTTCTCTCGACCTATCTGCTGTAGCAAAGCTGGAAGCAGGGAAGGATTCTGCTGGATAATTTGTCGCATCTGTTGAAACTGAGGTTGATTCCTTAAAAATTCAAGGGGGTGACCTGAAATACATTTTAAAATAAAAGTGGTAAATACATAACAAAGAGGTAGGGAAACCATACCTTCAGACAGAAAATACTTCAAATGAAAATGGCTTGAGTTCTCAGGTGCAGTAGAAAAAATAACTCACAAACTCTCCAAACCCCCATGTGCTCCTTTGCTCTGCTGAAAGTTTTACTGCTAGCAAAAGGACAGAACACTAAGAAGCAAATTCACTCACAATGCCCTGTGAACCATTACAGCGAATACAAGAAACTGGTGTCCTGTATCAAACGGTAATCATGTCATTGCTCACAAGAATATACACACACACATAACATATATGTGCATTATATTTATGTGTCATATTAAAGTGAGACGAGACTAAGCTACCTAGCAGGCAATGAATAGAAATACTAAAATCTAAGCCAGCGCTGTGCCTCCTCTTTTCACTATATAACATAGACTCCTGACTGACTGCCAAAATGAGACCAAAAAACACACATAGCCTTTCCAAAATTAGCAGTCCAATCACCAAGATTTTTGTAGTTTTGAAATTGTACAGTCTTTTCCCCCGCCTGAGACAGGGATTCTCTTGTACCCTGGAGCTCTCTGGGAACTCTGCTGTGTAGACTAGGTTCTCTCAAACTCGGAGATGTGCTTGCCTCTGCCTCCCAGTGCTAGGATCAAAAGCACACACTACCACATCCTGCCTGCATCTTATGCATTTTTATAAAGTGAGCCTTCCATTCTGAAAGAGAACTAAAGGCAAACTGTGAAGAACCAACTAGTGAAGTAAGCTCTGACAAAACAGCAACACCAGTGTGCACTACCACACACGTGGTTGAATCTCTCTTCAGTGAGTGAGGACACGACTTAAGACATATCCAAACACCACCGAAGCGCTTCAGATCAAATAATCTTATACTCAAGATCGTTTGCCATCGGAAACAGTCACTACCTCCAGCACTAGTTGCTGTCGTTGCCGTTGTGGTCGCTGCAGCTGCTGCCACTGCTGGAGACTGAGGAGTTCCAGTACTCACTGCTTGGGGAGGAGGGTCAACCACAGCCTGGCTTTCTCTATCTCCTGGGATTCCCTGCAACACAATTTCCAAGCTTTCAGACATCTTGCAAACACACAGGCTAAATATTATACACAGTAAAACATTTGTGGCTTATTGAACATCATTGTCTACACGCAAAATAACGTCTCTGACATCAAACATAAAAGGTTATTAATCTTAGATGGTTGATACTGTGTAGACCTCAGTGCTGTATGCATGTACTGTATATAAGGCAGCACAGTTCAACAGGATTTTCTACAGTAATAGATGTACTGTTCAGGAACAACCACAACCCACGCCCAATTAAACTCTAAGAATATTAATAACTAGGCATTCCCTCTGTATGGGGGTCCCAGACGACTTTCCTGAGTCGTCACTCAGCGACACAACATTAGAACATTTAGGGTAAGAGGGTGACAGCTCTGAAGTGACTCCTGGTGGTGGAAGTGTCTGAAGAATGAATACCAGGCATCTCTGGCCAAAAGGAAAATCGTCTCCTCTACTGACTCATGTTTCTAAGCCAAGCATCATCTAGGAAGCACCTCATATAAAATTTCAAAATTGACAAAATAGGTATAAAATAAATTGCAATAGTTTAAATTTCAAATGATGCTTTTTGTATGTTTCAAGCATTTTTTTAATTATTACAGCTTAAAAGTACAGAGTTTTTATTTTGATGAACATGATTAAACAAATGGCAGTTATAGCTATTTAAAAATCCATCAGTCTTAGACTTTATCAAGTGGTGGTAAGTCCATTTTCTATTACACACAAGACAAACCCACTTTAGGAAAAACAGGCAGTGAGCAGTGGCTAATGGTGCACCTGCACTAGACAGGTCCGGCCGGTTCCTGATGGGGAGTCACTGAAGGCTAAGACTATTGGCAGGTCCGGGGTCCAGGTTTTCTATCAAATTGTCAAACAAAAATGGTAATGGTTCTTTTGCACTAAATATTTCATAACAGATTTTGTGAGCAACTAAAATCTACTAAGATGTCAGCCTACTCTATTAGAAAGACACCCTCTCCAGAGCTCACAGGTGTGGAAGGCACCACCAGAGAGCCACTTCGTAACTCACCGGCATGGCATTTTCTAATGAAAATCACCTCAGAATCTTTTCAAAGGTTACATTTTATCAGCACAAAATGTTAACAGCAAACTATCTAGCATATAGTATTTGCCACTAAATTGCTAACTCATCTTTTAAAATCTTAAATTTCTTTAGAGTTTGATATTAAAGAGAAAAAGTGAAATACACTTCTCACCATTAGAAGATATTCCACAGCTCTGTCGGGGTTGTTGAAACTGGCTCTCAGGGCCGCAATTACTTGCTCTCGTTCGTAGCCCATTGACATGATCTCAGTTATCATATTCTCGTAAGATTGACCTGTCACTAAACAGGTGTGTGGGGGACAAGGAAAAAGTACATGAACATTCAAAAAACATTCTCTCCACACTTCTTAACTGTATGATGTCTATAATGTTTCATATACTACTGTGTTGAGCAAAGACAACTGTATGAAAGTCAACAAGTAATCAGATGCCCTCCCATAAAAATGTCTGTGCTCTAATCCCCAAAACCTACAAAATACATAGATTATGTGACAAAGGGAAGTGTCTTTCCAGCAGATGGGCCTGATGCCATCAACAAGAGAGACAGAAAGGTAAGAGACAATGAAGACAAAACAGGATGAGAGTTCTGTTGTTGTCTTTGCAGGTGAAGAACCGGTTTGCAAGCTTTTAGAATCTGGAAGTGATAAGGAACTAGATTCTCCCAGTCTCAAAAAAAAAAAATTATTGACCTTGTGATATCAGGCAGAAAAAACCGTGTCAAAAATTCTGATCTACAAAAATGGCCAGAAAGCTAATTGTTTCATACCACTAAGTTTGTGGTAACTTACAAGAGCAACAGAAAATTAGGTGGTTTTATAAGCACAGTTGAAACATCAGCTACAAATACAGGGAAGAATTCACAGGTCAGAGAAGGCAACCTGTCCAAGACAAAAAACAAATGGGTTGTTCTTGTAATCTTACCATTTGAAAGGCTGCTCTGAGTTTAAGGTCAGTCTTATCTACAAAAGTTCAATGGCAGTATGGGACATAAAGACAAGTTCTAGCTCACAAGAAACAAGTAATTTTTTGCATATATTTCAAGCAAGTCTGGTGTGATAAGATTGGCTTTGATTTTTTTCTTTTGACACTTTGTATTTTCAAACTGATGGGGAACAAGTTAGCAAGATACAATTTCACACCCAAGGATGGAATTACTTGTATTGTAAGTGAGTCACTGGGCACAGGCAATCTCCAATCTTCCCAGGTGGGTGTTATCTTGCCTAAAAGAAAGCTACACCCACTCAATTCACCTCTATTAAAACTATCTTCTTTTCCATTTATGTTCTGGGTACCACTGCCTTTCTTACCACCTCAGAATTCTTCACCCCCAACTCTGCCCTCTAGTTTAAATGACCAGCAGCCATATGCCACCAGTAAACAAGAGCAAGCACACTGGTGCAAACGAGTGAGGATACAAAGACTTTTGTAGAGGCTGTAGATTTCCTGTTTGCAGTTTAAATAAACAAGTCTGCAAATCCAGAGGAAGATGAGTAGCACAGTTACAGTGGGGAATCCCTACAGCACACACGGGGTACCTAGCCATTCCCATAGTCTAAATGTTTAACTGTGGCCTAAAGCAGAACCACAGAAAACACATAATTATAGAGTCAGGAATAATGAGACTTTACTAGAGTGCATGAGAAAAATGGTTCAAGATACAGACCAGGAAAAGAGGTATAACAAAAGCCAAATGGGAAGCTAACGAAGTGGGGACTCGACAGCGCAAAGACTTCAGAGCAAAGAGATTCTGGAATTACAAAGCTGAGAATGATCTGGGGGACATAAAGACTATAAATATAAGGCTGCTAGCATTCCTATCTGTTGGCTTCTTGACCAAGTCATAAACTGTTCTGCTTCCTACACCCTGAAACATGAGCAAAATTATGTTATGTCTCTCCTTAAAATGTGTGTAAGTAAAATCAACGCCACCACCAGAAACTTAGACATAGCAGTATCAGCAGCAAAAGGTATAATTTACTTGGCTCCTGCTCAATAGCACCAAAACACTCTATTGTGGCAACACTGGTAACAGCCAGAATCTCAAATAAACTTAGACACAAGTGCCAAGTGGCTCTGGCTCTGAAGCTACAAAACGGTTATGCATTCTCTATGTAATCTTCTTTTCCAGTTCTCCCCAAACCTTTGTAACAATTCTCTACAACTTACAGCTTTCCATATATGAAATAGTATGCCTTCAGTCTCATGAAGGGATCCTTACTGATAGTATTTGGAGGCAGTTTTGTCCAGGGTAGCCAAAAGATGAAATTCTGAATATGGTACACCCAGAAAATCTTAGTTTGACTATTTAAAACATCTACTTTTTTTTTTCTTGTCACTAAATACAACAAGAATTCCAAGGAGTTAAAAGCCCAACTAGCTCAGAACCAACTTGTAATCCCAAGGATTGTCAGTGCTGTCAGAATGCAGCAGCAGCAACTCAGGGGAGTGCACCTATCCCAGCCCTCCATCTACACAGGAACAGGGATGCCAGCCAATAAACATAAAAACATGAACTGTATCAGAGGTTTAATAATAGGAAGAAAAAATGCTGACAGATTAGAGATGAAGGGAAAGGGGAAGACTTTATTAAATAGTCAAATCAAAGGTTGGGGCAAGAAGGCCTTTTTGCTATTTGCCCATATAAGTAACAGGATGCAGCCAGAAATCCAGAACACCAACACACTGGATGAAAGCTGGGGGTGAACAAACAAATGTGAAGCACATAAAAGAAACCAGCAAACCCTTCCAAAGGCACTTACTTCTGCAATAAGCCTATACACAGACCAAACTTGTTAAGACCACATACATAGAAAATTCATAATGGGAAAATAATTAGCTTCAAAGGAGTGTACTTAACTGCAAGAGGAGATTTTAAAGAATTTAATATGGAAACCAAAGTCTCTAGTACTATGATCTAAATAAGTCATGTGTAAGTGACCATGAAGCTGATTACAGTGTGATCCTGAAGGTGAAACTGCACTGTCTGATGACTTCTGTTGTAAGTTAGACACTCACCAAGGGCACTTGTTGCATCTTCAAAAAGATTTGACCGGGAAGAATCTCCTGGTGTACTGTAAAGGGTTTTTAGAAAAATCACATTTCAAAAAGTATGCAAAACCCACTTAAATTATTATAGCAACTAATTTCTAAAGAATTCTTTATTAACGCCTACAGGTAAGTCAGTCTCTTAGAGATTATACCCAAAGCTTTACCTGTAGGATTTATGGTTAAGGAAAAATTTTCAATCGTAAGACTACTTCTGAAACTGTCATTCTAATTAACATTATAAAGATATAAAACAATGCCTTTAAAGAAAGTGTGCTCAAAGAAGTATGAGAATAACCCATAAATCAAGTCACAGCAGAAGAAATACCAAAAGCAGTACATGATAAAAGTAGCCACTTGTAGAAACCAAATGAGGCTGGCAAGTCTTTCACAGTGAGGTTCTCGAGTAAATTTCCAACAATGATAGGGAAAGAAAGCATACAAGTTAAGGAATATAGCATACACAAAGGAAGAAAATGGCAGGTGAGGTGCAGCTCTTTCTAACCTAAAGAAAACCAACTGTAAAGGTATAAGGTCCTGGGTTAACCCAGAGCAATGCACTCACATGCACATGTTGTTTCCGCTTTGTTGGGAAATCAGAATTAAGTTAAAATAAAAGGCTGAAATATAAGACTAAAAACACCACAGAGGTCCTGACAGTGGACACACAAAATCATGTATGACGAAGTAGAGGTGAAGCCATCTAGCGGAATCTAGAGGAATGAAGACAGAAAATGGGAGGAGCAATGAAAGGGGGTGGAGTTATAGGACACTTGCCCAGTATACAATATATACTTATGAATACTAATTAAGTAACAAAGCAATTTTTAGTTTATTTTAGTGTAGGTGTGCATCCCTAAGTGTATACAAGCATGTGCACATGTGAAGTGCCTTGGATATCAGAAGAGGCATTAGATCTGGACCTGGGGTTACAGACAATTGTGAGCCACCATTATGCGTGATGGGAACTAAACCCCAGATCTTCTGCAAGAGCAACTAGTGTTCCCAACAGTTAAGCCACCTCTCCAGGTGTGACAGCAGTAGTAAATTATTACACGCGCTCCATTTATTTATACTGCATTCCAATTTTAGCTTTTAAATTACATTTTTAAAATGGACTTGTGTGCAAATGTGTATATGTGTGAGCAGATACGGATAAACAGAGATCAAGAACTATTTTCTTCTGTTTCCTGCCCTGTTTAAGAACCTCTCTGTGAGCTGGGCGGTGGTGGCATATGCCTTTAATCCCAGCACTCAGGAGGCAGAGACAGGCAGATCTCTGTAAGCTCAAGGCCAGCCTGGTCTACAAGAGCTAGTTCCAGGACAGGCTCCAATGCTAGATAAAAAGGCTGTCTTAAAAAAAAAATGCAAAACATTATTTTGCCCTTGTCCTTCACTAGTTTCTAACTTTAAAATATTAAAAATATTTAATATTAAAATGTTAAAAATAAATCCCTTTAAGCATTTAAAACTATAGTGTACTTTAAACACCATTCCTCATTCTTGAATCTCACTTCTCCTTCCTAAACCAGAGACAATCACTCATCACTGAGTGTATTAGAACATCATCACATTTTTTCTATACACTAAAAGGCATGTCCAGACACCAGAGATGGCTCAGAGGGCAGTTACTTGCCTGTCAAGCTGGAGGACCTGAGTCTGATCCTTGCATACCACATGGTACAAGGAGAGAAACCTCCATAAGCTATACTAGACCTCCACACGCATGTTATGGATGTGCATGTATGCACACAGATACTTCTTATGTTGTCCTACAGCCTCTGTCACTAGTGGAAAAGTCCTGACTGGGTGTGGCAGAACACTGCTGTAGTTTCAGCACTCAGTAGTAGGTCTGCTCCAAGTTCAACGACGACAGTATGGTAAAACAGATTTCGGGTTGACTCAAATGTGTCGTTGAACAACAATGAACTCACAAAGCATAAGTGCAGCTTCCTTCCTTCCTTCCTTCCTTCCTTCCTTCCTTCCTTCCTTCCTTCCGGGATTTAATGTATTTTGTCTACATATGTGTATGTACCACACATAGGCCTGGTGCCTGCAGAGGCCAGAAGAGGGAGTCAAATCCCCTGAGTAAGCAGATGGTTTGAGCCACCATATGGGAAATGGGAAGTGAAAACAGGTCCCATGCAACATCTCTCCAGCCCACAAGTGCAGTTTCTTTATGGCAATCACCAACAGCACCTTCTGCACTGTTCACAGGTAGTTTATCAAGAACAAAACTGACATGAAAAAACAAATTATAGGAACAAAATGTCTGGCCAGCAGTGATGGAGAAGCCTTCAGTGTACCTCCTGACACCTATTCGCTGAGTTCTGTGATTTAAAGGACACATTTATCTTGCCTTCTAGACCTTCTGTCATTCTCTCCGAAGTTACACTATTTTGAGAAAAAAAAAAAAAAAAGAACAGCCAAGTGTACACTTCAGTGATGTAGAGAAGAACGTGGACTCTGCACAATGGCATGCAAATTCGTGAAGTGTTCCATATTTTAAAAAGAGACTAAGCAACTAGTATATAAGTCCAACTAAGAAGTCTACAGTTAGCCAGACATAATGACACACACCTTCAGTACACTTGGGAGGTAGAGGCATGTGTATCTTTGAGTCCCTGCTAAATTCCTCTCCCACAGACAGACTTCAATACAATGGTTTAAGCTGATTCTGATGATCTTCCACTGTGTAAGAGCAGAATGCATTCTAGATGTACATGGGGAGAAAGGGTTTAAGTTAGACAATGGTGTCAAAAATGCTGGGTGGGGGGTAAGTGTTTTCTAGGTTAACATAAGAAATATATTCCCTAAGTTTTGTGCTATTTCTTAGTAATGGGCAGGAGATTCTACACTCTCCCAAAACATAACTGACTGTATGAGATATGGTGTCACAAGATATTTGATTGCACTGTGTAAAGATATGTTACTGTGACTGGCTAAAAAAAAAAAAAAGCTGAACAGCCAAATAGCTAGGCAGGAGGTATAGGCAGGACTTCAGGAGAGAGAGGAAGGAAGAAATGGAGAGGTGCTAGGAGACACGGAGAGGAAACAGGAGGTGCAAGAAGGAAGAGAGGTAATGCTACATGACAGGACATGGATTAATAGAAATGGGTTCATTAAGTTGTAAGAACTGGTTGAACAAGCCTAAGCTATAGGCCAAGTTTTCATAATTAGAAGTCTTTGTGTCATTATTTGAGAGCTGGCTGGAAAGACAGAAAAGAATCATTACAACATAAAAGCCACATTTAGGGGCAAAACGCTAAAACAAAGTGTCGGGGTCCGGTGGCAACCAGGACCATAAACTATTTCTCTGGACCAATCCCCAACATAAACTATTTTTCTCTTGACTGGCGTGGGGGTGCAGGAAAAGACACAACTCACATGTATCGCTAGCTGTCACATAGGCTAAATAAGCACTTCTTTTAAGGCATCCTCCAAATTACAGAGAAGGAGCAGAGCAACATCCTGACCTTTTGTCAGGCTAGCGACAGCCTGTCTGGAAGGTTATGTGACCACTTCAGGTACTAACTACTGCTTGATAGCCTGGCTGCCACACCACCTTTCTGGTCATTACTTCCATGCTATATATTCACTTGCCTGCCTACTGGTCTCTTAAACAGTCTCAATCACCAGAGCCACAGTATAGTGTTCATGAAACCTTTATTTAAAAAACCTTTATTTTAATAATGCCCTCCAAATGTAATAGTAGTGATGCTAAGGAATGAAATACACTGGAGAAGCTTTCTTTAGTGACTGAATGAAAGCTCTCAACCGGGTGTGGAGGGGTACAGACTAGCTGATCTACAGGACCATCATACATTTTAAGACAGTATACTTCAAAGACTTATTTTTGGAGACAGGTCTCTCTATGTAGCCCTGGCTGTTCTGAAACTCACTATGCAGACCAGCTGGCCCCAAACTTAAAGAGATTCACCTGCCTCTGCCTCCCAAGTGCTGGGATTAAAGGCATGCCAACTACACCTAGTTCAAAAGACATTTTTCTTTCAGACAATCTTGCTATAAAAGCCCATTTTGCCTCTGAACTTGCAATTTTTCTGCTTCGGCCTCTGAAGTGCTCAGATTAGCCATGACCACAACAGCTGGTTCACATCCTAATTTCATTAGTAATTAATCTCTTACTATGCCTAATTTATAGATTAAACTTTACCAAGGGCATGTTTGTATACGGGGCAAACCTGCACATACTGCCAGAAACCCCACAGATGTTTTCCATGCTTTCAAAGCATTTCCAATCACTGCCAGTTTTCCGCAGTGGCTGGCTCTGACTCCTAGTTCAGGTAACTCCTTCTACTTGTGTTCCAAGTTATAGCTCAGTGCCAGTTTCAGATTGGCTGTAATAGAACTCATATTTTAGATAGCCCAGGAAGTCCCTTTGATTTCCAGCCAAAATTACTATTGACTAAATCATCTGCTCTGCCCATAGTATTATCACTGAAGGAACACCACCCCAAATCACCCCACAATCCTGGGGGGGAAAAAATCCTGCAATTCCTCCTGATCCATCACATTTGATTCACCAGGTTTCAGTGAGGAGCAGTGACTTTGGTAACTAACAATGAGGAAGAGCTCTGGCTAGGAGGCTGTAGCCAAGAGTCTTTGCAAAACCTGCAGGTCTCAGGCATCTATCTCCTGCTGTTTTTAGGTGCTGGGTCAACAAGAGGCAAGTAACAGCAACTACTGCTGATCTTACCTGGCAGTCACCACACCTGTGCCACTTTACACTTTAGATTATCTTAGTGTGACCTCCATTTTATAGAAGAGGAAAATGTCCAAAGACCTTAATGCTGGTCTTAAAGTATAAGAGCTAACAAAGGTCAGAACAAACTACAGTGCAATACAGCAACTGAATTATTTACTGATATGGAAGGATGCAAATGTTACATATATAATAATGGCCACAAACAATTACAACAAATAAAAATGATTGGCTGCCAATGTTATTTACAATTACTATTTTTTGGTAATTTATATTTCTTAAACATCTCTATCAGAAGAAGCTCTCCAACACGTCTTTAAAAAAATCTTGAAACATAAAAATCTGTATGATAGAATGTATACCTATATTGTTAATAGTAAACTATCAAAGTAGTCACAAACTGGCTGGGAAGAAAGCTCAGTTGATAAAGGTGCAAGCACAAGAACTTGATTTTAGATCTTCAGGATCCACGGCAGGGTGCAGTGGCATGCCTTGTAACTCCAGCACTGTGAGGGTGTTAAGGGGTGGATCCCAAAGGTTCATTGGACAGCCTAGCCAAACTGGCAAGCTCTGGATCCAGCCAAAGAACCTGTCTCAAACAAATAGGGTAGAGAGCAATAGAGGAAGATACATTACATCAACCTGTGTCTTAAACACACAAGTGTGGTACATGTACATACAAGCAAGAAAAATAGACATAAGGATATGACACAGAGTTCACTTAGAAATAAAAAATGTGGGCTGGAGAGATGGCTCAGGGTAAGAGTACTAGCTGTTCTTTCAGAGGACCTGAGTTCAATTCCCAGCACCAACATGGCAGTTCACAACTCTCTATAACTCCTGTTCCAGGGAATCTGACACCCTCACATAGACATACGTGCAGGCAAAACACCAATGTACATAAAATACAAATAAACTATTTAAGAAAAAAGAAATAAAAAATGTAACATTGTTTGACTTTCACAAATTCAGAAGTATGGCGACTTTGATGTTTAACTTCTTAAAACATAGTCCTTACCTGTCAGCTGGTGCTGGGCTAGTAACCACTGGTGACTGTGCTGGCTTTTCTGCAGCTTTCTCAGGCTGAGTTGCACTAGCAGGTGCGGGTTCAGAAGATGCTGTAGTTGAGGCTGGAGTAGTAGATGCAGGTGTGGAAGTGGGAGCTGAAGCTGGGGTGGGGGCTGGAGCCTGAGCCACAACTGTTGCCGTGGAAGAGCTAACTGCAGCCGTGGTGGGAGCATTCGATGGCTGAGTTGTCGCTGGCACTGGGGCTGTCACTGCTTTGGGCTAGATGTGTTAAAAAGCAAAATGAATATAAGGTATTACGTGATCACTCGCTGGACGATGGCAACAAGAATAGTCTAATAACTAGTAACCTAAACATCATTTTGTAACAGGATGATAAATGATCAACATTATCAAATGAAAGCATTTCATTACTCCTCAGAGTTCCTAGGATAAATTACATTATCTTAACTACCAAGTGCATTTAACATTAGACTCATCTCAGTCCTTAATAACAATTCAGTATAAAAAGAACACAAAGAAATCTGTCTTAAATATAGAACACACATACCCAAAAGTACCATATAGTTTTCTAGCGCTTTACTTATGCACCTTGTTTATAATTTTAAAGACTATATTGCCACTTAAAAGCATTGTCAAAATAAGTTTTTGACACTGAAGTTAAAAAAAAACATACAAACACACACACACACACACACACGGAGCAAAATGATGCACATACTCTGTACTTTGTATGGCTGTGTGTAAGAGCACAGCCATAAAGCCTTCCAAGCAGCAAATGCAATTACACATAAATAAAAGTCATACTGAATTTTATTTTACCTAAACCCTTTCAGTCTATTCAGTCCATAACTTTTCTGTAGACTTAAGTTTACTATTTTAAACAAAAGATGGGTTTAAAATCTCCCACTATCCCAAGTCAGTAAACTACAAAAGCAATGAGCTGAACTGTGCCTTGCTTAACTTGAGCTGTTTGGTGAAGCTAACAAAGTCATGTGTATTTTAAGATACTTTAAAACACCGCTAGCATATACGCCCTTCTCTTTTTCTAATTCTTTCTTTCCTTCCTTTAGGTTTTCAAGACTGGGTTTAGTGAAGGCTCTGGGGATAGAACTCAGATCCTTAGGCTTGCAAAGTAAGGAAACACTTTACTGGCTGAGGTTTTGTCCCTGCTCTCAAGCTCTACTTTAGGAAAATAAATAAACAAGCAAACACACAAATAAATAAAAAGCTTGCTTTCATAAAATTACCCAATATATTTCAACATAAGGAAATCACCAAACAGCTCTTGCTCAAAAGCTAATTACAAAAATCATCCCATCATTTCTTTAGCTGTCTTCTTTATTTCTTAAAACTCTTCTCACTGAAAACTGAACTCGCACTCAATTCATGTTTTTTTTTTCCTGCCCTGAGTCTGTCAGGTCTAGCATAAATATCCAGTGCCTGAATGGTACTGAAATATACTGAAAACTAAGAATGAAAGACATTAATTTGTTTGCTAAGCATATTTTTAAATAATCACGTGGTAACTTTACTACTCTAGCTCTTATAAAGCAGAGTGAACAAAGATTAAGGAAAGATGATAACTCTTCATGGGCTTTAAGGGGTAATGCCCCTTAAAAAATAAGACACATTGTTTTATAAAATGAGTTTAGAGCTACAGATACCTAATTATCAGCCTTACAGGGGACCATGGTAGATCTGCCTGTATTCTACATGCTGTGCTATAGAAATGCATACAACTTATCGGCTGTGGAAGTGGCGACTGTTTGATGATTCACATGCATAACGGTACAGTGGGAAGACAAAACTTACTTTTGTCACCATAACCACCACAAAGTTCTTCTCATCAATTTTGTATTCTTTGAGAGCAGTGTCATCACTGAGGATTTTTCCTAATAATCCAGAGGAGAAAACGTTATTTAAAAATACATTAAGCTGTCTTACAAAAAAATTACTCTTAACATTAATTCTGTCAAGTAAAATGTCTAAGAAAAACTTCAGCATCCAGCTAATAAACATATAAATGGATCTGTACCACTTTAAAAGCATCTGATAAAAAATGTCTAACACCTTCAGTATATAAAACACCAACTGATTTGGCTTTTAATTTACTAACTATTTATTTGAAGCTAGCCCTACAAACAGGGAAATCATAAAGACAAAGAAAATTAAACATTTTCAATTGCCTTGTCACCTTCTCGAAAATAAAGTATAGTTTTTTTTCTAAAAGAAGGGATGAGCACCATTGCTGGTGGGAATGCAAACTTGTGCAACCACTCTGAAAAGCAGTATGGAGGTTTCTCAGGAAATTCGGGATCAACCTACCCATGGACCCAGCAATACCACTCTTGGGAATATACCCAAGAGAGGCCCTATCATACAACAAAAGTATATGCACTACTATGTTAATAGCAGCATAGTTTGTAATAGCCAGAACCTGGAAACAACCTAGATGCCCTTCAATGGAAGAATGGATGAAGAATGGAATATATACATATTAGAGTACTACTCAGCAGTAAAAAACAAGGACTTCTTGAAGTTTGCAGGCAAATGGATGGAAATAGAAAACACCATCCTGAGTGAGGTAAGCCAGACCCAAAAAGAGGAACATGGGATGTACTCAGTACTCATATTTGGTTTCTAGCCATAAATAAAGGACATTGAGCCTATAATTTGGGTTCTTAGAGAAGCTAAATAAGGAGAACCCAAAGAAAAACCTATAGGCATCCTCCTGAATATTAACCTTTATCAGGCGATGAAAGGAGACAGAGACAGAGACCCACATTGGAGCACCGGACTGAAATCTCAAGGTCCAAATCAGGAGCAGAAGGAGAGAGAGCACAAGCAAGGAGCTCAGGACCCCATACACTGAGACAATGGGGATGTTCTATCGGGAACTCTCAAGGCCAGCTGGCCTGGGTCTGAAAAAGCCTGGGTTAAAACCGGTCTCGCTGAACATAGTGGACACTGAGGACTACTGAGACTTCAAGAACAATGGCAATGGGTTTTTGATCCTACTGCACGTATTGGCTTTGTGGGAGCCTAGGCAGTTTGGATGCTCACCTTACTAGACCTGGAAGGAGGTGGGTGGTCCTTGGACTTCCCACAGGGCAGGGAACCCTGATTGCCCTTTGGGCTGAAGAGGGAGGGGGACTTGATTGGGGGAGGGGGAGAGAAAGGGGAGGCGGCGGTGGGGAAGAGACAGAAATCTTTAATAAAAAAATAAAAATAAAAAAAAGTCCCTACTCACAAATGGCAAAAAAAAAAGAAGGGATGAGCAACTTCCTACTTGAAACACTAGACACTTGATGAATCAGAAATGTTCCAATGTTATTTTTTAAGATTTATTTTTTAAATTATGGATACAGAGTTCTTCCTGCATGTATCTCTGCAGGCCAGAAGAGGGTACCAGATCTTATTATAGATTGTTGTTAGCCACCATGTGGCTCCTGGGAATTGAACTCTGGACTTATGAAAGAGCAGGTAGCGCTCTTAACCACTGAGTCACCTCTCCAGCCCCATGTTCTAATGTTTTAAAAGCAAAACAACCACAAACAAATAAGCCAAGTGAACAAAACCATTCATAAAAACAGCAGAACATACAAGAAAAGAGAATAGTGGAGCTCAGTGAGCATGGTGCAGAAGACCAAAGCTATGCTCGGGTCAGGACTCCTAAATGGTTCCTCACTTGAATTTAGTTCTCTATTCTAAAAAAGCTATTGCATAAAAATCAGTATGAATTGCACAAAAGAGTGGGAATGAGATTAAGAGGCTAGGCACCAAAAATTATAGTTCATCCCTTTTGAATCCTGACAATGGAGCTAGATCAGTGTGCAATCATTCTCACCTGTCTCTCTCCTAGAAGGATACATGCCCAGCAGTGAGTGACGCATACCTGTGTTCTTGTTGCTGAAACAATTTCTCTGTGTAGCCCTGGCTGCACTGGAACTAGTTCGGTAGAACAGCTGGCCTGGCCTCAAACTTGGAGATCCATCTTCCTCTGCCTCCCAAGTGCTGGGATTAAAAAAGGCGTTGAGCCACCACTGCCTTGTTTTTGTTTGTTTGTTTTCTTTTTGATGTACAGGTGCCGCCTTTAATCCCAAGGCTCGGGAGGCTGAGGCAGGCATAATTCCATTAGTTCTGGGCCTGCCTGGTCTCGACTGTGAGTTCCAGGACAGAAGAGGATACAGAGTGAGGCCCTGCTTTGAAAATACAAAAACTAGGGCTGGAGAGATAGCTCAGACGCTAAGAGCACTGACTGCTCTTCCAAAGAACCTGAGTTCAATTCCCAGCAACCACATGGTGGTTAAACAACCATCTGTAATGAGTCCTAGTGCCATCCTCAAGGGAACAAATGAGTTTTCTCTACTAAATTTTGCCATCAAGTCTATTTTTAACATATTTTCCTGAGTGTCAGTGAGGCTAATTAAATTTGTAATTTCCTAGTATTCTTGGGTGCTTTTGTATTGGGGCTTCCTTTTCTTACGAATTTAAAAATACTCTATATAATTTGTATTTCAATTTTAGGGGGGATTCCTATCATTTAATCCTGATGTATGAAACAAGCCTTCATTCTCCAACTTTTGTGTGTATTAGTCAACTAGTGCACAAGTTCTTGACAGACTGAAAGTCATGAATGACACAGAAGTCAGTCACAGTACTCACCATCACTCCATGGCACAGAAGGCAAATGTGCAGAGAGAAGACTGAATATCAAAACATAATTTGAAAACTACTTCCACCACTGTTATCTATGATCATGTTTCTGACAAAGTCAATTAAAAAAATACTATAATTTCTAAGATAACAATTTTCTTTCTTTCCTTCCTTCCTTTTTTCTTTTTTTAGACAGGGTTTCTCTGTAGCTTTGGAGCCTGTCCTAGAACTAGCTCTTATAGACCAGACTGGCCTCGAACTCACAGAGATCCACTGCGTTAGGATTAAAGTCGTGAGCCACCACTGCCCGGCATTAAGATAACATTTCTAAAACTAAAATGTCAAATAAGCAAAGCATTGGAAATTAATTTCAGAATTGCATTCATACCTGCATAGATTAGCTTCTGACCCGCTACTGGGAAGGCGTCTTTCCCCTTTTCAGATTCAATCTTCTCTTTCAGTGCCTTTACCTATAGGGAAAGTTAAAAATAATAATTAAAAGAAAATTAAGCCTAAATTTAAAAATTAAAATATACACTGAAACAGAATGCAAGATGGAAATTCTAATACATTTTAATTAGTGTAGAAGGCTAAAGAGATGGCTCAGCAGTTAGGAGGCTGCTCTTCTAGAGGACTGAGAGGTTCAAATCCTGGCATCCACATGGCAGCTGACATTTTAATTAGTACTTTTAAGGTCTTGTCTTCCCAATATTTTACTCAAAGACCTACCCTGAATTATTAGGTGCCTCTGGCATGAACTTTATATCATGTTCCACATACATAGATCTAAAGCATGCACAATAGGTGGATTCAATCCCCAGCACTATAGAAAAACCACAAATAGTCACTTTTTTTCTTATTTAACCAACTTAAAATAAAGGGTTCAAGATTCTGAAGCTTTGTGTCATAAAATGTATAAGCTAATCACTTAGATTAAGAAAGGTCTAGGACCGGGCATGACGGGGCAGCCTTTAATCCCAGCACAGGGAAGCAGATCTAAATGAGTTCAAGGCCAGCCTGGCCTACAAAGCAAATTTCCAGGACAGCTGTGACACAGAGAACCCTCTCTCAAAACATAACAGAACAAAACAAAACAGAAATGCCTTCTTGCAGGGCATGTTGGTAAAGCACTCTGGAGGCAGGTGGATTGCTAGGGGCTTGACCTGGCTAGCTTCATGTCAACTTGACCAACAAGCTGAAAGGAGGGAACCTCAATCAAGAAATGTCTCTTATAGGCTTTTTCATGGTGACTGATGAGGGAGGAACTAGCCCATTGTGGGTGGGCCGTTCCCTAGGCTGGTGGACCCAGGTTCTATAAGAAAGCAGTCTAAGCAAGCCATGAAAAGCAAGCCAGAGTAACATCCCTCCATGGCCTCTGCCTCCGCTCCTGCCCTGACCCCCTTAGACGATGGACTACAATGTGGAAGTGTAAGCCAAATTTATAAACCCTTTCCTCCCCAGCTTGCTTCTGTGCTCATATTCATGACAATAGAAACCCTAAGACAAAGCTCAAGCCTGCTCTATGTAGTGAGTTCCAGACCAGCTGGAGTTGCACACATAATAAAGCAAGAGAGAGAGAGAGAGAGAGAGAGAGAGAGAGAGAGAGAGCGAGAGAGAGAGAGACTGCCTTCTGGGGCTAGCAAAATGACTCAATAGGTAAAGGAAGGCTCTTGCAGCCAAACCTGAGTTTAATCCCCAGGACCCATGGAAGGAGAGACATGACTCCCATAAGCTGTTCTCTGAACTCCTCTTGACAAACATGCAAATGAAACAAAAAGTGCGATCAAAACCAAAAGTCTTTTAACCTAAGAGTTCTAAGAAATAAAACATTTCAGTTGAAATAAGAATCATCGATGTTGTAGGCAAATATATTATAATGATTCATTATAATCAATCAAAAGACCAATGAAACAGAACATCATTTCCCTAGCACAGCTTTGTTTTGTTTGTTTGGGGTGTGTGTGTGTGGTTTTGAGACAAGTTTCTCTGTATTTTTAGAGCATCTCCTGAC
>NW_026067897.1:16860465-16878769 GCF_014885135.2 Alexandromys fortis
TTTTTTTTTTTTTTTGGCTTTTTGAGACAGGATTTCTTTGTAGCTTTGGAGCCTGTCCTGGAACTAGCTCTTGTAAACCAGGCTGGCCTCAAACTCAGATCGGCCTGCCTCTGCCTCTTCCTCTTGAGTGCTGGGATTAAAGGTGTGGACCACCAGTACCCGGCTCAAGTACAGTGTTATTAAGCCCACCTGAAGGTGTTTCCAAGTTTTAACTAAGGCTGAGAGCCGGTGGGATATTTAAGTGATTCTCAACAAGTAACTTGGCCTCCTTCAGTATCAGTCGCATGTGTAATGGATGAACTTTACAGCATTTCAACTCATAAAATTATGTGGCCACAGGATCAAGAATTAGAAAACGAATCTAACCAACTCCTTGACCTGACCAGAGAGTAGAGAGGCTTATGAGGTAAAAAGACAAACATGGCTTTTCTCATACCTTAGTGGAACTATATTACTTTAAAGACACAAAAATCAAGGACAAGATCAACCTGGAGATTCCATTCACTTCAATTTCCTAGAATACTTTTGACAACTGTCTAGTGGTGATCCTTTGCTTTCTACAAAAACTCTTCTGAGATAAACAAGAGTTTCTTTGTGTAATTTATTTTTATGTGTAATAGTGTTTCACCTGCATGTATATCTGTATACCATATGTATGAAGAACTCACCGGAGCCAGAAGAGGACACTTAAAGAGTCCTTGGGGGCTGTTGTGAACCACCATGTGGGTGCTGGGAATAGAATCCTAGTCTTCTGGAAGACTAGCCAGTGATCGTTACTCCTGAGCTATCCCTCTAGTACGCTCTGTGCAATTGAAGTGAAGGTGTAAACAGAGCCAGGCACAGAGGTGCACACCTGTAATCTCATCTGGAATCCTGTCTGCTATCAATCAGTAAGCTGCGTTTCATCACAGCAATGCTAAGACAAGCTCTTTTTTTTATTATTATTTATTTATTATGTATACAATATTCTGTCTGTGTGTATGCCTGCAGGCCAGAAGAGGGCACCAGACCTCATTACAGATGGTTGTGAGCCACCATGTGGTTG
This sequence comes from Alexandromys fortis, assembly GCF_014885135.2. Taxonomy (NCBI): domain Eukaryota; kingdom Metazoa; phylum Chordata; class Mammalia; order Rodentia; family Cricetidae; genus Alexandromys; species Alexandromys fortis. Next base: position 16,861,511 of record NW_026067897.1, read on the forward strand.
CTGGGAATTGAACTAGGGACCTTTGGAAGAGCAGGCAATGCTCTTAACCTCTGAGCCATCTCTCCAGCCCCCTAAGACAAGCTCTTAACCCACTGACTGAGTCATCTTATTAGCCCAAGAAATTTTTTTGTTGTTTTGTTTTTTTTGGGGACAGGGTTTCTCTGTAGCATTTGGAGCCTGTCCTGAAACTTGCTCTAGACCAGGCTGGCCTCTAACTCACATAGATCTACCTGTCTCTGCCTCCCGAGTACTGGGATTAAAGGTGTGTGCCACTACCGCCAGGCTAGAAACTATATTTTTGTTTCCTGGATCAACACAATATTTAAAAACTAAGACCATGGAATGTATTTTAAAGGCCTACACAATAAACCCCTTTCTAATTTTGTATATCAAAAGAACAAACCCTGTGAAATTACAAATAAAAATATGCATATACACCAAAAGAGGACTCATTATTTACTGCTAAATAACTTTTTCTGAAGGAAATAAAAAAATACATTAAAAAATATTAAGAGGGGCTGGAGAAATGGCTCGAAGTTTAAGAGCACTGAGTGCTCTTCCAGAGGTCCTGAGTTCAATTCCCAGCAACCACATGGCCACACACAACCATCTGTACTGAGATCTGGTGCCCTCTTCTGGCATGCAGGCATACATGCAAGCAGAATACTATATATGTAATTAAATAAATAAATCTTTGAAAAAAAAATAGCAAGTTCCATACAAAAACACTAAACCACTTAGCTGTAGAAAGAACTGGAGTAAGGCAGAGGCAGGAGGATTTCTCTGAGTTCGAGGCCAGCCTGGTGTACAAGAGCAGGCAACAAAGTGACACAGAGAAACCCTGTCTCAAAAAACCAAAACAAAACAAACAACAACAAAAAGAACTGGAGTAATACTTAATACTTTCATCACTAAACAAAGAAAAACCGACCATCTGAGTATGCAACTCAATCAGGAAAATAAGGAATACAAATGAAATGAAGAAGCGGTACAAAATAGTCCTGCACCTGTAAGAAAACAGTACAATGACAGGGCAGAGCTTCACAAGGCAGCCATTTACACCTGCAGGTTCCACATGCAAAGTTTCAACGGTGACTGAACAGTTGTTTCTACTCTCAGAGAACACAGTATGACCACTACTTACAGAGCGTTTATCACACCAGGTATTCAAGCCATCTCGAGATTTACAGTACAGGGAGAATGTTCATCAGTGAGATTTATCTAAGGAGGGACTTATGTTCTGGAGAATTTTTGTTTGGGGCTGAGGAGTGGTCTGGAACTATCTGCCTGCATATAGCTGAACTATGACTACAATTAGCTCTTCTCACCTACACTACATCTCCAGTTGTGCTAGCTAAATGCCAGCAAGCCACCAAGTTCTGAAGACACCCAAGCAGCCAGGAGAGATCTGTATGGGATATGGGAAGGAACTGAAGTTTCTAGTCAATAGCAAGCATCAAGGAGTTAGCCATTTGAGGCAGCCACTTTGGAAGGAATCCTCCTCCAGTGGGCAAGTACTCATATGGAAGGTATTTGTGAACATGCTGCTAATAATACTATGACCACTGACAGCCATTTTAAAGGCAATGTTCCTGCCATTAAGCCAGTAATTCAATGCAAATGAGATTCTCCCATTGTGTTTCCAAGGCAGTTATACACAGCTTTGTCACTAAAATCTGAAAACAAATTTAAACACTCATCAAGCTGGAATAGTAATTATTACAAACATTCATTTGAACACTGCAGTGTGAGTAAATGAGAAACATTTACAAAATCATGAAAGGAATAAACCTAGTAGCTGCACAATTTATTTTTGAAAACAAACCTAGAGCTGGGAGGTGGTGGCACACACCTTTAATCCCAGAACTCAGGAGGCAGAGGCAGGCGGATCTCTGTGAGTTCAAGACCTAAACAGCTAGGGCTGTTGCATAGAGAAACTATCTCAAAAAAACAAAAAGAAAAAAAAAGAGAGAGAAAAAGGAAAAGAAAAAAAAGAAACCTAGTATAGTGATGATTACTACTTGAAAGAGATTCTAAAGAGGTAACTCAAGGAACTGGAGAGATGGCTCAGCAGTTAAGAGCACTGCCTGCTCTTCCAAAGGTCCTGAGTTCAATTCCCAGCAACCACATGGGGGCTCACAACCATCTGTAATGTGGTCTGGTGCCCTCTTCTGGCCTGCAGACATACACACAGACAGAATATTGTATACATAATAAATAAAAAAAATATGTATTTAAAAAATAAAGAGAACTAAAGCTTGAAAATGCTGTATTGCTTACCAATACTTATTAACAATATACAAAAAATAATTGCATTTTTAGATCAAAAGATGAAGTAGGCGGGGCTGGAGGGATTGCTCATAGATTAAGAACACTGGCTGCTTGTTCTTCCAAGAGGTCCTGGGTTCAATCCCCAGCAATCACATGGTGGCTCACAAGCATCTGTAATGAGATCTTGTGCCCTCTTCTGGCCTGCAAGAATACACGCAAGCAGAATACTGTATACATAATAAATCTTAAAAAAAAAAAGAGTAGGCAAAGGGGGCAACTACCACTATATAATCTAAATTAAAATACCATTAAATGGCTCAGAGAGTAAAAGGACTTGCTTGTTACACAAGTATAATTTGAATTCAACCCTGATGATGTGAGTTTGGATTACTGGAATCCGTATAGCAGTTCTACTTTGTGGGCACGTGTCTGTTATCCCAGCACTCCTACTGTAAGAAGGGGCAGAAAAGAAAATTAATCTCTCTCTCATGTGCGCAAGCGCGCACACACGCATGAGCACTTACAGGCCAGTTAGCCTGAGTGTGCAACACACCTGCAAATAGTAGGAGACCCTGCCGGGCCAAAAAGAATGTAGTGGCCAACCTCAGGCCCTGGGTTACAGCTCACAGACTCACAAGGTAAGAGGAGAGAAGAGAGAACAAGTTGTCCTTTGATATCTACATGCACAACAGGGCATGTTGGTGCCAACCAAGACACACACACACACACACACACACACACACACACAGAGAGAGAGAGAGAGAGAGAGAGAGAGAGAGAAATTAAAAAAAAAATCCAAAGCCAAATAAGTTTACAAAGGACTTCAAATTTATACCCAAATTTCTTTGGATGGTATCCTTGGTATCTGAAAAACCTGACACAGACACCAAAGATTGTTTCCTAAATTTCTCCTCCAAAGCAGATCCTGAATAATTATAGAAACAAAACTGATTATAAGGTGTCTATTAACAACAGTGATCTCAGCAATTGGGAGGCAGAGATAGATGATCTCTGAGTTCGAGGCCAACTGTGTGTGGGGGGAGGAGGGTGCAGTGGGGAGTCGAAAAAAGGAAAAAAGAAAGGTGTCTACTAACTGCAGTGGAAAGAGGAAAACAGCACCACTGAACTCAGTGAGAGACTCATAAAACAGCACCTGATACTAGAGCATTATGTGAGAAGAGGCAGTAAACAAAGGCTGTACAAAGTTCTGCTACCAAGCAGGGCAAACTAAGTTTGATTCCCAGATCCCACATGGTGGAATTAGGAGGAGAGAACCAATTCCCACAGCTTGTCTTGTCCTCTGACCTCCACATGAGGCCTGTGGTGTTTGTGGAAAAAATATATAAATGTAATTATTTTTAAAGGCAATCTTCATTGGAATTATTACCCAGAGGCTATTATTTTAAATCCTGAATCTATTATTTTTCCCACAGAAACTATGTAAAATGTTCCTAAATCAACCTATACACATCAATTTAATTTGCTTTTAAAATACATTCCAGATGTTACAACCTTAATGAGATCAAAGTAGATAGAAATGGGAGAGTGTATAAGGTTAATTCCAAACTAGCTATAGCGTTTAAAGTTTCTAAAAGGGCAAAAATAAGCCATTTTATTGTGTAGGTCAGGGGAACCCACCTGCCTAACCAAAGCAGAGAATGAGAAACAGCCTTGCTCACTGTTGGAGCATCAGTGTCTGATTTACATTCATCAGTCATGAGAGCAGATCCACCTCCACTGCCTGGATGAGCCTACACGATGTTATTAAAGAGTTTACAGAATTCATTCACGGTGAGACTGGCTTCGCTACCCAGGTGTTTATAAGAAACAGGTGGTACAGCATCATTTGGCAGGGTTCATTCACCCTGCTATAGGAGGTCTAAGTTTAACACATTCCTTTAAAAAGCAAATTTCATGCATTACCTATGGGGGGGGGGGGATCTAACTTTTAAGTTGAAACGGTAAGACCTTGGTTGGTTCCAGCTTACCCCTTTCAAAGCCACAATGTAAAGTTGAAAGAGTATCATTTACACAAGCTTTTTCGTAGAAAAAATAATGAAAAGATTGATCAAAATAAAATTCATGAAAGTGGATTTTTATTTTTAAACAGCACAACTTCTTCCACAATTTCTACAATTCTTTCACAATTTTAGGCAGCAAATTACTTGCTTTTCTTATCAACTCTAAAGGAAGCAGGTAATTGATGATATTCCCTTTCTAAAAAGATTTTTTAAAAACACTATACTCAACGACAAAAGACAAGTGCACAAGAGAAGAGCAAGACATGAAAATAGTGAAACAGAACACATTCTTTGAGTTTTATTGTAAGGTGGAAACCAAGAAATAGAACCACAGTTCGAAGGGGGTAAGGGGAAAAAGAATTTTATTATGATAGGGATGGACATATGCATACTCTAAAACTGAAAACCCAAAGTAGCAGAGATGCTGGGGTCAAGTATGAAATGCTCCCAGCAGGTCACATGTTAAAAAACAGTCTACTACTGGCAGCATTATCTTGGAAGATTCTGGAAGGGAGGGAGGGAGAAAAATCACTGGGGGGCATTCCTTTAAAAAAAAAAAAAATCAACCTGTAATTTCTATTCTGCTTCCTGATTCCATGAAGTGAACAGCTTCCTCCCCCATAAGCTCCAGCCACCATGATGTTCTATCAAAGTACATGAGGCCAAGTAACCGAGGGATGAATCCTCTGAAACCATGAAGGAAATATATCACCTCTCCCTTATGCTGCTGTTGCTCTCTTGGATATATGTGGTCACAGTCACATAACGTGCCTAATATATGTGTCCTTTTCAGAAGAAAGGAGATAAAATACAGTGGAAAAATGCAGATTAATCTTAAGTGGTACATCCATAATAGACAGGCATCTACAATTTAAAAAGAAAACCACCAATAACAAGTAGGTAGTTGTAGTGGGGCCTTGTAGATGTACTGTCAAAATTATCAATAAGAAAAAAAGCAGCATTTCAGCTGAAAATAACAAATAGAAATGAAATCTTCCAGCAGCAGTGGAAGAGGGAGTGGAATACAATGACTGTCAGGTAAGAACTGGTGTTTACACTCAAGAGTCTGAGACAAGTTCGTGCAACTAGGTATTTGTCTGACTTCACAAGTCCAAGTGGAAACATCAAAGTGAATTTTAGAGCTTCTGTAATACCCAATCGAGAACAATGGTGTAGAAGTAGGACCATACTGCCCAGCACTGTTGACATCAAACTGTATATACATATTTCAAATCCACAGCATCTTCAAAAGGCTATCAGGTAACACTTCCTGTGCTGTTGTCCTCATTTTACAGAAGACACAGCTGGGTAACCTAACCAAGGTCACAAATCAGCTACCTGGCAGCACCCCAACTCAGTCTGGGCGCTGTGCTGAGTCTTCCAAGCAGGTGACCCAACTTTTGATAAGCAATCATAGAAATGACAAGCCCAAGATAAAGGTCTGAGAGCCGGAGCCAGTGAAAAAGAAATTTCTATCAAATGCCTTTAAAAAAAATCTCATTAGTTAGAATCAGGAAATCAAAACAGAGTGGAATGCTAAAAACGTTACTGGGTGTGTGGTGTTGACTGAGAAACGCTCCACGTGCTTGGACATTTGAATACTTGGTCCCCAGGTGGTGGTACTGTTTATGGAGGTTATGGAACCTTCAGGAACCTTGTGGAGGAAGTAGGTCTCTGGGAGTTGCTTTAAGAGTTAGCATAGCCTAGGCAGGTGGTGGTGGCACAAGCCTTTAATCCTAGCACTTGGGAGGCAGAGGCAGGCAGATCTTAGTAAGACGGAGGCCAGCCTGGTCTACAAAGCAGTTCCAGAATAGCCAGGACTGTAACAGAGAAACCCTACCTCTAGGGGAAAAGTTTATGGCCTCATTCATTTCCAGTTCACACTCTTTCAGCAAGGGGATGGAATGGGGTCTGTCTTTCAGTTTCCTGCTCTGGCCTTCTGCTGCCAGGAATCCCTGGACACTTTGAACTCTCCCTCTAGAACCATAAGTCAAAATACTCTCTTCCATAATCTCTTCCTTATATGTGTCTTGTCACAGCAACAGACAGTAACTAATACACTAGAGTTGGGGGAAGTGGTAGTTACCAGGAATGTGGAGAACTTCTAATAATGGGACTGAAGCTGAGACAGAATACAGACCACTGCATACAAGACAAAAGAATAAAAGGCCAAAGTACAAAACATCTTTCATTGATAATCAAACGAACGTCATTTACTTTTAATGACATATGTTAACCACATTTTTTCAGCAATGTGGGTTTCCTTTTAAAATAATGCCTACCTCTATGTTATGAAACTGAGAATACTATGTTCAACTTCATGTTTTTAAAACCACAAATAAGGAAAAAGGATAATGGCAAAGATAAAAAATACTATTTGTCCATTGCTACTACTCTACTTTCGCACAAGACACCCACTTCGATACAGCTTCTGGCTCCATTTCTACCAGGGTCAAAGACCTACAAACCACCCAAACCAAAGATCAGGTCTGTTTTTATCCTTTTCATCTCTGAAATAGATATAACTGACCCCTTTTTCTTCTTAAAACTCTTACATTAAGCCGGGTGGTGGTGGCGCACGCCTTTAATCCCAGCACTCAGGAGGCAGAGGCAGGCGGATCTCTGTGAGCTCGAGACCAGCCTGGTCTACAAGAGCTAGTTCCAGGACAGGCTCCAAAACCACAGAGAAACCCTGTCTCATAAACCAAAATAAAAAGGGATTAAAGGCATGTACCACCACTGCCTGGCCCCAAGTCTGTTCTTTTCAGTCTTCCACATTTCTGGAAGAATAGAAGTATTCACACAATTTACATTATCAAATTAACAGTGTCAACACACCAAAAAAATTCTTCCAATTCTACCTAGCAAAATATCAAGTCCAGCTGGGCAGTGGTGGCACACACCCTTAATCCCAGCACTCGGGAGGCAAAGGCAGGCAGATCTGTGAGTTCGAGGCCAGCCTGGTCTACAAGAGCTAGTTCCAGGACAGGCACCAAAGCTACAGAGAAACCCTGTCTCGTAAACCAAAATAAAATAAATCAAGTCCATCTCCAATCTTGGCCAAAAGTTCAATTGCTTAAAATTACTGCACAAGCCCCTGAAGAGCCCCCACCTTGCTTTCTTTCTTGTCAACTCCACTACCCATTTCCCACACAAGAACAGATAACCTTAGAGAGAGGGGGGGGGGGGGAGAATGACTCATGACATTCAGGTAGAATAGGATTGCCACAGGTTTGAGGCTGGACTAGGCTCAAAAAAACAAGAGGAAACCCCACAATTTTTCAAAAATGCTTCTCATCTTTGAACATCCTACAACAGAGTAATTGCTCTGAGCCCTTGTCTAACTCTCAGTTCCTCACCATTACCTCAAAAAACACTGGGTCTTTTAGATTCCCAACACATTCTTAAAATCCTAAAGTCTGTAATCTAAAGGTTCTCCATAGAAAAGATTCCTTATTTTGCAACATGCTATGTTCAGATCTCAGCTTGTTGCTCAGACACCACCTTCTCCACAAAGGCCTTTCTGTGACCTGCTCTGAAGTAGCCACCTAGTCAAGGACCATCAATCACATCCATCATCTCACCCATTTCAGTTTCTACAAAGCACTTATCACACACACACACACACACACACACACACACACACACACACACACAATGTCAGCAACTTCATAGTTACCAGTAGAATGTATCCACCAGTGAAAAACTTTATTGAATGCATAAGGAAAATAAAAAGCCTACTGTGAGCACAGAAAGTAAAAGCTGTGAAAAACCCAAACCAGATTTTCTAATCTTACTGTATCTTCCCTATCTATATGCTCAGAACCCTTGTAATATAATTTATCATATTTACTATTCATGACTAAATAACCTAGAAAACACTGGCTATAGAAAAAAAAATAAACCAAAAGAGAAATCACTAAAAAGTAATGGCTAGCAAATATTGTATACAGAATAAAAACTAAAGCAGTTATTTTATAATAACCTCCAAAATCATGCAATAACCACAAAGGGAGGTAATCCTTTGTAAATCACTATATAGCAAACTGATTTAGAGATATAAACATCTAGAGATATAAATATCTTTAGTTATTTTATCAAAAGCACACGAATGCTGGCAAAATGGTTCAGCAGATAAAAGCACACAAGCCTAGTGACCTTGAGTCTTATCCCTAGAATAGAACCCACAAAAGCAGAGAACCAACTCCCCAAAGTTCTGATCTATACACACACACACACACACACACAGTGAAATGTGCACTTCCAGACGGACACACAATGAAAATAATTTAAAAGCCCAACACAATGTGTGCACCATACATAGAAAACTGAAAAGCAAAAACAAAATACAAATATAGTTTTAATATTACTTATAATGTACTCACATTAAAGTTCTGCTATTTGAAGAACATCACAGATTTAAGTCCTTCTGTCCATGCACTCTCCCCACCTCATCTTACTCAAAATATTTAACTAGCATCAAGCACAAGCCGACTGCAGTATTAACTTGTATGCTATATACTGTCAACACTTAGTGATACATTAAGACACTGCACCAGGGGCTGGCAAGAGGACTCAGCAGCCAAAGGTGCTTGCTGAGAGATCTGATGATCCACGTTGGATCCTCAGGGCCCACATGGTGGAAAAAGAATGCTGATTCCTGCTGGGTAGTGGTGGTGCAGGCCTATAATCCCAGCACTTAGAGGCAGAGGCAGGCAGATCTCTGAGTTTAAGACCAGTCTGGTCTACAAGAGCTAGTTCCAGGACAGGCTCCAAAGCTACAGAGAAACTCTGTCTCAAAAAAACAAAACCAAACAACAACAAAAAAATTAATGTGTTATACTATCTAAAAAGTTGGAGCTCCTGTAAAGGTGATGGTGAAGACAGTAGATGGTAATAGCCAAGTAAATGGCACAAAATGGTAACTGCTAAAGTATGGTGGGGTTTCAGCGGTGACTCAGAAGTTACCTGGTTTCAAACGCCAACACCCACATGGTGACTAACTATGGTCCAGAGCGCCACTCTAGGGGACTCTGATATCCTCTTCTGGCCTCCACAGGCACTGCACACAGGTGGCACAAAGAACATGTGTAGACAAAACACCTATACACAAAAATTAAAACTTTCTCAAACATTTTTTAGTCTTGCCACTTAAAAAAAATCAGAGGTGCCTTTTCCCTTTAGCCACTGATTCTCAACTAGGTGATAAGACTCCCAGAAAACTCATACCATGGTTTCACTGTCCCTGTGCTCAGCATCAGAGTTCACTCAGCACTGACCAGTCCAGCAAGGAACCAATCACTCCTTGGTTGAGCCCTTAGCTCTCAATCCCTTCTCATTTTGTTTATGTTCACATCATGATGCTAAGAGTTTCTCTCTTTTTGGTCTTTGGAGACAGGGTGTCTCTGTGTAGCTCTGGTTGTTTTGGAACTCACTCCGTAATCAGGCTGGTGTTGTGGAATAATCTTTTTCTATACTGTGAATGTGTCACTCAGACTGGTCTAATAAAAAGCTGAACAGTCAAAAGTGAGGCAGGATTTTTAGAGCAGAGGATGCTGGGAAGAAGGGTGGGAGAAACCAGACACAGAATAAGTTGGTAGCACAAAATGGGACAGAGGTAAAATCCACGTGGTGGACTGCATATCAATAAAATTATGGGTTAATTTAAGTTATAAGAGCTAGTTAGGCACAAGCCTAAACTATTGGCTAAGATTTCATAATTCGGGACTGAAAAGATGGCTCAGAGGTAAAGAGCATTGACTGCTCTTCCAGAGGTTCTGAGTGCAATCCTCAGCAACCACATGGTGGCTCACAGCCATCTACTAAGAGATCTAGTGTCCTTTTCTGGTGTTCAGGCAAAAACATTCAGCCAGAATACTGTATACATAATAAATAATAATTTAAAAATTTCATAATTAATAAGTCTCTATTTCATAATTTGGGAGCTGAAGGGAGAGCCAAAAAAAATCTGACTATACGCTGGCCTTGAACTCAAAGATCCACCTGCCTCTGCCTCCCTAGTGCTGGGATTAAAGGTACCGTGCTTGGCATTCCCAAGAGTTCCTAAATAAAGCACCTTAAATTACTTAATTTCCTCAGTCCCTTCTAAATAAAAACTAATTAAGGGCAAACCTGAAACCAGTTCCATGGGCAACTGTAAATTGTAGACATTCCTAAAATCCTAATTTTAAAACATATTCATTTATTCATTCATTAATTGGGGTGGGGTGCCAAAGTGTCCAAAACAGTGAGTTGTCAGAAGAAAACTTCGGGACTCAGTTCTCTCCTACCAGAGGTCCAGGGGTTTGAATTTAGGTCATTAGGAACTTTTAGCTGCCCCATCTACTTATAAACCCCAAACGGATCTACTTATAAAATCTCTGGTCACATTTTTGAAACAAAGTATTTAGTATAATCCACTGTTAAAATAATCTTCACTTTTATTTATACTGGAACTCTAAAATACTGCATCAAAAAAAAAAGTGAGCTGTGTGTGGTGGTGCCCACCTTTAATCCTAGAACTGAAGAAGCAAGGAGCCAGGCAGCTCTCTGTGAGTTCAGGTACAGCCTGGATTACAAAGTGAGTTCTAGGACAGAAGGAGGTACACAGAGAAACCTGTCTAGAGAACAAAACAAAAAAAAAAATCAACTAATCTCTAAACCCTGCTGGGCAGTGACCACATAGCTTTAATCCCAGCAGAGGAGGCAGAAGCAGGTGTTTTTCTGTGTGTTCCAGGTCAGTCAGGACTACATAGTGAAACAATGTCTCAAATATATGAATGAATAAACTAACAAATAAACAAACGAAAGAGAAAATGTGTCTGCTAATCAAACTCACTATAGATGTAAATAAAGAAGCCATGGTCCAGGGCTGGAGAGATGACTCAGTGGTTAAGAGCATTGCCTGCTCTTCCAAAGGTCCTGAGTTCAAGTCCTAGCAACCACATGGTGGCTCACAACCATCTATAGTGAGGTCTGGTGCCCTCTTCTGGCCTTCAGACATACACGCAGAAAAGAATATTGTATACATAATAAATAAGTAAATAACTATTAAAAAAAAGAAGCCATGGTCCAAATCTTGTCTAGTGTGCATAAAGCCCAAAGTACCTGTACTAGATTCCCAGCACAAAGAAAAAGGGGTGACATGGAATATGGAATCAAAACATGCCTTAAACTTTTTGTAATACTGGTTTTTATTATACATTAACACCAACAAATTATTTGTTCTAGTAAGCAAAGTTGAATAAGTCAATAACAACTCACCAAACATGTATTTCTAAAGGTGTAAAATATTGCATCCCCTGGAAATAAACTTGTAAATAATAAGCACATTTAGGGATTTAATACTGCACTAGCTCCAAGATAATAGTAGACATGTGGAAGGCCTAAAGTGTGGTACAAATTTTATACAGCATGCACGCACACACGCTCGCCTCGCGCGCGCACACACACATTTATTTCAGTAGTATGAAGTTACTACAAAAGTACAACAAATTCAGGCATAAAAAAATAAAGTAGCCAAGCGTTGGTGGAGCACGCCTTTAATCCCAGCACTCGGGAGGCAGAGGCAGGCAGATCTCTGTGAGTTCAAGGCCAGCCTGGTCTACAAAGGGAGTTCCAGGATAGGCTCCAAAGCTACAGAGAAACCCTGTCTCGAAAAACCAAAAAAAAAAGTAAAACCTATTTCTCTACTTTAGTGATTCTGGAACAAATTAGTATTTTAAGCTCAAAAAAGTTACCATGACTTAACCCATCATTTATCACCCCCAATGAACCAAAGCCAAGTAGACATTTTACATATTTTGCTTATCATCTTTATGCTGACAACTGTGCTGCAATGTTTTTCAAGGTCTGGTGATGGNATACAACAATGGCCCATGAGATACTTGGGCCATGTTACAAGAATGAATGATGGCAGATATGCACTGCTTGGAGGAGTGCACGGGATAAGGCGAAGAGGAAGGCCCAAAGGACGCTAGACAGACAGCATAAAGGAAGGCCGTGGAACCTTAGATATGACAATAACACAAGCATCTAGGACTGCTCAGCACAGGAACAGCTGGAGAACCGCCATACCCGGGCTGCCCATGTGTTGTGCGTTGCCAGGGCATAAATGATGAAGATGACAAATATGACACACGGGGGCTCCCAAAGCTAGCAGGACTAATAGAGAGGTGTTGGAGAGGCAAGAAAAATGGAGTAGGAAGAGATTTTTGTTGTTTTTGTTCTTTTTCATTCAGATTTTTTGTTTTGTCTTTTGGAGACAGGGTTTTTCTGTGTAGCTTTTGAGTCTGTCCTTGAACTTGCTCTATCTGTAGACCAGGCTGGCCTCGAAGTCACAGAGACCCACCTACCTTTGCCTTCTGAGTGCTGGAATTAAAGGTGTGCGCCACAACTGCCCAACCTTTTTTTCTTTTCTTTTCTTTTTTTTTTTTTGGTTTTTCGAGACAGGGTTTCTCTGTGGCTTTGGAGCCTGTCCTGGAACTAGCTCTGTAGACCAGGCTGGTCTCGAACTCACAGAGATCCGCCTGCCTCTGCCTCCTGAGTGCTGGGATTAAAGGCGTGTGCCACCACCGCCCAGCTGTAAGTGGTATTTTCTGTACCTTCAAGAATTATTGCATACAGAATCACTTTGTGTCACAATTTCAAAAATGTCAGAATTCTCGGCTTCTTTATAAAGATGTAGGGGACTTTAGAATATCCGATAAGATAGGTAAAACCTAACACTGTGTCTTCATAGACACGTATCTATACTTTAATTACATAGCAGGCCTCATTTACAAACCAACTAAAGGCCATTTAATCCTCACATCTCTGCTGGTACTATTCCTGCTTCAGAAATGGAGCAGGGTAATTCGTCCACGTCGTAGTAAACGCCTTACAGCGCCACAAACAGAACTCGGCTCTATTTAATTAACAGCACGTCAGTGGATCTTCAACCAAAATTGGATCAGTCATTTATAAAACAAAATAGGCAGTCATTTGCTGGCTTACTACAATTCCACAGCACGTGAGGAAATTTACACGCATGGCATTTTGAGATTCCTGACATGAAGTTGTATCAACTTCAATATAGTACATCTTTTTTTTTTTATAGGCAGAACTGGAGAAAGCATCGAAATTTATCACGTGAACTCGTTAAGTGTAACCGGCTTTAACCGCAGAACACAAAAGTTTTTATATTTTTTTCCCTCCCTTCAAATACTACTGATCTAGGAACCCGAGGAGCGTGCAGGTTCCCAAGACGACGGAGTGAACGTTTAAATCCGGATCTGAAGGTTTAATGCAAAAATTTTTCACCACCAACGAGGCCTGAGAGCGTGATCTACCTGTGGGTGTGGGTCCGGCGGATGGGGGGGAGGTACGTAAAAGCTATCCAAGCTAGACATAAATAAAAGGGTTCCTTCTAAGAGACTAAAAATTCACTTTCCCCCCCACCATCTCTCCTTGGTGCAGACAAAACCAGGCACACTGAAGGCCATCACCTTGGGTAACCAACCGGCCCCTAGATCTCCGCACCCAACCAGGTCGTGGGAGGGTGGTGGCAACGCCTGGATCGCCCTCCCCCACCTGTGTGTGCACTTCAGGCCAGGCTCCAGAGCCCAGGCCGCCAGGCCTCCCCTCCCCCTCCGGCCCCACGACCACGCGCTCCGGGCCGCGGCCTCCAGTGTCCACGCGGGTCGGTGCTGCTCCACGCCATCTGCCTCCAGGCCTTCCCGGTCCCCGGCCCACAAAGCCCGCGGTGACCTCACGCCCCCCTGGGGGCCCCTCCCGCGCCACCTCCGACCCGGGCCCGCGCTTCTCCTCGCCCTGCCGCGCGTACCGTCTCCTCCGGGTCGATGTCGATCTTGAAAGTCTGCTGCTGAAGGGTCTTCAGAGTGACCTGCATGGTGCCTGCGCCGGGGCCTGGACGCCCCGGGGTGGCCGCGGTCCTCGCGCTCTCAGGAGGAAGGCGGTGGGGGTGGGGGCTTGTCACATTCGCCCCGCCGAATCTCGCTCGTCCCGGGCCCCTCGTCCCCTAACCGCGCCGCCGGTCCCGCCGCCTTCCCCGAAAGCTCGGGCCGCGGTGCTTCCTCACGCGCCAGCCACCGGGCCCGCAGGAGGCGCCAGGGACTCCCCGACGACCGCAGAGAATCCGCTACCTCACCACAGGATGGTAGCCGCCATCACCGTGACTCGCCGAGACGTGCCCCCTCCCCCACCAGAAAAACCCGGAGGATGGGGCCAGACCCGGGCGATCTGGGCAGGCGCGGGGTGCGGCGACGCAGTGCGCAGGCGTCAACAGGAACTCCGCCCGGGAATTGGAGGCGGGGCGATAGGCGGGGCTGGAATGCCGGCGGCGCGCTGCGGACGTGCGCAGGCGCACATCCCCTGGCCGCGGCGTTCGGGGCGGCCTGGTCCGGTCCGCCCGCCTTCGGTCGCTCCGCCTACGTCCAGGCTCCGCCTGGCGGCCCGAGTTGCGCAATCTGTAGCCGGGGAACGGCTACGTGGAGACCGGGCTGAGAGGCTGCGGAGCTGAGAGCTTGAAGCCTAGAGGGCAGTGGAGCGGGCGGAGCCTTAGTGGATGGGTTGCCTGGGGCCCGCCCTAATGGGGTGCACGCCGCGGGCCGGGCGTGTGTAATTTGGGTTGCTTCTCTGATCCTGGGACACTGACTCCAGCGCCGGACTGCTTGCTTGCGAAATTTTGCGTGCTTTTACTAACCTTGGGATCTCCGACCTGTAGAGAAAGGCGTTTTTAAGAAGGAGGCCTAGCTGTATCGCGCCTTTCACTGCTTCGTTTTCCTCTCCCTGTTGTGGGGTTGTTGGTGGATATTAAGCAGTTGCTCTCCGTCTCACCCAAGCGGTTTCCTTTGCAATTGGGCCCTTCTAAATCTTTGCTCAGATGTCGCCTTCTTGGTGAAGTCTACCCTGCCTACCCCACTTAAAGTAGCAGCGTCTCCAGAAGCCATTGACCAAATCTACTTTTCTCTGTAACATTATCACCTTCTGATGACTATACAGTGCGTCTATTTAGTATGCGTGTCCTCCCTTCCTTTACCCTAACCCCCAGGCTGCACAAAGGCATGGATTTTGTTCTGTTCGCCAGAGCCTACAAAATGAGCCTAGCATGTTGTAGTAGGTAGAAGGTAAACATTAGAGGAATGGATGGGCATGAATCTGGTTCCCAGGCAATAAAAGTGAGATGTCACTCATCTCGCTGGTGACTGGAGAGTGTGGGATGATGCGTGTAAATCTTAGTGTTAAAGTTAAGTACTTAGCTTTAGCCGCCTGTCCCTTTACACAGAGATAAGACTGGAGTGCAGAAGTGTCAAGTATTAAGCACCCAGTCACCAGAATAGTAAGTGACACCATAGGTGCTCGTGTGCTGCTTCCTTCCTACTAGCGCAGTGACCTCGGTGACCGCTGTTAGACTTTAAAAGTGAAGGTGAGCCGGACGATGGTGGCGCAGGCCTTTAATCCCAGCACTTGGGAGGCAGAGGCAGGCGGATCTCTGTGAGTTCGAGACCAGCCTGGTCTACAGGGCTAGTTCCAGGACAGGCTCCAAAGCCGCAGAGAAACCCTGTCTCGGAAAACCAAAAAAAAAAAAAAAAAAAAAAAAAGTGAAGATGAATACAAAGCAGTCACAATCAGACCACAGTGAGGACAATTACAAATGACCCCTTTGAGCCAGCCTCCTCAAGACAGTATCATTGTTCGGGTTTTCATGGATTCTAGAAGCTAGGCTGTAATTCTGTGTCCCAGCACTGTGGTAAATGTTTAATTCTCTGCCTCCAGTCTTCCTGTGGATCTAGTCTAAGTCACCAGGTGATCTCAACCCTTGCTCTGAAAACCTGGTAGCTGGAATTTCTGCCTTTAGCCATAGGGTTAGCCAAAGGCAAAAGCAGTATTGTTTGCAGTGTAATGGGATGCTAGGGGGCAAAATAAAACAGAAATTGACTTCCTTATGGACTTTCCCCTGCAAACCTGTTTCTTTTCTCCTAGTGTCCCCGAATTCGTGACATCTCCATCTCTCAAGGTACTCAGACCAAAGCTTAGACTCCATCCTTAAGTTCCTTTTGTCCCTGACTCCTGCTGGCTAGCCACCACATACAAACCATTGTCAGTCTTACCAAGTTTACTCTTCAATCTGTACCTTCAAGTTCAGCCATTTTTCCTCATTTCTACTTCTACAACATCACCAGTCGCCAATCTCCTAATGAATCTTCGATTCCAATTCCTACCCCCACAACAATCCAGCAGTCAAAGAAGCACCCAATATCCAATATGTTAAACTTCAGATATTGGTTTTTTTTTTCTTCTCCCTCTCTTTGGTTTTTCAGACAGGGTTTCTCTGTGTAGGCTTGGTTGTATTGAAACTCTTTCTGTAGTACAGGATGGCCTCGAACTCACAGAGATCTGCCTGCCTATTCCTCCCAAATATTGGAACCCATAAATCAAAAGCCGAGCAGTGGTGGCACACACCTTTAATCCCAGCACTAGGAGTCGGAGACAGACAGTTCTCTGTGAGTTCAAGGCCAACCTGGTCTACAAGAGCTAGTTCCAGGACTGGCTCCAAAGCTACGGAGAAACCCTGTCTCGAAAAACAAACAAATGGACAAAAAAAAAAAAAAAAAACATAAATTATCTCACATTTATTCTTAATCTCTGCGTTGGACTTCCTGATCAGACAGAATGACACAGTAATCAATTTAAGAGGAAAGTTATCTTTTGGCTTATGGTTTGAGAGGTGTCAGTCCATAGATGCTTGGTCGTGTCGTTTTGGGCCTGTGGCCACACAATAAGTTGTATTGGGGTGGGGGGCTGACAGTGGAGCTGCTGCTTTGTGGTATACCGACGCTAAGAAAGGGCAGAGGCGGGGCCTCCACTGCCTTCAATAGCATACCCCCAGCAACCTTAATTTTCTTTCACTTCACAGCTCCACCTTTATCACACAAGTCTTAGGGAGGAGATATTCAAACAAACACTC
>NW_026067897.1:16879928-16893362 GCF_014885135.2 Alexandromys fortis
AGAGAAACCCTGTCTCGAAAAACAAAAAAGAAAAAAAGAAAAAAGAAAAACAAAGAAAAAGAGAAAGAGAGATAGGAGGTGGGCAAGACCCACCTTTTAAAAGGGAACGTAACTAAGGTGCACAGGGGGATTGTTGGGCCCTAAAGCCCCACCAAGGAGGAGGTCGCCCCAAGAGACACTCACAGCAGCACGGTTGATGCAATAGCAAGAGGAATTTTTATTCTGCCACGGCAGAGGTCCCTCAGCCTCGAGAGGAGAAGGACCTCTGCTTTGTCCATTACAAGCTCTTTTAAAGGAAAAAAAAAACCACACAAAATCAGGGAGGGGGTAGTACAGAATCAAAGGGAAAGTCCAAAAATCATTCGTCAACTATTTTGACTAGTTCATACAATGGTCAGCTAACTCTACTTGATCAATGTTATGGCGGTTACAAGGAGGAACACCTTCAGGTCGTCTCACCCTAGTTCCAGGGTCCAGGTCTATTGAAGAAAGACTACAATGGGGATGGAAAGTACTCAAAGCTCCCGTGCACGCGTGGTTGGTTACTAGGGTCCTGGTTCCCAGAAAGGGGGGGGGTGTGCAGTAGTGCTAAGATGCCTCAAAGTCTTTCAGGATGCTCTTAGTGGCTGCAGCTGAGGACTTATCCTATCAAGACCCCAAGGGCAGGCCTGAATACTAACACTTTGGAAGGTCCTTGTTTAAAGGAAAAAGCCCAAGTAAAATGTTTTAGTCCTCTTCTAATCTTCTCTGAGATTGTCAGATGGTTTATGAAGTAAAGTGCATAGGTCGACAGGCTGATAAGATAAAAACGCAGGTCAGAAAAGTTCGAAGAAACTCTCACTCCCCATAAACCACAAGGAAGTGAAGGCATGTGTTTTTGCTGTAAATAGTTCATGGTCTTGTTTGTGGGGTTTTTATTCTTAGCCAATAAGGTGAGGTGCTCCTCTCTCTCCCAAGTCCCCTTTGTTTTCTGTTTTTTAATACCAGGATGAAAGTGTGAGACCTGAAAAACATTCAGTCACTCAACACAAGTTTTGAGTTTCTTTGTGCCAGCAATTGTTCTTCGAGGATACAGAAAGAGACTAAACAGTCATATCAGAGTTATTATACTGTAGTGGGATAAAAAGAAAAAATCAAAAAACCCAGAGAAAAGTATATAATGTATCAGGTGATAATTGAGTATGTGAAAAGGATCAGTTGTGGCCAGGAAAGGGAAAGTTACTATATGATGTTCTACCCATGGTTCATTTCCTCCCCAGCCCCCAGCATGGTCGCCTCAAGAAGATAGGCCCATTTAGAATATCTTTCCTTGCTGGCAGTGGAGCCCCCTCCCCTTTAATCCCAGCACTTGGGAGTCAGAAGCAGGTAGAGCTCTGTGAGTTTGAGGCCAGCCTGGTATACAGTGCAGGTTCCAGGGTAGGCTCCAAAACTACATAGAGAAGCACTATCTCAAAAAAAAAAAAAAATACCTCACTTGCTTACTGAGGTACATGCTGAGAGTTTTGTGGGATGTTAAATGTAATTCACACAGTGATCACTTTGGCAAGGGAAATTTAATTTTAAGACAGTATAACATTTAGACTTTGGCATGGATATTACTGACTGTATTTAGCCAGCTTTACAGTGAGAATTAGGAACAAAAAGCAGAGTAAGTTTTTTTTTAGTTGTGGGGGCGGGTGGGGATAGGAATATGCAGTTTAAACCAGGAAAGACTGCTTTGAGAAGGGACTCACAGGTAAGTGATTAAGTATCCAGCCATCCAGGCACTCAGAGGCCACTGCGGTATTGGTTCCAGGAGGCCTGGAACCTGGAGGTTACCCTCCCTGCAGCTGCCCCAGCTGCCCTTACCTACATAATCCAACCATTTTGGTCACCTGACCCTTTTGGTCTTGGGCCTCCCGGCTGCTGCCCCTGGTTCCCCTTCTATGCTCTCTCCCGTTCCCTCCCCTCCCTTCCCACCTGGCTCAGGGTTGTATCTCTCTGGACTCCACCAGATGTCCCTGCCTCTGGCTATGTTCTCCCACGTATCGACAACGAACTCTCTTCCACCACACCTAGGACCAGTCATCTTCCTTCCTCATGTACCTTTCCTTAGTTCTTTTTTCTTTTCCCATTCGTCGTGCTAATCCTGAGATCCGCCAGAGAAAAACCAGTTCCGCTGTTTTGGGCCAAATTCAAAACAATTTTTTTGTTAAAATGTTAAATACTGACCACGCTGAAATTTGGGCCATGAGAATTTGAGTACATTTGTGCCGCCACACTATTCTGCCTCACCCAGGGGCCCCAGAACACAGGGTCACATGATCACACAATCACAAACCGAGTCCTCTGAAAATACCAGCTTAAATTCATCTTTTCTTAACTAATTTTTCTCAGCTATAGTGATAGTGATGACAAAACTCATTCAGCTGGCAACGCGGTGACGCGCAAAGTCTGAACTGATTCCCTTCAGAATCCTAGCGGCGCTTTACTCCAGCTCCTTCAGGGGAAGCTGAAGCGGAGCTGACTTCGTTTTAATACGCTGGCTGCTTCGTCAGGCTTTTAGGCCTGATGTAAATTATTCCAAATCCAGTTACGTCTCTCCACCCCCATTCTCCTTTAAAACTCCCCCTCCCCGTGTAGCCGTATGAATGAAAATGAGTTCACTTGTTCCTCATCGCACTGGCCTGCTTCCGATAGCTAGTGGCCACAATGAAACCTAAGGCTGCTCTCAGGGGTCCTGGAAACAAGCCGCTACCGTCTGCATGGACCTTTAACAAATCCCTGTGGGACTGCTTGAGGGCTAACACCTGGACTATAAAAGGTATAGACAGCCCCACACGCTACCTTGTGCCTACCAAGCTCAAGTCCCCCCTAACTTCCTGTTGGTCTTCGGTTGGTACCCAGTCTCTCCAGATTTATAAAAAGTAACTTTCCTCGGTTTCTTGCTTTTTCATTTGATCTCATTGTATCTAACCTGACCAACACACCTGGACTTGAGTCCTCCTGCCCTCAGGGCTCTTCTAGAGTGTGGCTGCTTTGGCTTGTGGCCTTTCTTAGAGCTAGACCTTGTGGGGCTCAGGGCAACCTGGCCACACATAATGGGGCCCAGACCATGTGGGGTCCACAGCAGCCTGGCCACATGTGGGACCCAGGGGCCCAGACTCCAGAGCTGCCACTGTTCCAGGAGAAGTCACAAGCTGCCACCACCCAGGGAGGGCCAACATCTAAAGGGAAGTGAGTGCCTAACATTCCAGCCATTAGATAAGACCACCAGACGTCCCTGAGCCCAGGACTCACCTCTTCTCCTTTTGCCAAGACCCTTAGACAAACGTCAGTCAATCAGGGAAATCATCTCACCCCAACCTCTACTATGATAAAACAAACAAACAAACAAACAAACAAAAAAAACCCAAACCTTTTCCGACTAGGTAGGCTTGGGACTTTCTGCTCTGAACTGCAGCTTCAGACAGACCTGGAGAGTCCAAGGCTCTTTGCTTTTACATTCAGGACTCAGTCTCCTAGTTGGTTTTTGGGAGACTCTGTGATCTGGGCATAACAGTCAATACTAAGTAAGATTTAAAACACAGGGCTGGAGAGATGGTTCAGTGGTTGGGAGCACTGACTGCTCTTCTAGAGGACCCAGGTTCAATTCCCGGTTCAACTCCAGGATCCAGCACCCTCACACAGATATACATATAGGCTAAATAGCAATAAAATAATTTTTAAAAAGATTTAAAACACAAAGAATATTGTTATTGGCAAGAATAATAACAGTCAGATGCCTAGCCATTGAGCAAAGCCTCCTTTCATAAGATGATTATTTATTAATGAAATAATAATATCTGCCTCCCAAGTGCTGGGATTAAAGGCATGAACCATTGCTGCCTTTTTTTTTTTAATTTCTGCTTCTTGATTGTGGATGCAGTGAGACCAACTGTTTCAAGTTCTTTCTGCCTGTCTTCACCACCATGATGGACTATATGGTTGAACTATGAGTTGGAATTAAGCCTTTCTTAATTTCTTAAGTTGTTCTTATCAGCATATTTTATTACAGCAGCTAAACCAGAAACTAAGATAGCCCCTTACATTTTTGTTTGTTTTTAGACAAGGTCTTGTTAAATTACTTAGGCTGGGCCTGAACTCACAGTACTGCCTCAGATGTCAAAATAGCTCGGGTTACAGATTTGCACTGTAAGCCTCTCCCTTTTAAATGCATATTGTTTTTAAATTTGTTGCACCTATTGATTTTTGTTGTTGTTGTTTTTCTAGACAGGGCTTTTCTTTTTTCGAGACAGGGTTTCTCTGTGGCTTTGGAGCCTGTCCTGGAAGTAGCTCTTGTAGACCAGGCTGGTCTCGAACTCACTGAGATCCACCTGCCTCTGCCTCCCAAGTGCTGGGATTAAAGGCGTGTGCCACCACTGCCTGGCTAGACAGGACTTTTCTATGTAACAGCTCTAGCTGTCCGGTCTAGCTCTGTATACCAGGCTGATCTCGAACTCACAGAGATTTGTCTTCCTCTGCCTCCCAAGTGCTAAGATTAAACCCTGCACCACTAGTGCCAACTTGTTTTTTTTTTTTTTTTGTTTTTGTTTTCGTTTTTGTTTTGAGACAAGGTTCCTCTGCGTAACAGCCTTGGCTGTCCTATAACTCACTCTGTAGAACAGACAGGCCTTGAACTC
This sequence comes from Alexandromys fortis, assembly GCF_014885135.2. Classification (NCBI taxonomy): domain Eukaryota; kingdom Metazoa; phylum Chordata; class Mammalia; order Rodentia; family Cricetidae; genus Alexandromys; species Alexandromys fortis. The sequence continues at coordinate 16,884,590 of NW_026067897.1, forward strand.
AGAGATCCTCCTTCCTCTGCCTCCCACGTGTTGTGATTAAAGGCGTGCACCTCCACCATCCAACTGTACCTATTGCTTAATGTCATCTTTCCTGCAATAACCCAGGTATTTTGGTGGATTTTGCTCACTCACATCCTTTAAACACCAAGAAGTGGGACTGGACAGAGAAAGGGCTCAGTTAATAATGAAAAGAAAGTGTAGTCTCTGGTCAAAGCAAGCAAATCCAAACACATTGGTGGTGTGTGAATTAAACAGTTCAGACTTAATCACTACCAGTGATATCGAAGTGGATCGGAGCATTTCACGGTTTGGCAGAATTTACTTTTGTTACAATGGTTTGGGAAGTCATTGAGTTGTGCATGTATATAGCAGCCAGCAGAGTCATGAGGGAGACAAGGAGGTAGCTCAACCCCACACGACCAAGGAGCCAGTGCTGGTTAAAAGTTTGGGAGTCTGACCCTGAATTATTTATTTTAGCCACGTTTGAGCATAACACAATTTGGTGTCAGTTTTTCTGATGATAATTAACACTACTATCCCATGTGCACAATAAAGCACAAAGTAAGCCAAATAACAATCAGCTGTCACTGCATTGAAACTCTTTGCAAAGTCCAGGACGTCGTCCCAGAGATGGGCTCTATAGACAGGCTGAGAAAAACAAACTCACGGTAAGAGTCAGGGGTAGGGTTGGGTGTAGTCTTGGACACACTGCCTAGAGGTCACTAGGCTATTAACCAGGTCTGCTCCCAGCCTTCTGGGTGAATGGCAGGTTATTCATCTCTTCCTTTGAAGGAGCAACCCACATGACCAATGTTCCTGATTCCCCTAGTGCTTATCTATGAGTATACAGACCTCTGAGCTGTCTATATTTAGTCTCACAGATAGTTTGTCTATTTATTTAGACAGGAACTCCTGAACTCAGGATGGCCTTGAACTTGTCACGCCTCTGGCCACTGAGGATGACCTTAAAGAACTCTTTTTTTTTGTTTGTTTGTTTTGTTTTTCAAGACAGGGTTTCTCTGTAGCTTTGGAGACTGTCCTGGAACTCCCTCTGTAGACCAGGCTGGCCTCCAACTCACAAAGATCCTCCTGAGTACTGGGATTAAAGGCGTGTGCCACCACCGCCCAGCTAAAAAACTCTTAAAATGAATGAACTTCTAATCTTTAGCTTCCCAGGGCTGGGATCACAGGGGTACACCACCTTGTCTGGCTCATACAGATGATTCTTTTAGAATCTCAGCTCTTATAATCACCAAAGCCTTGTCATGAACATCCTGGAAACAACCTTCCTTGGTTTAACCACCTGTTTGGGTTTGGGTTCTACGATGTCGTCGGCAGTTACTAGGGCAAAGGCCTAACATCCCTCCTTTTTATGTTTAAACAGTACTGTTTATGCAATTCAACATTCCTTTTTCTTATTTGAACTGATTTTCTCATCAGTTTTGCAAGAGAGTTAAAAAATTATTAGCAATACATTGTGAAATAGATCTTTTGCTAAAGTTCAGTGTGTTTAAAGAGTCTCCCTGAGACCCCAACCCACAACATTCTTTTTCCTTATTCCGAAAATGTTCTTAGTTTTAGTTAAAGCTGAATTTTTTTTTTTTTTTTTTTTTTTTTTTTTTGAGACAGGGTTTCTCTGTGGCTTTTGGAGCCTGTCCTGGAACTCGCTCTGTAGACCAGGCTGGTCTCGAACTCACAGAGATCCGCCTGCCTCTGCCTCCCGAGTGCTGGGATTAAAGGCGTGCGCCACCATCGCCCAGCAAAACTGACTTTTACACATAATTTATTTCAAATACACTTGGTTTATCTCTCTTTAGCTAAAAAACATACCTAGCCTTTTGCTTAAATCATGTGTATTTCCTAATTAATTTGTTCTCATTTAACTCTCTAGCATGTGGGTCCCATATCAGACAAGACTCTGAGTCTCTACCTGAGGATGCTTAACAGAATAATTAACAAAGGGACAAGATTTGTGTTTTGTGTTGAGATGAAGGAATGTTCCAGAACACCAGTAGGCCTTGATGGACTCTGGGGAGGGGGGGTGTACATTTCAGCTTTTGGTCTTTTGCAGCTGATTATCTGATCTATATGTTGCCAGAATGTGCTGAGTGTTCTATTGCAATTAGAATATCATCTTCCCATAAAGTAAATTCTGAACAAATTTACATAAATCTGGAAGAAACTTCAGAGCACAACTTTTTAAAAAATTTAAATGGAAAAGTGCAGGTTCCTTTTTTTAATTGTCCTAATATCGCTATTTGTAATTTTTTTTTCCTTTGCAATGTAAATTTACTGGTTTTGCAGAGCTGTTGCACTCTGAATGAGTTAAGAAAGCTTCAGATCCAGGTCTGGTCGGTAGAGTGTCAGAGTTCCAGCTCTGAGCGGGGGAAGGCTTTGCTGTAGCTGTGAAAGGGAAGGCTGCCCCAGTGGTAGTGTTCCAGCTCTGAGGGGGAAGTTTCTTCTAAGGAAGTGTTATAGCTCTGAAGGGCAAGGTATCCTGGCAGCCTGGAATCATGGAAAACCACAAAGCCACAAGAAACAACAAACCTCACATAAGAGTTTTATTTATTATTTCTCTTTTAGATTGACTCAATCTTGTGTAGCCTTGGGTGACTTTGAATTTACAGAGATCCATCAGCCTCTGCCTCTGCAGTGCTGGGATTAAAGGTGTGTGCTACCACTGCCTGGCCTTTATGGCTAACTAGTGTGGCTAGCGCTGCACTCTGATCTTCAGGGAAGCTTTATTTGTTACAGCACAAACAAAATATCACCATAATGCAGGGGGCCCTACAATAACTAAGAGAAAACAGTAACTGATATAGTTATATTGAGAAAGAAAAAAAAAGGAAGAAAGGAAAGAAGGAATGGAGGAAGAAAAAAGGTGAAAAGCGTCAAATCTACAAAACTGGGAGCCAATTCTATTAAATGCTTAATGTGCAAACATGAGGAGCTAAATTTAATACTTAGGACCCATGTAGAAAAACCGAGCATGAGCCAGGCGACGGTGGCGCACGCCTTTAATCCCAGCACTCGGGAGGCAGAGGCAGGTGGATCTCTGTGAGTTCGAGACCAGCCTGGTCTACAGAGCTAGTTCCAGGACAGGCTCCAAAGCCACAGAGAACCCCTGTCTTGAAAAACCAAAAAAAAAAAAAAAAGCATGCTGGTATATACTTGTAATTCCAATGCTGGGCAGGCAGGGAATAGAGGATCCCTAGGGCTCTTGGGCCAGCTAGCTTCAGGTTAATGAGAAATCCTGACTTAGAAAACAGGGTGGACAGCTTGCTTGTGATGTCTTTCCCAGTTGTTTTTTTTTTTACTGAATTACCCAGAAACTCTCTCGTTGTTGAAACTCTTCCTGGGCCCTCTTGGATGTCCACGGAAGGCCATCTCAGTCCTGTCTAGGTGGAGCCATCCCCTCTCGGATGTCCATGGAAGGCCATCTCAGTCCTGTCTAGGTGGAGCCATCCCCTCTCGGATGTCCATGGAAGGCCATCTCAGTCCTGTCTAGGTGGAGCCATCCCCTCCTCCCCATCTGTTTTCCGTTTCCAATCCTTTGGCGAGAGGAGCTGCTCTCTGACTAAACACATTCTTTTCAGTCTTTGAAAATGATCTTTACACTTAGCCAAACAGCCATCATTCCTGCTTTTGAAACGATGACCTTGAAGTGAAAGCCAGCACCCAGCAGGCACCTAATCATTCCTCTCTTTTTTAATGGTATTTTTGTTCTCAACATTTATTCACTGTAGCTTTTTGTTTTATAGATTTCACAGCCTCTCCAGAGGCTTTTGTGGTGCTTGGGTGTGTTTTTATTTCCTTGACACTTAGTAGTTGATGTCATTCAGCAAGCATAATAGGTTCTGTACAAACAAATCCATAATGTCCTGAACCTTCCTTCCTTCCTTCTATCCTTTCTAATAGGTTGTTCCCACATTTCCCATGCTGACCTTGAATTTGCTATGTCTCCAAGGCTTACCTTGAGATCACTGTAATTCTCCTGTCTCAACCTCCTAAGTGTTGTGGTTGTGAGTAGTGTACGTGCACAACCACACCCACTGTAGCGGGCCTTTTCATATAACGAGATTGTGGTCTGTCGTGGACATTATCGTATCCTTCACAGGGATTCCCCAAGCTCCCATATGTGGCTTTCTTTCCATAGCTTTCCCGTTTCATGTCTTCTCTCTCTGTGAGAAGAGAGCATTAAGTGGGGGAATGTGGGATAGCAGAAACGAAGCTTATTTTAATGCTTTTGGCTGGGTTGCTAGCAAGGTTAAAGGACGAAGTGGACTCTATAAACCTCATGACTTCCATCCATCCTGAGGATGCTGTAGAGAGTTTGACGAGCTATTAGAGCCATTTCACAAGCTCTTGTGTGTAAACCACTCTGTACACTAACTGTGGCACAGTAGGTTTTAGATTTTATCCTCCTCAAAAGAAAAAAAAAACTGCGTGGTGGTGGTGCACACCTTTATTCCCAGCACGTGGGAGGTAGAGACAGGTGGATCTTTGTGAGTTCAAGGCCAGCCTGGTCTACAGAGCTAGTTCCAGGACAGGTTCTAAGGCTACACAGAGAAACTCTTTCTCAAAGAACAAATAACAAAGTAAAACAAAAAAACAAAACTACTGTGGCCAAGGCAATGTAGAGAAATAACTGTTTAATTGGAATTTACAGTTGTAGAAGAATATGAACCCGTCATCATGACACAGAACATGGTAGCAGGCGGGCAGCCATGACACGGAACATGGTAGCGTAGCAGGCAGCCATGACACGGAACATGGTAGCGTAGCAGGCAGGCAGCCATGACACAGGAGCAGCACCTAAGAGCTCATAGCCTGATCCTCAAACAGGAAGCAGCATACTGGAAATGGTGTGGGTCTTTTGAAACCTCAAACACAGTCCGAGTGATATAACCCTTCCAACAAAACCACACTTCTTACTCCTTCCCAAATAGTTCCAGCATTTGTGAACCAAGTATTCGAACATACAAGTCTATGGAGATTTTCATTCAAACTAAGCATGGCCACAGGGAACTTACTTTCTTTCTTTCTTTCTTTCTTTCTTTCTTTCTTTCTTTCTTTCTTTCTTTCTTTCTTATGTATGCAATATTCTGTCTGTGTGTATGTATGACTGCAGGCCAAAAGAGGGCACCAGACCTCATTACAGATGGTTGTGAGCCACCATGTGGTTGCTGGGAATTGAACTCAGAACCTTTGGAAGAGCAGACAATGCTCTTAACCACTGAGCCATCTCTCCAGCCCCACAGGGTACTTTCTATAAGTGAGAAGTTACCAGCGTTTGTCCCAAGCCCGTATTAACATAGTTATTGGACATGGCCATTCCTAGAGAACCATGGTGAACATTGTGACAGTCTGCATAACTCTTCATTCTTTGGATTTTAATGTTTTTGTGCTCACAGGTCTCCTGGCATTCCAAAGGTCATCACAACAGTGGACAAGAATCTGCTTAGTTTTTAGAACACTGTGCCATTCAGACTTCTAGTTAGGGCAGGATCAATCTTAATTTCATCTGTAAACTCACCCAGTACCTATTTCCTACCCTAACCATGATGAGAGAAGTGTTTTTTCTAACTGACTTGTGGGACAATCATAACAATATCTTACCATGAAAACAGCAATTAGGCTTTCTTTTTTTCTTTCTTTCTTTTTTTTTTTTTTTTTGTTTTTCGAGACAGGGTTTCTCTGTAGCCTTGGTGCCTGTCCTGGAAGTAGCTCTTGTAGACCAGGCTGGCCTCGAACTCCCAGAGATCAGCCTGTCTCAGCCTCCCAAGTGCTGGGATTAAAGGCGTGCGCCACCACCGCCCGGCTGCAATTATGCTTTCAACAGGTTGAATACCTACCATGTGTTATATATGCTGCCTGGCTCTTTACATGTGTCTTTGTTATTTTGATTAAAAGATATTCTTTTATGGTTTGGATATTGTGTTGGATTAGAAAAAAACTGGCTCCAATAGGGAGTGGCACTATTAAGAGGTGTGGCTTTGTTGAAGTAGGTATGACCTTGCTAAAAGAAGTGTCACTGTGGGATGTGCTTTGAGGTCACCTATGTTCAAGCTATGCCCAGTGTGGATCACAGACTCCTTCTGCTGCCTGTGGATCAAGATGTAGAACTCTCAGCTCCTTCTCCAGCACCATGTCTGTCTGCACCATGTCTTACTATGATGGTAATGGACTAAACCTCTGAAAAAAGGCACCACCTCAATGAAATGTTTTCCTTTATAAGAGTCACAGTGTTAGCCTAGTGGTGGTGGTGCACACCTTTAATCTCAGCACTCAGGAGACAGAGGCAGGTAGATTTCTGTGAGCTAGAGGCCAGCCTGGTATACAAGAGCTAGTTCCAGGACAGGCTCCAAAGCTACAGAGAAACCCTGTCTCGAAAAACCAAATCAAAAAAGAAAAAAAAAAGAGTCATGGTGCTATCTTCACAGCAATTGAAACCCTAACTGAGACAGATTGATTGGGTTGTATGAGAGATTTTAGGAGGTGAGGGCTAGTTGAAGGAGGGAGACCACTAGAGGTAGGTCCTTTGAGTTATCTTGGTCCTGGCTCCTTCCTTTCTCCTTTGGCTTCACCTGCTACCATGAGGTAGCACTTCTGCCCTGTGATCTCACAGCTGTGGTGGTCTGCTCCACCCTGGGCCCAGAATCAACAGAGCTAGAGTCTATGGACTGAAAGCGCTGCACTTGGGAGTCAAGATAAATCTCTCCTCCTGCAGGCCGTGTTCGGTGTTTTGATTGCCAGTTTAGGAATCCTTTGGGATTGGTTAGTGGGAGGTTTTCTCGAAGGTTTGTCATGGCAGAGAAACCGTGGGATGCTGTAAACAGAGCTTACTTACAGTGTGGTTCTGCTAGAACACCAGATACCCATGGGAAGTCTAATAGTGAAGACTGAGCTCATGAGGTTCCAGTTTCAGATGAGAACCATGACTGAGAATAAGACCATTCATGTCACATTCTGACAAAGCACTTGCTGCACGCTGCCCCTGTCCTGAGACTACTGGGAGGCTGAACTAAAAAGTATCGGACTAATTAATCTGGTGTAAGGAACGTCAAGTGTTCAGGAGATGGCATAGCCATTGTTGCCTGTGTTTGGCCAGATTTACAGTGAGAAACAGGATCAAAAAGCAGAGCAGAAAGACTTGACAGATTTATGGTTCGTCCATAAAAGCCTGTGTAAAGTTAGCCTAAGAAAGTCATGGTAGTGAAAGAGACTGGGAACTTTAAAAAGAAGCCAAGTATTTTGCACAAAGGCAATAGGAAAGATGCCACAAAAGCATCTCTGAAACTGGCCGGACTGCACCCAATGCAGGTACAAAGGTTTAAAGGTCTTTCTTTTTGAAACCCATTTAAAAGCCCACCTAGGAGAAGAGAAATCTGGGTAGTGTCGCCGGACCAGAAATGTCTAGGACAGTGTTCATCATTTCCAGCCACCCTGGCATTTAGAAGCTACCATGATCATGGTTCAAGTGAGACAGACTGCTGCTTGAGTTGGTTGAGGGCAGATCCAGGCATCATCCACGTATTGCTGGTTTTATAGGTATACAGAATGCAAATGAAGGGGTCGGGGGAGCCAGAACCCAAACCTTCAAGCAAGTGTCAGAGGGTGAAACAATGTGTGTAGCAGAGCCAGGCTTTCCGAAGGGGACTGGTGAGGTGTGCAACTATAGCAGTGGATTCTGAACGGTTCTGGAGACCCCAGGAAGTTAGAGATGCTAGGAATGTGGACTATCTGCCAGGCAAAGCCAGGCACTATGAATGGAGTCAGTGGAAGGGAGGGAGGTCTGTGTGCTGCAAACGGCCAGGCCGTATGAGTGGCCAGGACCTCAGGGGCACGCATCTCAAGGCTAGTGCCCTGATGCCAGCCATGAAACGACAGATGCCGATTCTGCTTTAATCTAATTTTTCTTTATTTGTTTAATTGGGGCTGGCTTACGGTTTCAGAGGTTTAGTCCATTATCATCATGGTGGGGAGCATGGCGGCATGCAGGCAGATGCTGGAGCAGGAGCTGAGAGCTACATCCTGATCTGTAGGCAGGAAGAGACAAAGAGAAAGCTGGACAAAGACAGACAGCAAGAGAAACAAAAACAGGAGAGGCAGGAAGCACATTGGGAAGGGGAGGGCCTTGGTATCCAAGGCACTGGCTTGGTCACTTGGTGTCCCTGGTCAAATCACTTAAATGCTCTGGATCATAATTCCACTTCAGTAAAGGGGATTATATTTTCTATTTTGGAGTCTATGTGAAATTTGCACGTACAATTTCTGACATGAGAAAGATGCTTAATTGCTGAAGAATTATAGTTTATCTATATAAATATAGATATATTAGAAATAAAAAGGTTTGAATGACATATTTGTTAAGAAAGGTTTTTTAAAATTTTTTAATTTTTATTTATTATTATTATTATTTATCTTAGAAGGGGTTTCTACAACACGTACCAATACATATGGGCACAGCCACAAGGCATTTCTGGGGATTGGGAAGTAAAAGCAGTTGGGAGAGGACCTATGGAGTCTCAAAGGAGCTCAGTAAAAAGTACATTAATTTCTTATTCATGTTTTGAACTATGTGAGAAGTGAAATGAAGGAGTCAGCAGATAGAGGCCAATGGATGGGATTCGTTAGTGATCAATGCTTTTCTAGAGAGGGGTGCTTCCTTTTCTGAGCAGTGGGGTTCCTAGTGCTTGAATCCAGGGTTTGATGCCTGCAGCCATTGGTCTTAGGTAACACCAAAACCCAGCTGCTTCCCTTTTTTTTTTTT
>NW_026067897.1:16893429-16912498 GCF_014885135.2 Alexandromys fortis
ACAACATTCTGCCTCCATGTATGCCCGCACCACCAGAAGAGGGCACCAGATCTCATTACAGATGGTTGTGAGCCACCATGTGGTTGCTGGGAATTGAACTCAGGACCTCAGGAACAGCAGCCTGTGCCACTGAGCCATCTCTCCAGCCAGCTGCTTCCCTTTTGAGAAAGGTATCACACCCGAGGGGCAGTGCAAGCACATGGAAAGCGTTAAATCATACCCCATTTCTTCCAAACTCACCAACCAGGCAAGTTCTCTCATCTCCTCGGCAGAGCATGGGAAGGAACAGAACCCGGGGGTTGTGTTAACTGCGCACTTGCATGGACTGGAACCACCAAGAGCTGGTCAGGGATGAACCGTTCTGGGTCTGTATGTGAAGCTAGAATAGCTGAGGGAGTGAGGGGGCCTTTAGAATTGGCTCCAGAGTGAAGGATAATGGAGGAGTGAGTGCTTGCTGATGTCTGATAACTGGCTTGCCGGGGATGGGGACCCACATTATATGAAGGATCATTTAAATAATTTGTAGATCATAGTAGCAATTATTATAATGATGAAATGTTTCCTTTAAGATCTACATGGCCAGTTGAGTTTCCCAGAATGTTCTTACTGATTTTTTTTACTCAGTATTTGTCTCCAAAGTGAACCTGTGTTATCAGCACAGCAACTTTTTGACAAATGGTCATAAAGATGGTAGAAAGACCAACTAAGAAGCAATAGGCAGGGTATGGAGGCACACACATTTTATCCCAGGACTAGGAAGGAAGAGGCAGGTTGATCTCTGGGACTTTGAGGTCAACCTGGTCTACATAGAAAGTCCCAGGACAGCCAGAGAAGGCCTGTCTCAAAAATCTATTTTTTTTAAATATTTATTTATTTATTATATTATGTGAATAGCATTCCTTCCACGTGTGCCTGTAAGCCAGAAGGGGGCGCCAGGTCTCATTATAAATGGCTGCAAGCCACCATGTGGTTGCTGGGAATTGAACTCAGGACCTCTGGAAGAGCAGTCAGTGCTCTTAACCTCTGAGCCATCTCTCCAGCCCCCTGTCTCAAAAATCTAATACCAAAACAAGCTCTTTGTAAGTGCGTGTAACTTACATCTTAATAATAGCTGTATTTAACACTCCAGATGGTAAAAATCTGTGAAACGGATCACTGAGGAAGACTGCTTAGTCCAAAGTAGATCCTGCAGAGTTGGTAGATTACTGCCCCTGTAACCATTCTTTTCTTTCTTTCTTTTTCTTTTCTTTTCTCTTTTTGCTTTTTCGAGACAGGGTTTCTCTGTGAAACAGCCCTGGCTGTCCTGGACTTAGCTCTTGTAGACAAAGCAGGCCTTAAACTTACAGAGCTCCACCCGTCTCTACCTCCTAAATGCTGGGATTAAAAGTGTGTGCCACCACTGCCTGGCTCTGTAACAATTCTTTTTCTGTCCTGTGAGCCAGCTCCCAAATAATGACATGGAAACTTCTCACTAATTATGAAAGCTCAGCCTATAGTTTAGGCTTCTTCCTAACTAGCTTGTAAAACTTAACCCATTTATATTACTTTACATTGTATCACGTGTTGTTACCTCTCTTCCATCTTGCACCTCCTGTTTCCTCTCCGTCTCTCCTTGTGTTTCCCTCTCATGCTTAGATTCATCCTCCTCTTCCTCTCTCTCTCGAAATCCTGCCTGCATCTCCCGCCTAGCTATTGGCCATTCAGCTCTTTATTAAATCAATCAGAAGGTGCCTTGGCAAAGGCATCTTTACAGTGTAAACAAATGTTTCATAACACACTCACCTCTTCCCATCCATCCCAAGAAGTCTCTGGGTGTCCCTACTGAAGAGGATCACAGCAAGGCCAGCAGGGGACAGTGTGGTTCATGGTGGTCTCTCATATAGGCAGCCAGACCACAGGCTGTGGTTACTAGAGGAACTGAGAAGGGGCTAAGCCAGGGCCTCTTCCTGGTTGTGCTCCAGGGGTGGAATCAGGAAACTAGAAGTGAAGGTTTGAGGTGTCATTGCAGAAGCGAAGAAACTTCCTGCCCTTTGCATCCACCTGACTAGAGGCCAGACCAGTAAGAACCACGGTCCTCTGCTGATGGCACAGGCTCACTCTGGATGGATGATGAATGTTTTAATTCTGAAGTTGAGTGGGGCAGGACTTTACCAGTCTGTGTTGAGAGAACTGGGAGGCATGACATACATTGGCAGCAAAGCAGAGTTTTCTAGTTAAATAATTTTGAGTCTTAGGGGAAACAAACAGAACCACAGCCATCTAATTCCTGAACTGCTGTTTTTCCTGCCCCAGGTTCTATGTTTACATACACCCAATCCCCACCATCCCCACCCTGTGAGAGTATATAGCTCTGCAAACACATCAACAGAGGCTTATGTACTAAATGTTATTTAGATTATCCCAATTCTATTTCATATGATTACAGTAAGGGCTGCTTCAGGTTTAACTACATGTTTTGAAGCTGGAAAGTAATACAGCATCTAAGTTAGGGTTTCTATTGCTGTGAACAGACACCATGACCATGGCCACTCTTAAATGAAAACGTTTAATTGGAGTGCCTTACAGTTTTACTAGTGTAGTCCTTTATCATCAGTAGAAAAGCAAAACATCCAGCCACTGGCTCTTACCTCTACCTCAGTTCCAAACGGTGATCCTGTCTATAGGAATCCTCAGAATGAAACTCCCTGAGAGCTGTCCCCTCCCATCTTATATTCCTTTCTAGGGCTGGGATTAAAGATGTGCACCATTATCGCCCGGTTTCTATGCCAAACTAGTGTGGTTACTGGGATTAACAGTGTGTGTGTGATCTATTCTAGAAGCAGAAAAACCAATACATACAATTTGCTTGATGAGATAAAATCTCCCGCTCTCCTCCCCAGTATTTTTCCAATGATCGTCTTTGCTTCTAAAGATAGGAATTTACTTTTGAATCTGATTTAAATTTAAAGTCTCCAAAGTGAGGAGACCTACAGTGAGCATTGGAGCCACTCCTTAGTCTACAGCACTCAGTAATCAGGGCCTATCAGACCAGAAAGATCAAGGGAGATTTCCGGTAAGATGAGGAGCCTAGGTGTTCAGGGCTGTGCAGCAGGTTAAACTGGAAAGCTTCACGTGGCTCAAGTGACCAGAAGAAGCCAGAAGAAAGCATTGGGTGTTCTCTGCCAAGCATTGGGTGTTCTCTGACACTCCATCTATTCCTTTGCGGCAACGTCTCCCTCGGAATCCGAGGCTTGCATTTTCTTGGCTAGGTTGGTGCCAGTGGGCTTCTGCTTGATCCTCTTGTCTGCCCTGCCTTGGAGCTGGAGATACAGTCATGAACAGGATGCCCAGCTTGCTGTATAGGTTATTGAATCTAAACTCTGGCCCTCATGATTGGGTAGCACCTGTATTTAAATGCCAGGCCATCTTTCCAGCTACGCTCAGCCACTTGTGAAGCTTCATTTTGCGTCCTTTTACTTGCTACTACTCTTGAGACACACCGACATTGCTCAATCTCTCAGCTATTTTACAGTTGTGGCTGTGTCCCGAGCCACCCGGTCCTAGCTAACACCTGAGTATCCTTCATCTCACAGCTGAATTTCTACTATTTCAGGAAAATATCCTCCGATTCACAGTCCTGGTCTTGTAAGAGAGTTAAAAGCTTGCCCCATACTCTGAACTCTTTGTCTCGTAAAACCGATTACAATGTGTAAGATAAACCTATCTACCCATGATCCTTTAATCCGAACTGCCTCTTTCATTAGGCAGTGACTCCCACTGGGGGCGAGGCTGTTCGGTTTGGGCTCCTTGAGTTTCCCAGGTAAGAGGTAGGTATTGAGCTTTAAATATATATACAATACAGTCCAAAGATTCAGAAAAATATATGTAATTGTGATGGTTAAATTCATTGTCATCTCTGGACGTGTCTGTGTGAGTGTTTACAGAGCGGGTAGCGAGAGAGGAAGGCTCATCCTGGATGCGGGTGACATCATCCCATGGGAAGGAGCTCAGGCACAATGAAAGGGAGAAAGGCCAAACCAGAGAGGCACTGGTGACAAGCTCCCTCCTCTGCTTCCCGGACACCATGATGTGAATTGCTTGGCTACGTCACACCCACCCCATCATGAGGAACTGAATCCTCTGGAAAAAAAAATCCTGAAATAACTCTCACTCCTGGGGCTGTTCTGCCAGGTACTGGGTCGTGGTGTTGAGAAAGTAACCAACATGGTGACTCTTGCCAGTACCAGTGCCGTGCACTCTCCCGATGGCTTTCCTAAATCCAAACCTAGCCAGAATCGTTTCAAAGCAGTGTTTTTAATTTGTAAAATTACATTTATTTACTTGTTTTGTGTGTGCCAGAGGACAGCTTTGGGGAGTTGGTTCTCTCCTTCCACTACGTGGATTCCAAGAATCAGACTCAAAACTGTCAAGTTTAGTGACAAGCAACTTCACCCAGGTGGCCATATCAGTAGTTCTCAAAAGAAATTCTTTTTAAGAACAAAAATATTGGCGTGAACTAAAACTTGTATGAGTTTCTGTCAGCCCTTCAGCTCTTCTTTCCTCACTGGAGAGAGCTTTCATCATAAAGGTATTGTGTTCCACCTCTGCAAGACTAAGTTACAAGTTGCTTGGATAATCCATCTAATTGTAGATCCAGAAATGATAATATTTAGCTTTGGAAACTGTATGTGGATGGCCAAACTCATCTCTATCTAAGTTGCTAGGTCATAGCTCATGCTTAGCTTTACCCTTTCCTTCCTTTCTTTATCTTCTCCTAAGACTTATTCCTCCCTCCCTCTCTCCCTCCCTTCCTCCCTGTTTCTCTCTCTCAGTGTGTATTAGAGCCATTGGAACTGGAGCCACAGATGGGTGGCATCTTCATGTGGGTGCTAGGACCTAAACCCGGATCCTCTGCAAAAGCAGCTAGTGCTCTTAATTGCTGAGCCATCACTCCAGCCCACTGTGGCAGCGCTGTTCCCCGGGCAGACTGTCTTGAGCTGTAGAAGAAAGCCAAGCTAAGCAGGAGCCTATGGGTAAACCAGGAAGCTATATCTTCTATGGTGTCTACTATGCTTCTTTGATTGTGCGTGAGTTCTCTGGATGATACTGTGTGAAATATCAAGCAGACCTGCCTCGACTTTCTCTGATGATGGACTGTGATCATCAAGTATGCACCTGGTGCCCACAGAGACCAGAAGAAGGTATCAGATCCCCTGGAGTTCCAGTCATAAGCCACCATGTGGGTGCTGGGCTGGGAACTGAACCCAGGGCCTCTGCGAGAGCAACAAGTGCTCTTAACAGCAGAGCCATCTCTCCAGCTCCTTGGCTGTCGTGTTTTATCACAGTAACAATTAAAAAAACAAGAACACAGAGTCTGCAACTTAAAATCAGCTAGCCTCAGTTTACTTATATGTAAAGCAAGAATGATGATATCATTTATGACGCAGAGTCTTTGTAGGATTAATTTAAATATTAACTAACATTTTTTGGGGGCACTTACTCAGTACAGGTACCATTCTTGGTACCTCTCATGTGGGCATCTTGGGCAAACAAATAAACAAACAGAAAATCCTTGGCACCTAGTAAATGTCTACTCATTCTTATTATTTCATTTATGAGCTGAAAAGGTTAAATGAGATGCTGTATGTTTACTGCTCAGCATGCTTACTAAATATTCACTATTTGCATATAAAAGTGTTTGTCTAATGAATACCAAAGATTCACGTGAGTCTTTAAGGGAAGTGGGGACTTAGTCAAAAAGGTAACTGATAGGGATATTCCTAGTGGGAGAAAACACTATAGAAAAAAAATTATTCATAGCATTCCAGTTTCTTTCCTCCTCTGTTTTTCATAAGCTAGAAAGCTAAGGGAGCTCTTTGAACTAATTGGGAGGGCCACAAGGGTAATTAACCACCCTCTAATTAAGCTGATAATAGCTGCCCTCTATTGGCAAGATCAAAAGCCCTGCCAATGAGGGGTTTTGAAGACAAGTTGCTCCCAGTGGTGAGAGCCCAGGAGCTTGTACAAAGTAGGTGAGAGATTCTCACACACCTGCGGGTGTCTAAGAGAAAGACGAGAAAGGCACAGGCGGATGCGGAGTGGTGGTTTGTCAGACAAGGGCTCACGTGCACTTGGGCACTCGGGGCTCTTTTGTAACCTTGCTATGAATTGGTGTCACTGAGAGTAAAGACTCACTTAGCAGTTGGCCCGCAGTTTTAAATGTAGAGTCTCTGTCTCTTGGAAAAGGGTTTGCATGGGAGAATGAAGTTCCTCCTCAGCTAGGAGCAGGGGACCAAGCCTCAGGTCTCCATCACTTCCCCAGCTAAACTGACCACTCCTCTGTGTCCCCCCCAAACGCCACTGACTTCCCTCTTGTGGTATTGTGGAAATGATGACCATTTTCACAGTCTAGGGCTGGTCTGAGTTTTTTCTTGGTCTTAGCTTTCTCTTGTGCTGTCCCAGAGAAACATGGCATAAACCACATTTGTGATTTTTAAGTTTTTCTGGTAGGTAATAAAAGGGATAATGAGAAATGGGTGAAATGGATTCTAATAACACGTTTTATTTAAATCAACATACCCTGAGTATTGCCATTTTGATATGAAGCCAATATAAAAATATCAAAGGAATATTTTGAAGTCTCTTCATTTCGATATTGTGCTAGTGATCATTTGAGCTGCAGTGTATATTTTGGACTTCACAGAATGTTGCAGTTTGAACTAAACAGTCTTCAAGCCCCCCCCCTTTGTGTGTGTGTGTGTGTGTGTGTGTGTGTGTGTGAGTGCAGGTGTACACTTGCTATGGTGGAGATCAGAGGACAATCTTGGGTATTGGTCCTCACCTTCCTTCTTGCTTTAAGCAAGGTCTCTTTATCATTCACTATTGTGTGTTCCAGGTTAGCTTGCCTGTACGTCTGGGAATTCTGCCTCTACCTCCCATCTCACCACGGGAGTACTGGCTTTATAGAGGTACACTACCAAGTCCGGCTTCACCTGGATTCTAAGGACTCAAACTCAGGTCCTTGGACTTGCGTGGTCTCTCTTCAGCCCCCATAATCTCTTAATTCAATGCTAAAGCCAAGATTGTCTTGAGAGAAACAGAGTGGGTTCTTTGCCTGGGGCTGGAAGAAAGCACACGATGATTTGCACTGGCCACTCTTGGATTGTAGCTGGTTTGAGGAGCTAAACCAGGTCTCTAGAAAGCAGTTAGCAAGGAAATAGGGGCCTTAGTCCTACAATGACAAATTCCCACAGTAGCCATCTCGTAACTGGAAATTGATCCCCCAAAGAAAGGCGGTGCCACTGCGACTTTGATTTGAGCCCAGTGAGCCCTAGAGCCGAGCATCCAGCCAAGTGGCACCTAGATTCTAGACCTGTGAGCCAAGACACAGGGTGTTGTTTGGAGCCGTTACGTTTGTGGCAATTTGTTAGACAGCGGTAGAACAGCAGCATAGTAAATATACACTGTAATTCAGCAACCACCACCCAGCTGGTGGCAGTGCCTCTAAATCTCTACTATGGTCCACGAGGAGAAGCCCTAACCTTGTCAGAGTACGTTTGGAAGCCAAACCAGCAGCGGAGTGGCAATGCATTTATGTGAGCTGTGCCATGGTACCAGCTACCTACTGCGGAGATCCCTTTCATTTCCCCAGTACCATTTTCATCCTAAGGAAGGCTAAATGAAGCAAGAAAAGGGACCATGCTGTTAGAAGTACGTTTGAGACCCTCATCTCATGAAAGAATGAGTACCGATTAAGCAGAAGGAATTAGATGTTTATAGCATGCTGGTTAATTTTTGTCAACTTGACATAAGCTGGAATCAAATGGGGAAAGGAACCTCGATGGAAAGAAATGCCTCCAATGGATTGTCTGTAGGCAAGTCGTCTTTTTTCTTTTTCTTTTTCTTTTTTTGCTTTTTCGAGACAGGGATTCTCTGTGGTTTTGGAGCCTGTCCTAGAACTAGCTTTTGTAGACCAGGCTGGTCTTGAACTCACAGAGATCCGCCTGCCTATGCCTCCCAAGTGCTGGGATTAAAGGCGTGTGCCACCACTGCCCGGCTGCAGGCAAGTCTTTAGGGCGTTTTCTTTCTTTCTTTTTTTAAATTAACCTTTTCTTTTTAAAGATTTATTTATTACGTATACAGTGTTCTGCCTGCATGTATGCTTGCAGGCTTGAGGAGGGCACTAGATCTAATTACAGATAGCTGTGAGCCACCATATGGTTGGTGGGAATTGAACTCAGGACCCCTGGAAGAGCAGCCAGTGCTCTTATTCTCTGAGTTAGGGCATTTTCTTGATTGCTAACTGATAGGTGAGGGCCTACTCTACTTAGAGCGATACCACCCTTAGGCTGGTGGTCCTAGCTCAGTTGTAGAGCATGAGACTCCTAATTTCAGGGTCATGGGTTCCAGCCCCATGCTGGGTGCCAGATATAGCATGAATAATAAAAACCCAGAAACAGAGATACTGGGGTTCAAGTTGAAAGAGCAGAAAAGCAAAGCAGCCAACTACTATAGAGCTCTTACCTCTACAGAATCTTCAGACTGAAAAGAGAGCGAGGTCCTGTCTCCTTCTTCTTTCCTTATATTCCTCTCTAGTGCTGATGTTAAAGGTGTGCACCACCACCACCCAGGCTCTTTGTCTAACTAGTTTGGCTGCTGGGATTAAAGTGTGCGCCACCACTGTATGGCTGACTAGTGTGGCTAGTTTTGCACTGTGATCTTCAGGCAAACTTTATTTATTAAAACACAAACATAATATCACTATAGTATACGAAAGGAGGAGGAGCAAATATGAGAACAAGTCAGTAAGCAGCACCTGTCATGGCTTCTGTTTTGTCTCTTGCTTCCTTCCAGGTTGCTGTCTTGAATTTCTTGTCCCCCACCTCCCTTCAGCCTGGACTGCAGCTGTAAGCTGAACCACACCCTTTCCTCTCCGAGTTGTTTTTGGTTATAGTGTTTATTACAGCAATAGAAAGCAAACTAAGACAGAGAGTCACAGTGTTTGGAGCTGTCCACATTTGCTGTGCCTGTGTTCTAGGCCAGAGGCCCTCTCCCTTGCCTCACCTACGCCTCCTCACAGTCTTGGGAGGGAGATAGAAATACCAGTGTCATTTTGCAGATGTGAAACCAGAATTTTCTTTTCTTTTTCCTTTTTTTCTTTCAGTCTTTGAAGCCAAGCAGTGAAGGTGATTGGTAAGTGGAGGAGCAGTTTTGGCTGTGGCTCTTTTTAGAGTGGGCTAGTTAGACTCAGATGAAGCTTTGGCTGTAGCCGTTTTTAGAGTGGGCTAGTTAGACTCAGATGAATCTCTTCCTCTGGAATGCCAGTGAGCTCTATTTCCTCTGCAAGCGTTCTCTTCATACCCTTTCCTCTAAAAGATGGAACTTTCCCAGGTGGTCACACCTACTGTCTTTTCGGTTTTTTTTTTTTTGTTTTGTTTTGTTTTGTTTTTCGAGACAGGGTTTCTCTGTAGTCTTTTCATCTTTCTACTTGACGCTTTGGCAATCATTGAGCTCTGTGACTCCTGGCGCCATCTCTGACCCAGTTCTGAAAGGTGCAGTCTCAAAAAACATCCTGAGTTCACGCTTCCTGGGATGTTTCCACTTGGATTCCTAGCTAGTTATTAGAAACTTTGTCCTCTGGGTATGATGTAGCCATTGTGGTCTCAAAATCGGAGCAGCTGTGATTGCCTGCAGGGGGCCATCCCATGACTTGGGCGGGCACACTGCCATTCTCCTGTGGAGAGAAAGGCTCTTGGGAAAGAGCTACATGGCTTCTCATAGGGTGGTACACACAGGGGCTCACGCGGTGAAGGACACGTGAGACAGCCCTTCCTGAGGACATTAAGCAGTTAACAGTTGAGAGGAAGGGAGACTCTGGTGGTGTAGCTACTTGTAAGTTGTCTATGCTCCTTAGTAATCCCCGGCCCATACTCTTGTAAATAAAAGCAATTAAACTCATGGATGGACCAAGCTGGACTTGGGTGCAATCATCTCTTTTTTTCTCTTTTTTGATTCCCTATCTGGGTGGACTAGGCCTTGGTTTACGTCTCTCTAGGGAAAGTTAATACCTTGTCCCTCATGTTCAGCTTTTCCATCATTGTGCTCTGAAGAAAGAGTCTTCTGCACACTTGAACTCTGCTATCGATGGTCATCACTGGCTGGTTCTTAAGCTGTAGCACTAAGGTTGGTTTTGCCATTTCTCATCTTCTTTGACTTCAGCCAAGCAATGCAATTGATCTTTTCAGACTGTTTGCGCAACCATTTCTTCTAAATTCTCTGGCCTCCTGAACCCTTCAGTCCAGGAATCTTTCTGAATTCCTTCCTTCTCCAGCTTTGAGTCCGTGGCGCTTGAAATCTGCCACCGTTTCCCATTGTCCCTGGTTCCTCCTCTTTCCGTCATTCCTATTTGCATAACTTGGCGCTAGACTCCGCTGTGGCACGCTGGGAGGCTGAGTGGTTTGGGAACAACTGCAGGGAAGGAAGGTAAGGTTGACAAGATTCTTTCCCAGCTGTCACTGGGGTCCTAAGACCAATACCGTCACACTCCGGGGCAAAGCGGAGCCTGGAATCTATCCATGGCGCTTAAAGAGAAGAATCAGAACAGCTCCGGGATCCTCACCTGCGCTTCCCCCTTAGAGCTCTTCCTGTCTGCCTCTCACGTGGGAGAGCATCGCACAGAGATGAACAGGGCTCTTTAAGTGCAGGGGACACAGGCAGCATCTGACTCATGCCTAGAGGACAAGGTGCATGAGGTACTGCTAGGCGGAGACAGCTGACCTTTAGTCGGACCAGAACGGCACGTCCCCTGCCGGAGGAAATACAAAACTCAGAGGACCAGTGCAAGTCAGGATTGTAAGGGAAGAGCCCTGACCGGTTCTTCTGACCGCAGGTGAAGGGTTAGTGGCAGAAGGAGTCGGAGGTATCACTGAATGGAGGAGGAGAAGCAGACAGGGATGACAGAGGGCCGCTTCAGGGGAGATCCTGCTTGAACAATGAAATTCCGGTGGGAGGGGCCGCGCTGTAGAGACTCCGAGGAGGCTGTAGGTCAGAGGTTCTCAACCTGTGGATCGCAACCCCTCTGGGGTTGAATGACCCTTTCACAGGGTTCAGCTTAAGGCCATTGGGAAACACAGATAATGTACATTCTGATCCCTAACAGTAGCAAAATTATAGTTATGAAGTAGTAACGAAAATAATTTTATGGTTGGGGTCACCACAACGTGAGGGACTGTATGAAAGGGTCACAGCGTTAGGAAATCTGGGAACCACGGCTGTAGGTGCTGGCTGAGAAAATAACCTCAGCCCGATGTCTCAGTGGGAAGCAGAGGGCAGTTCCACCAGCACCTCTGTATGCCACCCTGTATGACTTTTCCTCCCCTTCTACCCCTGTCTTGCTTCCATCTACCACCTACCCTGGCAGGAGAGTAGCAGAGGGTTGGAACTGGGGTGACAGGGAGTGGCTAGAATAGGAGGCTGAGCTGAGCATCTCATTCCCAGCTGGAGCTCCTTTAGTCTAAACTGAGCACACCCAAGCTTGCAATGCAGTTTGAAGCTTAATTATTATAGTTCTAGGCACATTAATATATAAACAAGGGCTGTAATCTGGGGATGAAGTAACCAGAGAACATTTTATAGTCTTAGAGGATCAATTTTTTTGCCTGGAAGGAAGAAAAGAGCTAAAGGAAAAAAAAAATTCAGATGGGTAGGCTTCACAGAGAGAGCTTGCTGGGATGTATGAGGTCGGTGGTCCCATCCCCAGCCTACAAAAAACAAACCAAAAACCAACAAACAAAACATCCAACATCAAAACCCCAATGGCAAATTGGAGGTGAAGCGTACATTGATTGCATCCTCTTTGAGTCTAGGGAGAAGACTATCCTGGGATGATGGGTTCTTAGTATCACTGAGAGCGTAGATCATCTCAATCCATAGCTAGGTCTCAACTTTTAAGCCGTGACAATGATAACTCTTTTTGTTCTACGAAGGTTTCTTGATATTAACATTGCTTCTTACTTTCTGATGAGCTTGCCCTAGTATTCACAGATCACATCAACTCCACCCAATAAGACACCCTCTGTGTCTTCTAAATGACCAAACAGAGTTTAGAACTCTACTTAAGATATCCGTTGTGAATTAACATATATGTAATTCAGTATGTAATGGGTAGCTTCACTATTTGAAAAGACTCTAATCTGGGAAGGAGAGATGCCTTAGAGTTTAAGAGTGTGCTTGCTACTTTCCCAGAGGACCAGAGTGTGGCTTTCAGCACCCATATTGAGCGTTTGATAGAGCCTATAACTTCAGTTCCAGGAGATCCAACAGTCTCTTTCAGCCTCTGAAAACACGGCAGACATGTGTACATGCTAATTCAATCCCCCTTAACACACACATGCCCATAAAAATTCTTTAAAAACTATTTAAGGGTCCCTCTATGTAACAGAGAAAGAAAAAAAAACTATTTAAGGGAGAGTAAATTCAAGATTAAGTGCCCTGGCTGCCCACCAGGGTTCAATTTCTGGTGCCCACATGACAGCTAACAACTGTCTATAACTCCAGCTCCGGGGGATCTGATCCTCTCTTTGGGTCTCCACAGGTACCAGGCATGAACGCGATGCACAGATAAAGTGCAGGCAAAACACCCATGCACATAAAATAAAAATAAATTAATCTTTAAGAAAGTAAAAAGAAAAATTAGAATTAGTGTATTCTAGGCAGATGGACTTAGTTTTTTCAGTTGTGTGCAAAGGTTTTTAGTGTATCACCTTGTTTTTAATACTGCCTTGATTACCATCTCGTTTTCAGACGTTGTGAAACTAAACTTACAGCTTGAATTGAATTTGGGTTACTTATTCTATTCATATTGAAATCCATGAGCAAATCTAAAGTCAAATTTCAATTTATATATATATATTGCATTCTGTAAACTGTGTCCACAAGACAACCATTTCTATGGTAAGTGTTACACAATATTTGAAGTGGGGCCTTTCATGTCTTTGCTGTTCCCCTGAGAGAGCCTTGCTAGTCTCGTTTCTCTTATTCCATCTAATTACAGATTCATTTTAAAAAAACAGTCAGGAGCAAGTATACCCTGAGCATCTAAAAATGTTACATTTAATGTATCTAATGAGTTTTTAATTCCACGATAACTAACAAAAATAATTGAAAAACGGAATTGCTAATGGAGGCATGCTTCCCCATAAAAGTAATTCACATTATCATAAAAGGACCCTAAGTTCATTATGGAAAATTTGAAAATTGCAGGAAAGCATAAAGAATAAAATAAAATTCCGACATAATCACCCTGCCGTTTCCATTCCATTCTTGAGCTTTTCCAGCCTTTTCCATTTCCAAAGCCAGAGAAATAATGTGTGTGTTTCATTTCATCCCGCTAGTTACCACCTTTTATTTAATCTTTGCTCACCAAAAGTCATCAACCATCTAGTTTGTATGACCGAATTGAACTCCATCATTCTATAATATCTTATAACTTGCTATAGTATGTGATTCATTTGATCTTATAATGCATAGTCTTGCTCTTATAATTTAGCCATCTTCAATAGGATTTCTATTAAAAATACAGAATTTTAGCTGAACGTGGTCACTCATGCCTGTAACCCTAGTACTTGAAAAGCTGAGGCAGAAGGATCATGAATTTCAGGTCAGTCTGGGCTCCGTGGAAAAATTGTATCTCAAAAAATCCTAACCAACCAAGCAAATCTGGAATAATCTAGATGCGTTTTTATCCCATTATCAATACTATTAACTTAAATTTTTGCTACATTGCATTTTCTTCATAATCTATAAAGAATTACATTACAATTTTTTTTTTTTTTTTTTTTTTTTGGTTTTTCGAGATAGGGTTTCTCTGTGGTTTTGGAGCCTGTCCTGGAACTAGCTCTTGTAGACCAGTCTGGTCTCAAACTCACAGAGATCTGCCTGCCTCTGCCTCCCAAGTGCTGGGATTAAAGGCGTGCACCACCATAGCCCGGCTTACATTACAATTTTAAATTTGGGAAAAAAAAACATTAGAGGCCACCCAACTCTCCAGGTATCTCTGGCGTCTCCTGCCATCCTCTCTTGCCACCACTCAGTTGCTTTTCTTACCACTTGCCAGGCGGCTTTTACTCTTCCCCTTTCCTCCACTGTCAACTTGTTTCTGCGGGATTTTTTCTTCTAAACGCTCATTACAGAATAGTCAGGCATCCTCCAGAAGGCTTGCGGCACTTCTCTTTCCTAGCACGTAACTGCGGTCCCATCCGCCGGGATACATACACCCTGCTTGTCACAGTGAGATAGAAAGCCAAGATGCCAGGCTTCAAATCTCCTCCGTTAGCTGTGGAGCTGTGGTCTGTTTTAAATTGGCAAAGCCTGTGTGATGAACACTCTCTGGCTGAAAACAGACCTGCAGGGAACGCCAAACCCCGAGCAAAGATTTGCTTAGTAAGAATGAATTCAGAACAAGAGGTTTGGGACTCAAATTCCAGAATGTTCAGCAATACAAGCCGAGGCAGCCCAGGATTTGGGTGGGATTACAGTCTCTAGAAGGTGCCACCCGTATTCACCGTATTCACAGACACACCCAGAGGTCTGTTCTACTAGGTGATTCCAATAGTTTTAAGAGTGTATCCAGGCCGGGCAGTGGGGGCGCACGACTTTGATCCCAGCACTCGGGAGGCAGAGGAAGGTGGATCTCTGTGAGTTCGAGACCAGCCTGGTCTACAGAGCTAGTGCCAGGACAGGCTCCAAAGCCACAGAAAAACCCTGTCTCGAAAAAAAAAAAAAAAAAAAAAAAAAAAAAAAAAAAGAGAGTGTATCCATCATCTCTCAGAGACAAATCAACATGTCTGTAAGAAGTCAAGGGTTCCCATTGTGGCAGCCTCTATACTCATTTCTTCGGTGTTTGTGTTCCCGTGTGCACATGAGTGTGCATGCAATGGATGTGCAGGTACCAAGGGAGGCAGAGAAAATGTCAGATGCCCTAGATTTTAAGTTACAAACAGTTGTGAGCTGCCTGATATGGCGTCTGGGTTCCAAACTCAGGTCCCCTGGAAAAGCAGCAAGGGCTCTTAACCTCAGAGCCATCTCTGCAGCGCATCTCACTCCATCTCGATGGCATTTCCATCTAAGGCTTTCCTTTTGTGTCCTAGGGTTGCATCCTTAGAATCTGCTGGTCTTTCCAAAGGGATGGGCATGACTCGTCAATTGTGGGTTTCACGGTCTTGCCTCAAAATTACTTCTATTCATTCATGTTTACCAATTACTACTTCAAGGGCTTTTAAAAGCAGCTTCTCAATTAAGTCCACTAAAGAAGAGCTTTCCCAGGTAATCTGCTTCATTCTTTTCCTGGACGTTGTTGCATCTGAAGGGAGGGACCACACTGGTCCCCAGGCGCCTATGAGCTCACTGATGGGGCTTTCCAAACAGCTCAGCATGAGCACCAGCTGTTGGGTCTCAGGGCAAGACAGCTGCAAGGAGGACCACTGTGCAACACCAGCAACACTGGTGAGCAGATGGGACAGGAATTTTGACGCACCTATGAGCAGGGCTGAAGACACCGAATCAACACCTGCCACAAAGAGAGGAAAAGCCTCGGCTTGCACGAAGTCACTAAAATGCTGGGCCTCTTTGTCATTGCAGCAAATTCTAGCTGTACTTTGGTGGAAAAAGTCCTCTGTTTATTTTTAACTCTTCGGCTTTCCCACTATGGCTTCGGCTTTATATTTATTCCCTAATCAAATGAATTTCAATCTAGCAGACCAAACATGCTCTGCGCTCGGCTCTCAGTTCCTAGCTATTTTAGGACGTCTCTAGTGCGCAGAAGAACCTCAATTTGAATGTTTTGCAAAGTCTCGCAGTTGACTTCAAATAAACTCAGCATCTTCTTTCTGTCAGTCGCTTCCTTAATGGCCTTCCCTTAAAAAACATCGCAGTCTCCCATTCGCCTAGCATTTGAATTAGGAGGTGTTCACATTTCCTCCTCTTGGGGGCAGTCTTTTGAATTGGCAAGGTTCAAAAAGCAGACAGCCCAAGTCCACATTATGGAAGCAGGATGTGCCTGCATTCCTAAGACTTCCCATGCCCAGGGATAGGGTCCAGGTAGCTCTACTGGTTTGGAACTCCAGAGATCTGCCTGCCTCTGTCTCCTGAGGGCTGGAATCAAGATATTTGCCACCATGTCCAGCGTCCTAGGAATCTTCTCGCCTAAATCCTGCTGAGCTTTGAAGAAATGGGTCCTCATTTTTCCTTTCAGACAGGTTGGATTGACTTTCCTTTTACCTAGGTTTGTAGAAAGCAAGAAATGATTGTCTTCAGTCAGCCACCTAAAAAATTTTTTTCCTTTTTTTCTTCCTTCTCCCCCTCTTCTGACTCCCTATTCTCTTAAAAGGTATTTGTAATAATTGGCTTGCTTCATGCTCCACAAGCTGCAATGGATTTTCTGTACAGAATCTTCTTGCCTCTCTTACACTGCTGTTGAAGGGAAGGCTTCCAGTCCCTAAATTCAGTCAAGAAAGGGAAGTCAAGACGGACGCTGCAAGGTATTTACAGATCCCTGGTCTCTGAACCTAGTGACTGCCCACGCTTCATTACTTGTGTCAGTGGACATACTTTATGTCAATTGGAGTTCTGGAAAACTGCCTTTCCAAGCGTCACCCTGCCATGTACTTAATCATCAACCCAAGCTCTTGGTTCAACTGTTCCTCCAACCACTGGTCCAGAAAAGGAGTGTGAAAATCAGTTTCTAGTTACGCTTTTAGTAAGACTTACGATTTGTATTTGGGGCTGGGTGCTACAGTTCCTGTTTCAATGTCAATCAAAAGAGAAGAGCGATTGAGCCAAGCACGATCCAAAGAACAAAGGGTCCTGGTCATGGTCCAAGGTGCTCCTTTCCTTTGCTAAGGCAATTTGGGTATCACTTTAGGCTGAGAGCCAAGAACATTTCTTGCATTGCTGTAGCCTGTAGATATGCTATACTTAAAGAAACAGCACCTTTGATATAAAAGGAGCCCATATGGACAATCGGAACTATAGAGCCACACATTTGGGGTTACAGAGAGAGAGGATTGAGTGAGAATAAGTCAGGGTCAGCTGTTAGGGTTGCTGTTAATAGTACCATTCTTTTTTCTATACTTTTCTTTTTTGAGATAGGGTTTCTCTGTGTAACAGCCCTAGCTGTCCTGGGAACTAATTCTTGTAGACTAAGCTGGCCTTGAACTCACAGAGATCCATCTGCATCTGCCTCCCAAGTGCCAGGATTAAAGATGTGCTTTGAGCAACCACCCACCTGGCAATGGTACCATTCTTATCCCCAGGTTTTTGAGACTGGCTTTCTCTTTGTTGTTTGTAATTTTGAGTCTAAATGACAGTATTTAATTTTTTTTTTCTTTTTTTTGATTTTTGAGACAGGGTTTCTCCTTAGCTTTTTGGTTCCTGTCCTGGAACTAGTTCTTGTAGACCATGCTGGCCTCGAACTCCCAGAGATCTGCCTGCCTCTGCCTCCCGGTGCTGGGATTAAAGGCGTGCGCCACCACCGCCCGGCAATGACAGTATTTCTAAGATCTCGTGATGTGCAAATCTGTGGGGAATTATCT
Source organism: Alexandromys fortis (assembly GCF_014885135.2). Taxonomy (NCBI): domain Eukaryota; kingdom Metazoa; phylum Chordata; class Mammalia; order Rodentia; family Cricetidae; genus Alexandromys; species Alexandromys fortis. The sequence goes on from NW_026067897.1 coordinate 16,910,997, forward strand.
TGATTGCGTTGAGGTAGGAAGACCTGTCCACTGTGAGTGGAACCATTCCTTAGGCAAGGGACCCTGGACTACGTGAATGAGAGAGAGGAGCAGAGTAGTAAGCATGCCTTTGTTACTCTCTGCTCCTTGACCGTGGTTGTGATGGGGACAGCTGCTTCCAGCTCCTGCCAACTTGAACTCTTTGCCACAACGGACTGCACCATTTGTGCCAAAAAAAAAAAACCCTCCTTTCCCTGCAAGCTGCTTTTACCACACAACCAAAACAAATAAATCCGAACCTGCACGAAGATGGAGGCAGAGTTGGGCGTAAGTGATGTGCCACGTTGTCTCTCGGCTTACTTAAGGTTCACTTCTCCCTCTGCTGTGCCTGGTGGTCCCTAGTTCAGAAGATCTCTGTGCTAACGTCGTCCAGGGGTAGGAAGGGCTGGAGAGAACCCTAGAGGGTCCTCACTACTTAGGAAAGCTTCCAATCAACTGTCCTATGCTCAACTCCAGCCAGCCTCCTAGGTTTAGAGGGTCCTGTCACCCCCCAGTTCCTGTGGCTTCTGATGCTGCTTTGAATGAGACAGTCCTACACAGAATCACATGTTTGAATGTTGGCCCCCAGTTGGTGGTGTTATTTGGTGAGGTTGTGGGATCAGTAAGAGGCAGAGTCTTACTGGAGGAAGAGTTCATAGGTTTGCCCCACATTTCCAGTTCCTTCTTTCTACTTTGGTTTGCTGTTGAAGATACGATCTCCCAGCTCCCTGTTGTGGCTATCTGCCACCCTGCTTTCCATGCCATTATGGACTTTCTGTCTGAAATTTTAAGCCACAGTAAACCTTTTTCTTTCGTAAGTTGTTTTCATTTATGGTATTTTATCATAGCAACTGAAAAATAACTAATAAACTTGTTGGAGGGCCAGCCTCAACAAAAATACCTTTCTTCCAGAGTGGAGGTGTGGGGATTTAGAAAGATAGTAAATATGAAGACACCAAAGAAAATAATAAAATGCAGAAACATTAAGATAGTATCAGGAGAGAATTTCAGTGAGTACTGAAAATTCTCCTGTTCCCCTGTGTTTAATTTCCCACAGTTTAATATACTCCTGACTTCAAGTTAGGAGTAGAACAAAAGGACTGTATTATCAAACAAATGGATAGCCAGGAGGTGGCACCTTTAATCCCAGCACTCAGGAGGCAGAGGCAGGCCTCTGTGAGTTCGAGGCCAGCCTGGTCTACAGAGATAGTTCCAAGACAGCCTCCAAAGCTACAGGGAAACCCTGTCTCAAAAACCAAAAATAAATAAATAAAAGAAAGAAAGAATAGTACTCTAATATGTATATATTCCATACATTCTTTATCCATTCTTCCATTGAAGGGCATCTAGGTTGTTTCCAGGTTCTGGCTATTACAAACAATGCTGCTAGGAACATAGTTGAGCATATACTTTTGTTGTATACATATTAGAGTACTACTCAGCAGTAAAAAAACAAGGACTTCTTGAAGTTTGCATGCAAATGG
>NW_026067897.1:16912514-16918876 GCF_014885135.2 Alexandromys fortis
CATACATGGAAGGAATGGAAGGAATGTTGTATACATAATAAATAAATCTTTAAAAAAACATACAAATTGAAAGTCATGGGGTACAGATGTAGCTCATGCCCTTGACTCCTGCCCTAGACCAAACACTTTGCAGGCAAACCACTCCCTGGGTGGAATCCCAAGTTATTTCCTTAAAGGGAACTAGAACTTAGTTGGATCCTTAGGCTTTTGTTTTAGGTAGGAACCAACTACTTCCCTATTTCAGGAGCACAAGGTCTGGCAACAAACCACACCTGTTGATGATAGTCTTGAGAAAGCAGAAGTCTGATTTACATATAGGTGGGATCTTTGTTTGAGTTAGAAGCACAAAAGCTCTCTGACCTTTGGCCTCTTTGGGTCGTCAAGTAAACTTTTGATAGAGGTTTAATATCTAGAATACACAAAACTATATATATGTGTGTGTGTGTGTGTATAAAATTTTAAAAACCCCAAATTATGAACAACAAAAATTCAAACAACCTAATCAACAAATGGGTTAACGAACAGGCAATTCACAAAAGAAGAAACACAAGCCAGGCGATGGTGGCACACGCCTTTAATCCCAGCACTTGGAAGGCAGAGGCAGGCGGATCTCTGTGAGTTCTAGACCAGCCTGGTCTACAGAGCTAGTTCCAGGACAGGCTCCAAAGCCACAGAGAAACCCTGTCTTGAAAAACTAAAATAAAAAGGAAGAAGAAGAAGAAGAAGCACAAATGGCCAATAAATGTATTAACAATTGTTCATCCTCACCAGCCGTCAAAGAAATACAAATCAAAATGCTACTGAAGGGCTGGAGAGATGGCTCAGAGGTTAAGAGCACTTACTGCTCTCGCTGAGGACTTGGCTTAGGTTCCCCGCATCTACATGGTGACTTGAAAGTGTCTTTAACTCGAATACCAGAGGATCCAATGTCCTCTTCCTGTCCATGCAGGGAGCAGGTACGTGCATAGTGTGTTTTCACACATAGAGGCAAGACACTCCTGCAAACGAAACAAAAATAAATATTTTAAAATTGGTATTTGATCTTCCTACAGTCAGAATGTAGTCCAGTCGTTAAGGGAAGAATCAGCTGGGGCTGGAGAGATGCCCTGGTGTGGCGGAGTACCTATTGTTCTTGCATGACCCAGCTTCCGTTCCGGCAGCCATGCCAGGCTGCTCACAACTGCCCTAACTCCAGCTCCACCTCCACTCCCTGACACACACACACACATAATCAAAAGTAACTAAACAAAATCCATGCTGCTTTGGCAGCACATGTACCGAGAAGAAAGAAGCAACACCAGGTGCTGGTATCGATGTGGATAGAAGGGAACCATTACACTCCGCTGCTGGGAATATAAACCCATCCAGCTTCTGTGGAAATTCCTAGGCAAGGTTCTCAAAAAAAAAAAAAAATTAAAACTTAAAGCATTATCTACCATCTGACCCCACTGCACTACTCCTGGGGGACGCCACTGATGGACTGTATCGCTGAGATATTTGCACATTCATGTGCAAGTATTTGCAGCAACTCAAATAGCTAAGTTATGGAACCAACTAGGTGTCCAAAAGCAGGAATGGCTAAAGAAAATGTGGTACATATAAATGCACGCGATAGAATTTTGTTGCTTGCTAGCAAATGGATATACTTGCAGGCAATCATATTAAGCCAATTAAGCCAGTCTCAGAAAGACAAATGTTGGATGTTTTGTCTCATTTGTGGCTCCTAGATCTTAGTTACACAAAACCATATGTGTATCTATTAATGCAAAACTGAAATTGTCTAGAGGAACAGAAAGGAGGCAAGGGGAATGAGGTGGGAAGGGGGAATTACCCTTAATATACACTTGGGGTTGCAGAGATGGTTTAGCAGTAAAGAGAGCTTGCTGCTCTTGCTGAAGCTCAGAGAGCAGTTCATAGCACCCACATCAGCACAACCAACAACTTCAGCTCCAGGGAATCTGACTCCCTCTTCTGGCCTCCTCATACATGCACATACATGATGTATATACATACGCATACATATACATGATGAAAAATAAAATAAAAATATATTCCTCCAAGAAATTAAAAAATTAAATTAAAAATAAAGAAAATGTCCATATTTACAATGTATTTTTTTTAGCAATAAAGAAGAATGAAATCATGGTATTTGCATGATCTCAAAAAATCATGTTTTTTTTTCTCATGTGCAGAAATGTGATGTTTAAGTTTGTATGTGTGTGTGTTAGGACTGGGCAGAGGTGGCGCATGCCTTTAATTCAAGCACCAGGGAGGCAGAGGCAGGCTGATCTCTGAGATCAAGGCCAACTTGTTCTACAGAGTGAGTTCCAGGACTGTAGGGCAAACTGTCTCAAAAACAAAAACAAACAAACAACAAAAAAAATGGTGACTAAGATGGGGAAGGAGAAGATTTTAAGGGGTGAAGAGAAGGTTCCAGAGTACATGTGACATGGAAGCCCAAGAGTTGGGAGGAATGGGTGGTGTTTGGGAGAAGAAAGGGAACCAATAAGAGCCCAGCAGAGGAGATGGGAGGGCAGTCAAGAAAGAAATAAGAACAAAATATAATGACATCTATGTGTGAAGGTTTCATCATGAGACCATCACTGTATGGTGACTTAAAAAAAACTTGAGTTACAAGATCCAGCAATACCGCTTTTGAGTATATAGCCAAAGGACGCTCAATCATACCACAAGGACATATGCTCAACTATGTTCATAGCAGCATTATTTGTTATAGCTAGAACATACAAACAACCTAAATGTTCTAGGCTGAAGAATGGATAAGGGGAGGGGCTTGAGAGATGGCTCAGAGATTGAGAGCACTGATTGTTCTTCCAGAGGTCCGGAGTTCAATTCCCAGCAACCACATGGTGGCTCACAACCATCTGTAATGAAATCTGGTGCCCTCTTCTGGCCTGCAGACGTACATGCAGACAGAACACTCAAAATAAATAAATCTTTAAAAAAAATGGATAAGGAAAATGTGGTGCATTTACATAATGAGTACTACACAGCAGAAAAAATGGCATCTTGAAATTTGCAGGCAAATGGATGGATCTAGAAAAGATCATAATGAGTGAGGTAACCCAGACCCAGAAAGACAATTATCACATGTACTCACTCATAAGTGGTTTTTAAACATAAAGCAAAGGAAACCAGCCTACAGATCACAATCCTAGAGAACCCAGACAACAATGAGGATCCTAAGAAAGACATACATGGATCTAATCTACATAGGAAGCAGAAAAAGACAAGATCTCCTGAGTAAATTGGGAGCATGGGATCATGGGAAAGGGTAGAAGCAGAGGGAGGCAGAAGGGAGGGGAGCGGAAAAAATACATATAGCTCAATAAAAACAAAAAAAAAACTTGAGTTAAAAAATTTCAACTAATCATTACCTTTAATCCAAGCACTCAGGGAGGCAGAGACAGTTGAATCTCTGTGAGTTCGAGGCCAGCCTGGTTTTGCAGAGTGAGCTCCAGGACAGGCTCCAAAGCTACACAGAGAAACACTGTCGGGGTGGGGGATGGGGAGGGTGGGGAGCAACTATATTATCATACAGTGTCTTTCCTGACTCAGGGTGCGTGGGGGGGGGGCGGACATGAAAATGAGGGTGCCCAGGTGTTGTGTCCACCCTCGACCAGCAAGGAAAAACACAACACCCGGAGCTCTTCTTGCAGCAGTTTTCAGCACTTTATTCACAGCAATTTATCTCCTTCTCCTTCTCTTTCTCTCTCTCTCCTCTCTTTTTTGGGCAAACCTCTCCCAGCCCTTAAGTAGGCATGGGCTGCCAACCCCGAACTGCCAGGTGGGCACTGCCCATAGGTTCACGCATATGCAGGCAGCTGATAATCATTGCGTGATCATAGCATAGGTCAGGCCTTAGCCATCTCAGGAGTTGATTATACATCTCCATCAGGTGTGACTCCACGCAGCTCGCTACACCCAGGAAGAATTGAAAGAGGAAGAATGAATATCTATCTAAATTTATATTTTCAGTCTTTCCCCACATTGTTTAGCCAGTGAGTACCAGGCTCCGATTTAAGTGCTGGAGTGTGAATAAAACGATCCCAAATCTTTAAGCCTCCTCTGCCGAATTTCCCTGGATCTTCATGGCATTCCAGCTGGTTCAGTCAGTAAAGTGAGCCGGCGGAGTGACAGAGGAGAGTGACCAGCGCTTCTTTACAAGTGAGAAGCAACCCAACCATCATTGCCTTTGCCAAGACAGAGAAGACAAACTGTCGGGGGCTCCAGTTTGTCACTGGCAAGAATACTGTGATGCTGGGGCGACGCAAATTACTTCAGAAGAGCGGGACTCTTTCGGTCACCTTCTGAGAATCAGTTTGGCTTTGTCCACACAGGCTCCCGACGGAGGGTCTGAAATTCCACTTTGTGATCAGTCAAACGCGTCGCCTTTTCGCAGCGCACTTCACCATGCCAACAGCCGTTTCCAGAGAGGAACTGAGAATGAAGTGGGCTCTGGTTGCAGATGATTCTTTTTCATGCCTAGCTACCCAAACAAAGAGAGAGAGAGAGCCAGAAGCCAGATCTGCAAGGGAGCGCACACAATGGGGCGGCTGCACGGGAATGTTCAGGGCTCTGCCGGATTAAACCGCTTCCAGAGCGCCAGGGGCAATTTCGCTAAGCCTCCCGGTCTTGTATTTTGGCAGCTCTCTCTTCCCAGCTCCCCCCCCAACCCGCCCCCCGCCCCAACCTCAAATCCATTTACACCGTTGTTTGAACTGAGCCCAATTCGCACAGCCCAGCAGTGCTGTAATTGGTGTCTTACTTACCTTGGCTTCTTTGTCTCTCTGTTTGATCATTGCAATAATGACAACATTTCTTCTCTCTGTCTCTACCACTGGAAAACAGAGAGAGAGAGAGAGACAGAGAGAGAGAGACAGAGAGAGAAAGAGAGAGAGAGACAGAGAGAGACAGAGACACACAGAGACAGAGACAGAGAGAGACAGAGACAGAGAGAGACACACAGAGAGAGACAGAGACAGAGAGAGACACACTGAGAGAGACACACAGAGAGAGACAGAGACAGAGACAGAGAGAGACACTCTGGAAAGAGTTACAGTTGAGTTTCCTGATGTTCTGCTACCGGGAAATAAAATGTGTATTTTAAGATGTTTTTCTATTTCTGTTTCTCTCTTCGCAGCTCAGCCAAACAGTCGACGCTGATGGGAAAACATTAACATGGAGAACTGATTCCCCCCCCCCCAAAGATGTTGGGACCACAGAGGCAGCATCCTCCAGAGCTGATATGTCAAAATGTTGATGTTCTCATTTAAGACTGTCATCGTTGTGGTAATTGGTACCTCCGTTTGTTAGACTCTGTTTGTTTATGTGCGTCTCATTTCAAGTGCTGTTTCTTAGGGTAATACTCGCAAGGGCTTGGGGCTCCCGGAGTGAAAAGTGTTCTATAAACTGAAATGATTACCCCCTGGCAAAAGGTAATCTCCCTGGCACACACCACCTGGCTCTAACAACTCACGTCTGCACAGCACCTCACTGGTAAGCGAGAGTTTTCCGTGTCTGCTCTCTCCGCAATCCCCCTGATAACACTGTGAAGAACACTTGGGGGAGTGAGGCTCCTGGAGCCAGTCTGTTTTCCAGGCACATGTGGTCTTTAACTGGCAGGTGGCTGCCTCTTCACAGGTGTTGCTGTGTCTTGTGAACGAAACCCATCCCAGGTGACTCAGTCTCTGAGATGAGGCGATTTACAGGGGCAGAAACAAGCACGAAGTAATTAGGGGAAGGCCTTTGTTTTTCTTTTATAATCTCCTAAGGAGGAACACTGGGCAGATCATTGTTAGGCCCTTCTGACGGTTTGGGAGAGATGGGGAAATCTGTGAATGAAATTCAACCCATCAAAAACATGAAAAACATTTTAGTTAAGGACGCAACCATGAAACGTGAAAGCAGTATTTGTAAATGGATGAAGTACCTGACTTAGCCACAGACTAGGAGATAACTTGTACTAAGCTGTGTGTGTGTGTGTGTGTGAGTGTGTATGTGTGTGTGTGGTGTATGTGTGTGTATGTGTGTGTGGTATGTGTGTGTCTGTCTGTGGTATGTGAGTGTGTGTGTGTGTGGTGTATGTGTGTGTGTGGTATGTGCGTGTGTGTGGTGTGTGAGTGTGTATGTGTGTGTATTTGTGTGTGGTGTGGTGTGTGTGTGCGCGCGTGTATGTGTGTGTTGGGGGGGTTGTGAGTTTCAACAGGGCAGCTGCACATAAGAACTTTCAGCACTGTGACAGCGTGTTCAAGACCTGTGCAAGCCCAAGTCAGACCAACTCCCAGCTCGGAGAGCAGAAGTGGACATGAAGTCTCCCACCCCTAGCCACAGAGCTCCTG
>NW_026067897.1:16919142-16980254 GCF_014885135.2 Alexandromys fortis
TGTAATACACACACACACACACACACACACACACACACACACACACACACACACAATTTTGTAAAGCTGTGTGGGGGTTGGAGAGATGGTTCAGAGGTTAAGAGTACTGGCTGCTCATCTAGAGACTCAGGTTCAAGGATCTAGGTTTGATTTCTGGAACCCATGGGGTGACTCACAACCGTGTATAATTCCAGTCATAGAGAAGCCAGTGCCCTCTTCTGGCCTCCATGGGCGCTGCAAGCACAGTGCACAGACATACATGTAGGCAAAACACCCATATACATACAAATAAAAATCAAGGAAAAAGTAAAACAAAAATGTGTGTAGACCTGGCTGTCCTGGAACTTGCTCTATAGGCCAGGCTGTCCTTGAACTCACAGAGATCCACTTGTTTCCCAAGTGCTGGGGTTAAAGGTGTGCTCTGAACTGAAATTTTTACTAAAGCATTTCTAGGCATTTAACACCCTTAGGAGGGGTGGGGTGGGGGTGGGAGGCTGGAGAGGTGGCTCAGCCATTAAAGGCTAGTCTTACAACCAACTTAAAGAGTTCGGTTCCCAGCACCCACCGTTGTCTCTCCAACCACCTTTTTGTCTTACACCGCACCAGCACATGTATTTCTAAATTCTATATAGAAATAATCTTAAAGAAGAAACCAAGAAAAAAGAAAAGAAAGAAAGGAAAAAAGAAAAAAGGAAAGAAAGGAAGAAAGGGAAAATTTTTAAAAAATAAAGGAAATTTTCTCTCCTATCAGAGCACTAAATAATACAATAGCATTTGTGGGTGGGATTTGATATCTTCCCTTATCTTGAAGGAATGTTGTAGTACAATACACATAGCTGTAGGTGGCCTCCGAATACTGTAGGAGGGAGACAGTTTTGGGAGACCATAGGCCAGCAACAGCAAAAAAAGGTTACCCAAGGACCAATTTTGTCACCTGTGCAAACCTTGGTGTTTAGGAGCTCAGTTTCTCCGTGTCCATTTGGGTGGGAAAACTCCTCTTTTAGAGTAGTTGTGAGAATTGGATGAATAGCATGTGCTGTATGGCATGTAGAAGAAGGTCACATATCGTGGCCCTGCTTACTATGGCTTGATGATTCTTCCCTTGTGCCCAGAGTCTAGTCATGTGGGGTCAGGGCTTCTTTCAGCTTCCTCCCTTGCTTCTTCAAAACCCTAAATACTAAGGCTCTGGAAAGTCTTTATTGAGTTGGTGTTAGTCTTGATTCACCACAGCAATGCTTCATATTCATATCTTGATTAGATCGAGTGGATGGGTGAATTTTAGAAAGGACTGTTCGGTCCAGTTACATAGCAGTTGACGCTCTGGCTTGCATGAATGATTCAAATAGGAATCAATAATTGCAACTTTATTAGGACTAGGGATAGAGTTCAGTTGGTGGAGCACTTGGCTGGCATATATGAAGTCCTGGGCTTGATTCCCAGCTCTGCATAAACTGGTAAGATTGTACTCTGGCCTTGAATACTTACCAAGTTGGAGGCCAGCCTGGCCCACAAGAATTATAACTTTATTATTCTTAAGCCGCTCTCGTCTATAAGATCTGACATCATACTTAACGACAATGGGACAATGAAAGCATTTTCTGGAACCTGAAGTGAAGATGTCACCAGCTCTGCCTTCCTTTTTCCTTCTTATATTTTCCACTACTTGTTGTGGGATATTTGTTTATATGGTAAAAAATATAAGGCACCTTGTGATTGGCTTAATAAAAAGCTAAATGGCCAATAGTTAGGCAGGATAGACTAGATGGGCAGAGAGATACGCTGGGAGGAGGAAACTAGGTGCAGGATTTCACCAACGACACACAGAGAGGAAACAGGAGTTGCAATATGAAAGGGAGTTAACACCACGTACAAAACATAGATTAATATAAATAGGTTAATTTAAGTTATAAGAGCTGGTTGAGGCAAGCTTAAACTAAAGGCCAAGCTTTCATGATTAATAGTAAGTATCCATGCCATTATTTGTGAGCTGGAGGCAGATGAAAAGGCTTTCCAACATCTACTCACCTGGACCAATCTCTAACAATCTCATCTGGCCCTTCTTTTGAATAAATGTCAAGACACAGACTTAGATAGAAAGTGGCTCTGACAATATCGAACACTTATTGGTTCATAAGATTTGGAAATTCTATAGCTTCTCTGGCTTCATGAAGATGCCCAGCGGTTGACTCTGTTGGGCAAGAGGTGTTCTCTTTTAATTATTCTGTCAGAGATGTCCTGGAGAAGATTATAATGGACTGGGCTATCTTTAGATGAGTCTATCTTCGACACAAGTACAAAGACAAAAAGGATGGGACATGTTGGTTGGTCAGTTTGTGCCCTATGGCCATACTTGGGTTGAGGGAAGAAATATATCATTATTTACAGTTCTCTTTGAACCAAGTGAACCGAAGGAGGGTACAACCTATACCTATCTATCATTCACCCCCTTGCTTGTACTTATTCTGTTGACAGATAAAGTTATTGTGACCGAATGCCATACTGTTTGTCTCTGGCATTGAGACCTGAGCTGTCCTTTCAAGCCCTGCTATAGTGTAGCCTCTCTGTCTGTCTGTGGCATTACATACTTTCTACTTGCCAACAATCCATTTTGGTGTCCCCCTGAAGTATGTCCCTCCCTTCACTAACAAACCTTCAATAATACATGGGTGAGGGCAAGCCTTGATGGACTATGAAGTAAGTGACACGTTCAGTTTCTGACATCATTAGCATTTATTCTTCATGTAGTGCTCCAAGAACAGGAAGTTAAGTTTCACAGTTAATACACTAGGGCAAATAACTTAGACTTTGTATTGCTGGAGGATGGATTTTTTTTTTTAAACTTTCAACTGAAATGAATGCTTAAAGAAACTGAAAAACAGCCTCTGCCAGAGAATACTCATAGAGAAGTTTAGAACAGGCAGATATTCGAAAAAGGAGCCACACACCCCTTTCATCATGGACTGAAGGCCCTAAGCCTTCCTGGAGAACGCTGCCTACAGCAGTAGTGACTATTTGTTGCAGACAAGCTTACAAACATGGTGCTGATTTGGACTTGAAAAAAAGAAAACAAGCAGCACCATGTAAAGATTTAGACATTAGCAAGGACAGCTGTAGGAATCCCCTGCTCTCTTACAACTGAAGTCAAAGCAAAAGAAGAAAACCCCTGGATCAGAAGTTTTGTGAAGTTTTGAATGAACCTTTCTGCCTATGATAACCACCATTTGGCCTAATCATGACTCTCCTTTCAACTTTTTTTTCACTTCCCTTCCCAGCTGTTGCTCATAGCAACAGCTCAACAGCTTAGAGCCTTGACCAGCCATAACTGCCAAGCTTCCTCTTCTGGTGTGAAGCTACACCTTGGGGAACCTAATGGCTTCTATCACCAGCTTAATGCTAATCACGTATTCTAGGATCCTTCCTCCTACTGTGACAAGACACAATGATGGGGGCAACTTAAAAAAAACAAGAGCTTAATTGGGTTTCCAGTTCCAGGGTGTTGATATCCACAACAGTGGAGCAGAGGTGTGGTGAGGAGCAGCTGAGAGTTCACATCTGGGAATGGCTCAAATCTTTTGAAACCTCAAAGTCCACCCCTCCAGTGACACACCTCCGAATCCTTCCCAAACAGTTCCACCACTAGGGACCATTTATCAGAATATAGAAGCCTATAGGGCCAGTCTCATTCCACCCACCACAAGGACTTACAACCAAGTTGCCAGGAGTTTCTCCCATGCAGTAAATAAAGAGAAAGTTTTTGTTTTGTTTTTCTAACAAGGCTGATTTCTCTTAGCTAAAGAGAATAGCCATTTTTACTTTTTAAATTTTATAATTTAATGTAGCACTAACTTCATTGCCATTTCTTTTAGGAGCCTGCCTCACCTAATGTGTCCCCCAGTGGCTGATGTTTTCTCTGTTTCCTGAAGTTTCTTTTTCAATGTGATAAAAGTTGGGACAACTGGCGTGTGAGGCTGCTTGCTCCAGTCTGAGGAGATCAGGAAGAATATACAGAACAGGCAGTGTGGCTGGGCTATGGAAGTTAAGATTTATCCTCTATCCATCCACTTCCTCCATCTAGACTCATCTGGACTACAGAGTAAGTTCCAGAACAGCCAGGGCTGCACAAAGAAACCCTGTCTTGAAAAACCAACCAATAAACCAACCAACCAACCAACAACAATACTAATAACAACAACAAACTCCAGAAAACAAACAAACAAAACATAAAACATAAAAACAAAACAAAATAGAAAAAAAGGAAAGTAAAGAAAAAGTTTAGGTTTAAATGGATTTTTTCCATATTTCCACAATGTTATTCCAAAAATGTTTTTTTCTTAGCTAAAACACCATCTTTAGATAGAATAAAATGCCCAGAAAATGCTTCTTGTTTTATATATTATGATTTCAAATGTGATTCATGGCTTTGGAAGCCTCATGGCTGCCTGACAACTTAAGAATGTTCTATTTCCTTTTAGGATCCAAAGTGAAACAGTCTTTCTTGGGAGAGCCTCTTTGCTGAGTTTTTCTCACCAATTCCTCTCTGGGAGTCAGGGGGTACCTCTTATACACCCAACCTGTCAGTTCTGTGGGTCATGTTGCCACACATTTGTCCCCTAAGTAACCTGATTCTCTAGAATCCCCTGCTCTGTATATTGATCCGGGAGTGAAGATGAACCCTACGAGCTGAATGCCATTAATTTTCCATTTTTTTTTTTTGGTTTTTCGAGACAGGGTTTCTCTGTGGCTTTGGAGCCTGTCCTGGAACTAGCTCTTGTAGACCAGGCTGGTCTCGAACTCACAGAGATCCGCCTGCCTCTGCCTCCCAAGTGCTGGAATTAAAGGCGTTCGCCACCACCACCCGGCTGCCATTAATTTTCTAATCAGAGCTCTTAGGTCCGCTCCCCCACCCCCTTGGCTAACACTAACTACCCTAAGGAGGCCAGTGGCAGACTATCACACAAGCATAACCTTGCTACAACCTATAATGAAAGCAAGTCTCTGGCCAACTTCTGCCACACAAGCATTCGCTAAGGACACAATCACCAGCAAGCAAGCGAAGGACAACGCCACTCAGGCTGTCTATTTGGGAAGCTTGATGAAGTCACAGCCTCTGTCTGGCCTTTGGATGCTCCGACGGGCACCTTGCATGAGCTTCTGTTCATTGGAGGCAAAAGCCAAGACTGCAGAGACAGAAATCTGTCACCCTTACAGGCGGCATCAGATAACGAGGATGTTCCTGGTCGATGGCCCTGCACTGGCGGCTGCACACAAAGGCACTCGGCAATCTAGCTTCCCCAGTGCAAGGCGAGAAGTTTCTTTGGATCCTAAAACTGCCACAGTGTGAGCCAGGAGATATTTTAGCCAGTTCTTATATTGATTCTTTGGGGATAGAAAGATTGCTCAGTTAGTAAAGTGCTTGCTTTGTAAGCATGAAGACCCAAGTTCGATCCCCAAAAGACACATTAGAAAAAAAAAAAAGCCAGGCCTGGCGGTGTGTGTTTATAATCTCAGCACTGGGGATGTGGAGACAGGAGAGTCATTGCTGCCAGCCAGAGACTGGCTCAAAAAATAAAATAAAATAAAATAAAATAAAAGATGGGACAGCACCCGAGGAATAACAAGCCGAGATTTCATGTATACACCCTACCGTTCACTTGCGCGCGCACACACACACACACCCCTACTTTGACTGAGAATGTAGAAAGGTAAAAAAGACAATAAGATGTTACTGAGGATCAATTCCAGGTCCTTGCACACAGTAGCAAAAATGCTGTACCGGTTGGTTAGAGCCACAGCCTCCAAATACTTAAAATTTCACCAACAAGAGCTCATTTTTGACCCATGTTATGTGGATCAACAGGATGCTATCTTCTATAGTTAAAAAGGTTTGTATTCAATGTACAGATTAGCAAAGCTTTGACTGCTGTTTGAGATACTAATGAGAAAGGCTCTGGTGGGCAGGCTCCTCGTATGTGTGCCAGCTAACCTCGCTAACTACTCTAGAGATAAAGCTGAAACTTCTGGACGTTTGTAGCATCTCACTGTCGATGTGGCGTGTTTAATGGCAAATAACCAGAGGCCCTCACATGGCAAAGCCCCCAAGCCTCCTGGGCACCACAGATGGTGCTCCTGCTCAGCTGAAGGCACGCTCACTAACTCCCCAAACAGGGTGTGGTTGACCACTGGACCCTGAGAAAGCAATCACCATTGTGTCTAACTACAAATTAGAATTAACACAGTGGTTCTCAACCTTCCTAATGCTGTGACCCTTTAATACAGTTCCTCATGTTGTGGTGACCCCCAACCATAAAATTATTTTTCTTGCTACTTCATGACTGTCATCTCACTACTGTTATGAATCTTAATGTAAGTGTCTCTGTTTTCCAAAGGCTTTAGGTGACCCCTGCGAAAGGGTTGTTCAATACTCAGAGGGGCCACCACCCACATCTTGAGAGCCTCTGGATGAACAGGTCACAGCATTAATTCAATGGGACATGACCAACATTACAAACAGTGAGACTGAATATATAGAAACATCAGAGATTACTATGGCAATAAGGGCAATGATGAACATTATGAACATTGTTTCCCGAGGCTGTGTGTATGCACGTGTGCTTGTGTATGTGTGTGTGTGTGTGCGTGAGCATGTGTGTGTGTGAGTAGGCTAGAGGTCCACCCTTTCTTTTATTTTGCTTTAAATATTTTTTTTTGCATTTCATTTACTTATTTTTGTGTGGGTGTGGACATGTGCCGTAATGAATGTGTGGAGGTCAGAGGACAATTTGGGGGAGTCAGTTCTCCCCTTCCACCATGTGGCTCCCAGGGATTGAGTTCAGGTTATCCTCCTTTTCAATACAATTTTACTTTCTTGAGAGGAGGTTCTCCCTGAACCTGGAGCTCCCTGATTGGCTAGTCTGGCTTATTAGTAAGTCATAGGGGTCCTCCCACTTCCTCCACCCCAGCACTGGACATTTTATGTTGAGGCTTGGATTTGAATTCAGGTCCTCATGCTTCTTCTGCAAGCACTTACCAGCTGAGCCCACTATCCAGCCCTGCACTAATGGAATGTGTCTGTAATCACCATTCTGAAGTTCCTCCGACACTATCCCTGTGGTGAATTCTGTCGGAGGGTGAGAAGGGCACGGGGTGCAAGAAGTATCATCAGAGAACCTTGCTATCCGAGTGGGGAGAGCGTGCAGAGGCCAGGTCCAGCCTCAGCTCCGGAAGGCCTGACTTCGTATCCAGGTCGGTGCTCTCTGCCTGGCCAGTGCTTTCGTCTCATCGAAATCTAGGGCAGAGGTACCTGGAGCGTATTTAAATGGGATGGACTGAGTTGGCCCTAAATCCCTGTATTTCTCAGATCTCTGGTCACTTTATGGAAGATGCCTAGAGATAAGAGTCTAGGAGCTGGTTGCAGGCTCAAATTCTGACCCCGCCGTTTCCAAGCCCTGAGACTTAGGTCAGCTCAACAACCATACGGATCTCTGTCTTCTTAATTGTGAAACAGGAATAGGATTTATTTTTAGTCTCAACTTGTTCGCGAGGACACACGTCTTCTCGCTGGCCATTATTCTGCTGCAGAGGGAGAATGCAGTTCAAGCCGGGACTCAGAATCCGACAGGCCTCCGTTTTAGCAGCATGAGCCTAGGCAGGTGCCTTCTGCTTGCTGCCCTCTCTGTTTTCTCATTTGTAAAACGGAGACGATAGGCGTCCTCCCTTCACAGGAACTGAGCAAGCAAGGAAATTGAAAATGATAAGAAGAGAGCCCATCATCCAAGATGTCATTAGTATATGTTGTTTAATTTGCATATATAATTAAAAAGATATTACTTTGGGCCTTGCCCAGGCTGGGTGCCTCTGAAGAGGCTGCCAAGGGCTGGAGAGATAGCTAAGCCCGTGAAGTGCTTGCTGTGTGTAAACACAGGATTGGAGTTTGACTGTGGTGGCACACACTTGTAATCCTATTGTTGGGGCTGTAGAGACAGGAGGATCCCTGGGGCATTCTGGCCGTTCAGACTAGCACACTTGGCAAGTTCCAGGCCATCAAGAAACTGGCTCAGGAAACAAGCTTGAGCCAGGGAGATGGCTCAGAGGGTAAAGGTGCTTGCTGCTAAGGCCGAGGGCCTGAGCTTGATCCCTGGACCCAACATGTTGGAAGGAGAAGACCGGTTCCTACAAATTGGCACAGGCTCATGTGAGTACGTGCGCGCACACACACACACACACACACACACACACACGGCTGCTGAATGTGTGAATGGACGCATAAATGCATTCAATTCATTCAAGGGGCTGTTGAACAGATACCGGCTGTACACGGCAAAGCAAATTTTGATAAATACACCGGACTTGTCTGCACCACACACAGCTGTCAGCAAGCCTAGACCCTTAGCTACCGGCCCTAATACCTTCCTTTATTCTGTCCTGTGGTGATGAATGCCAGGAAGAGGGCCCAAAGGATGTGAGAGACATGGCACCAAGGTAAGCGACGGTACATTTCTCCATGGTAACACTAAGGTGTCAGCGTGATTTCCCAAAGTTTGGTTTGGAAACCTAAGAACGAAATACAGAGTACAAACACAATTGCTCTCCGATTTTTCTTGTGTGACTGTTGCCCATGGAAAGAGCAGTGCCCTATGCGGCTGTGGAAAATGAATGGGACCCACAAGCAGGGAAAGCTCCCCATTTGCGGGGAGAGAGAGAGAGAGAGAGAGAGAGAGAGAGAGAGAGAGAGAGAGAGAGAGATCTCACTGCTGCCTGGGTGGCAGTGGCAGTTCCGCCCCTTCATAAACATCAAGACACAAAATAATGGAATGTTTAGTCTGAGTAATACATTAAGGAAATCAATTAGGCCCACATGCAACTTCCTAAGATTTTAATTACAGTACTTAGGGTAGCACACTAGAGCAGTTTGTCAGGAACATAATTTGTTAATGAATAACAACAGCCACAGTGAATTAGTTGGGATTGTAATTAGCTCTCGCTAGCCATCCATTGGAACCCCGATCAAAAGCCACTCAGTGAAAGAGGGGAAATCAGCTGTGAATGATAACCTCGACAGTTCGGGCTGGGCCACCCCCATGCCAGCCTAACCAGAGGGGTCTGGGTGAGATCTAGCCAGCTGTGAAGTCTGGAGGGACCCCCGGAGAAGGATTGGCCTCTTAGAGGAGCCTGGTTGAAAGGCAGAACCTTGGGCTCCACCCTGGACCTGTTAAGTCACAGCCAGTGTTTTAAGGCTTTCGGAGTGACTTGTAAACATGTTAATATTTGAGAAGCCCTGGCAGTGGCTTACAGTGAAGCTGGTCTTGTTCTCCTGACACAAGATCTCACACTGTAGCCCAGGCTTGGGAAGAACTCACAGATCCTCCTGCCGCAGCTCCTAAGTGCTGAGATTATAAGTAGGTCTTTTAGTAACTTCTGATTTACTCACTAGACACATGACTGTGGGGAAACGCAGCGTCACTTTGAGCAAGTAAGTTGGACAAGTGAGTAGAGAATGTATTTTTAAAGAGAAAACAACAGAAATAATGAATTAGCCAAATTCTATTACATTTCAATTTTTGTTGTTGTTGTTGTTGTTATTTTTCCGAGACAGGGTTTCTCTGTAGCTTTGGTGCCTGTCCCAGAACTAGCTCTTATAGACCAGGCTGGCCTCGAACTCATAGAGATCCGCCTGCCTCTGCCTCCCGAGTGCTGGGATTAAAGGCGTGCGCCACCACCGCCTGGCTTGTTTTGTTTTTGAGAGAGGGTTTCTCTGTAGCTTTGGAGCCTGTCCTGGAACTCATTCTGTAGACAAGGCTGGCCTTGAACTCAAAGAGATCTGCCTGCTTCTGGGCCTCTTGAATGTTGGGATTAAAGGTGTGTGCCATCTTTGCCTGGCTAAGTTTCATTTTTAGAAAAAGGTTCCTAAGTGCCCAAATAATAAGAGAGTGACCTGATAAGATGAGATCCCTAGGTGGGGGGCATTGGATGTAGGCTTTGTGTCCTCATGCGACTGGAGGGAGTAAGGATAACTGGGAACTCCATTCCAAAATCCACACTAGTTGAAATTAGATTCATATCCATAAATTATGTAACATATGAAATCACTTTCTGACCACTAATCCTTTTGAAAATTTGTCATTGTATTCCTGTCACAACGCGTATGTTTTTGAAATCTGGTGAACTTTTTATACCTTATGCTTCAGAACACTATGCAACTTTGATTTGCAGAATTCTCAAGGATCATTGGATTAGTTACTCTGAAGACAGACTGGGTGCCTCTAGGACACATGGATGGTAAGTAATTTCCAAAGCTATGGATGAGTCACCTCCAGGAGCTCAATCTCCTAATCCCTTCTCTCTACACAGACAGATGTCCCACTGAGCTGGGCACTGGGGTCCTAGAAACAGGGATTTAAGTCCTAAAGGTCTGATGAGCAATGCTACACCAAGGAGCGGCTCCTTGACTCTGCTCAGCAGGTGGAGGCTGAGCCATGAGCTAAGTGATACTTCTTAGGCTGCGGGCTCTGTGAGTTCATGCAGATTACTCAGCTCTCAGAAGAGTCCCAGATAAAGCTGCTGATGGTCCCAGGAGCTGGAAGATCCAGGACAACCAGCATCCCTGGAGTTGGAAGGGTTATGGCCTAGTGGAATTCTTGTACCCCATTCATGGGACATAATTGATGACTGGGAAGCTTTGGATTGTCCAGTGTGTCAGGAATAAGGCCACCCTCGCCTCAAGCTTATTGTGTCTTTGCAGTGTGGCTCTGCAACCATTTCCTATGTTACTTCCTGTTCTGAGGATTGTTGTGGCTATGCCCTGTCTTTTGACATTGGGACCCAGTGGCGTCATCGACAAAGTTCCCACTGAGAATTGCATTAAAGAATCCCCCCTCAAACTAGCAGTGTTTGAAGTAAGTTTACCACTTTGTGTTAGCCTTACTCATTGCCCTTGCAGGGTGTGTGGGTCCCATAAGCTATGGGTTGGACACACTTGGACGCTGGAGCCCTTCTTCCCAGGGATGAAATGATAGTCAGTCATCTTTGACGCAGCATCTTCGCTCCCTAGTGACTTTGCCCATTGTTTCCACTCCACAGTGACACGCCTAGAATTCCCAATATTTGATTTGGGGTCAAATGGGGTCTTTCAAGTGGTCCATCATGCTACGCTTCCCCTGTGGTTTGTGGGGTGCTTCTAGTATTGGTCTGTCTTTGCACTGCAATGATTATATCTCGTTTTTTAGTTTAGGGTATGGAAGAAGCAGGAAACCTGGGATGCATGAGGTCCTTGTCTGTATTCTTTATTTTTTTAAAAACGGGCTTAGCATTGGGGCATCTAGACTGTGTTTTCTGTTTGGTGACTGCAAACTAAAGAGGCAGCTGTGCAACAGTTTCAGGTGATGCAACAGCACAAATTTGGAAGAATACTCAGTATATATCAGATGCCAATGCAGGAAAAAAGTTAAGGTGAAAACCACATCTTGCCAAACCTCCGGCCATGTCAAGGATACAGCACCGTCATGCAAGTGGAGATTAATATAAAATCTGGGCAGATTTCTTTGGAGAGTGTGGTTATGCTATGAGCTCTTCCTTTCCTGAGATCATTGCTGAAACAGGGGTTACCCGCCCTTAGCTTCATCAATGCAACCACGTAAAGAGCCATCAGTGAAACACAGGAGCCTGTTGTCTGACCCCTGACCCCAGTTATCCAACCCACTAGGATATTAGAAGGTGAGGCATATCCTTCTTGGGTGGGGATCTTTACTCCTTTATTTTGTCTGGACAAAGAGAGTCATTTATCTGGCAGCCCTAAGTAAGAGCATCTTGCATCCTGTTCAAAAGGTTGGTCCTGAGGGAGAGGCAGCCTTCGAAGAAGACAAACAAGTTTGCATTTTTAGAGTGCAGGGACCATAGGAGAGAGTGACGCTAGAGCAGCAGGCTCTTGTCCAGGTCAAGGGCACTGCCTGCGGAAGCCCACCAGGGATCTGCTCCAGGAAGTCACTTGAGCATCTTCCCATCCATCCTCAGGACAGACCCCATTTGGGTAAGGTGTTGTTCTGCTACCATGTATAGACTATGTTTGCAGCATTTAGTGGCTGTCAGATTTTTATCAAAAAGTGATCAGAAAATTAGGACATTTCCTGAGTTTTCAACAGTCTTTTGAAGTCTTTCTCAAAACTAGCTGTCAAATATTTTGGTAGGAAATTTTTTTTTTTTCCAGACAGGGGCTTGCTCTATAGCTTAGGCTGCCCTTGAACTCATGATACCCTGTTGGCTGCACCTTCTCTAGAGAGTGACAGGCATGCCTTACTGCACGTTGGGTCTGTGAATGCCCAGGAGGCAAATACGGCCCTTTTATTGTTCAGTTCACAGAATAGGAGTCGGTACTGAGAAGTATCAGGTGCTGAGAGATTTGTTCTCTTGTCCACGGCTGCAGAATCCATGGCCCACACTCAGGTGCTGCTGGCTGCCCCCACTCAGTCTTATCAGGGGACCTCTTGAACAAATCGATCGCCCTTTCTTTGCTGCAAGTCTCATTCCTGAATCTGTCTCTCCAGTTTTCAAAAACACTTCGATTTTTAAAATTGTACTGAAAAGAGGAAGAAAATGACTTTCCAAGGTCGGGCGGGTCACTGGGAAAGAAATAGGCGTGCTCAGAGCCGTCCTGTGAAACTTTGCCCATAAAAAGCAAACCATCCTATTGCCGGTACTTCTCCCTCATTCAGTGACACTGTTTTCTTTGGGAGAATAGAACGCTCCCCATTCAGACTCTGGGTAGAAGAGAGAAATGGCTGGGATCTAGAGATAAGGAGGCATTTACTACCGGTCAGCTGCTGCCCTTGCCACCTAGTGAATGCAGGTGTAAAGGAAGGTGTTGGAGACCTGAGGCCGTCAACGCAGAATGAGTTATTCTGAGCGGTGATCTTCCTTTTCTTTAGCGCCCCCACCGCCTTCTGATAAACCTCATCCATTTCCATCTCACTCTGGGCCTCCCTTCTGCTCAGCGTTCACGTCAGCAGAAAATAACCTCCCGCCTGCCCTCTTTGATCCAGGCTTCTCCCGTCATCCTTCCAAGCCCATCCTCTGCCCTACACAGCTCCTGAAGCTCAGCTCTGGGCCCCATATCAGAAGCTCTTAAGACTCACTGACTCAAGGCCAGCTATGAAACCGTGGCCTTCAAGGCTCTCTCTGCTTTGTGATCTTTCCTATTGTGCTTCTCTGCATGGAAGGATTTTACCAACAACCTGTCAGGAGGCAATCAGTTTCCTTCTCTCTAGGGACACGTTGTTTCTTTCCTTGGAATAGTAGGCCTTTCCCTCACTTCTGTAAAGTTCTGAACTTATTTTTAACTATATTTTAGAGCTAAGTTTTAAAAAGTATTTATTTTTATTTCATTTACATTGGTGCTTTTTCTGCATGCATGTCTGTGTGAAGATGTTAGATCCTCTGGAACTGGAGTTACAGACAGCTGTGAGCTGCGGAGTGGGTGCTGGGAATTGAACCCAGGTCCTCTGGAAAAATAGCCAGTGCTCTTAACCACTGAGCCATCTCCTCAGCCTCCACAGCTAAGTTTTAACAGCCTCTGAAGGAGTGGATTGGATTTCATCATGGCAACGGTCTACATATATACCATTATACTTTATTCTCATTCATTTCCCTCCCTAATCATGCTTTCTCTCCCCTCCAGTTGCTTCCCTTTCTTATTCTAGTTAATCGTAGTCTGCTTCCTTTTGCTTTGTTTTTATGAGACAGGATGGTTTAAAATACACAGAGATCCACCTGCATTTGCCTCTTGAGTGCTGGGATTAAAGGTGTGTGCCACCCCGCCTGTCTATGTCTGTTTTCTTAACAGACATCTTCTATCGTGGGTCAAACTTGCCGCTAAGTGCCGATGTCTTGAGTGCCATCCCTGGAACTCACACGGTAGAGAGAAAGAACTGACTCCTCCAAATTGTCCTCTGACCTCCACACTGCCGTCAAGGCATATGAGCCTCCCCCCCAATGCACATCCATGAAATAAACACACAAATAAATAAATGTAAAGGAGAGACCTGGATTTACAGTGTCTGGGGGTATTTACCACCCTCCGTGAAATTCAGAATATTGTGGATTTATTTGCAATTAGATAACCCTTGGGATAATTTTCAAATTTGTGCTAAAGTTTGTTGCTGGTGTAGGTAATGATCGAGAGCTTCCGTTTGGCCTGTCGGGTCTTTCCGTCCGTGTCTAACAAGCACCAAGTTTAATATGATTATTGTTGTGTTTCTCTGTGGTTCCAAACATCTTCTGAATCCAGATGTGATCCTGAGCAAACAGTAAAGCCTAGGATCCAACCACACGAGAGCCAGGCCCCAGAATTTCACGAGGAAGAGGGACTACTAGACCAGGCATGTGTGTTGGTTTTTTTTTATTTTATTTTCAGGACATCTTTAGGAATTTGGGTATTGAAGTGAGGTACCACTTAGAGACCCTGAGCAATGACCGTCACATAGCCGGTATAGACCTGTTTCAGTAGTTTGACAACTGAGAAGACTCGCCTGGCAGGTGTCACCTTTACCTACTTTTTAATTTCTGCTGTTTCTGCTTTAGACCCATCCAGCATCATTTCTTGCCTGGACCTGTTTAATGGTCTCCCGGTGTGTTTTTGCTTCCAAACATGCATCTCTATAGATTATTGTCCAAACAATAGCCAGAGTGTTCTTCTCAGACCATACCACATCGTGTAGTTCTTCTGCTTAGAGCGAACTCAGAGCACACTTCTTAATATTCTAACCTGATCTGGATGGTGCCACATTGTTTGGCTCTGATCTCATGTTCTCTCCTCTCTTCCACTGCCCATAGTAGCCTCCTCCACCACCCCCTAGCCCTGTATCCCTGCATCCTCTCACAACCCTGGCACTCATTGTCTCTTAAATGCTATTTCCACATCAATTTTGCATGAGAATTTGCTCATTCGGGGTCCAAGTCAAAAGTCACATGTCACCCCTCTCTATGTGTTATAATGAGATTTCTTTTAATTCAGTCTTTTTTTTTTTCCCATGCACTTAAACTTTTATTGACTTTTACTCCTATACACTTGTCACTCTGCTAGCTGCTGAGGGCACACGAATTAATACGACCAAGTTGCTCTCTCCAAGGTCCTCAACTGACTAAAAGAGGCAGAAAAATAATTTCAAAGACCTCAGGATATTTATGGCACAATGCAAAAGTGAGCTGTAATGGAAGGCTCACGGGAGCACAGAGGACATGGCCATTAATAACTGAGCCTGGGGAAATCAAGGAAGGTTTTGGAGAGTAACCGGCTGCCTGGATAATTAGAGTGGAGGATCCTTGTTTCCGAATGGACACACTGAAACAAACAGCACTGCTCTATTTAAGATGGAGGGTTTTCCATCTTTGCAAAATATTCAGACAGAAGTGTCCCTGTCTTAATGGTCCTTTTAGGTATCCAGTGTTGATTCCGTTATCTTCTTATTCAGCGAGGGCCATTTTTTGCTTAGCTGACTTAGCAAGAAAATTGATTTTCACTGTGTGCCAACAGGAGACTGAGATCCTTGAATGGGGGTGTGGTGTGGCAGCCAGAGGTCCTGGTGATGGAGCTGACCCGTTTTTCAGTCCTTGAAAGGATGAGCAGATGTCTTCTCTCCTGGGTAGGAGGCACCTTCTGATTGCCCTCTGAGTTTCCCAGGAAGGCGAGTATCTTCCTAATCACTCTTTGCAGGGAAACAGAGAACAGAGGAAGCACACACAATTTTCATGCCCCACTTAATACAACTATCACAACTCCAGGCTTTTAGCTTCCTTGTGCATGACTTCCACCTAGCAATCACCAGGACGTATAATTATGTATTTGCTTCCAGCTCAATTGTTGTGCACGTTTGTTTTTGTTACATTTCTGGAAGTTCTATGAATGAGGAGATTTCTATGGTTTACTGTCCTCTCTTCATAGTGAGCACTTGGTGTATAGTTGATTCTCTCTCTCTCTCTCTCTCTCTGAATATATATATTCAATCAGTCTGTGAGGGGTTAAATAGAGGGGAGAAAAGGCCAAAGAAAGGTTGTCTTTTTTTTTTTTTTTCGAGACAAGGTTTCTCTGTGTAGCCTTGACTGTCCTCTAGCTCACTCTCTAGACAAGGCTAGCCTTGAACTCACAGAGATCCACCTGCCTCTGCCTCTCAAGTGCTGGGATTAAAGGCGTGCGCCACCGCTGCCATGCCAGGCTTTCACTGTCATCTTGAGTGGAGACAGCATCTTCTACTGCCCTTGCACATCAGAATTCCTGCTTCCCAGGTCTTTGGGTTTTTAGCCACACGAAACAACAAAGATAATAAACAGACAAAAAGGCCCCAACACAATAACAACAAGATGACAAAACCAGTTGGTTTATTTCCTAAATGCACTGGAGTCTAGGGTGTAGGCCATCTGTTATTGGGTTCTCCAATCTGGAAGGTTTACTCTGAGGCAAACATATCACAATGTTTTGATAATAACTTAGAAGTTTCTCTAGCATCCATGGTATTCTGGATGCTGGCCTGTTTTAGGCACTGTAGGGCAATTAGTCTATACCTAGACAATGAACTCTGCTACCCTTGTCCTGGGCACCGTGGCAATACTGCAAGACCCATTTCCACATCACGTATCTAAATCCCCACAATTCTCTGATAAATGTAGAAGTCATGGGGCTCTTGACCCCAATATGCTGCTCTGAAGACGTTGGGCCTCTGGGTTTTGATATCTGACTTTTCAAAATAATCTGCTAATACAAGGCTGAGATTTGTGGTCTGGTTTGCATTTCGTCCCTGGAACATTATTTCTAATATCTCTTACACTAATTAATAAGCTCGGTGTGCAGCTTCAGCTGGTGGTATTTAAAGCAAGCACTTGTGGTAGTGCTTGTAGCTGTGCCGTTGGAGAGCAGGCTCCTGATTAGCGGCTTTCAAATGCTAACCAGCCACCTCTGGAATGTGGATTCCTGATTAGGGTGCTTCACAGATGAATTCATTCTTTCTAGGTTATAGGTTACAGTTCTTTTCTACCGCACACCCTGCTATCTCTGCTACGAAGTGTTCGTGTAAATGACGGATAAGATACTAAGTCTCATATCCACTGACTGGGGCAATTGGTTTAGGTGTGGTGGAGGATTCCGCAGTGCATTTCAGAAAGCACACAGAATGGCTCACTGTCCCAGTTTACCAGGACCGAGGGGTGTCCTAAGACATGGACTTTTCACCACAAAGCAAGAGAGACTATCTAGGGCAAGGAGTAGATACTTGGTTACCTCGACAGCGACTCTGCCTCCAGAAGACTATACTAGGGAGCAGGGAAAAATTAAGAATTGCTTGTGAAAATGTTAAGTCTCTGAGGAAGTTTCAGAATTGGCGTTGGGGAGTTTGTTAAATCCCTCTTGGTATATTCACCAGTTGAAGTGTCACAGCTTTGAGCAGCCCATGTGTGTCCTTCTCTAGGGCTGCAGAACAAGATATCATAGACTGAGTTTAACAACACAGCATGTTCTCCTGTAGATACGGAGGCTGCAAGCTCCAGGCCATAATACGACAGCACCCCTGGGTCTCTTTCTGGGTGTCTCATTCACCTTCTTGATGTAACCTTAAATGTCAAAATGCTTATTGCCTTTTTTTCTTTTCTTTTCTTTTCTTTTCTTTTCTTTTCTTTTCTTTTCTTTTCTTTTCTTTTCTTTCTCTTTCAAGACACGATTTCTCTTTGTAGCCCTGGCTGTCCTGGAACTCACTATACAGACTAGGCTAGCCTCAAATTCACAGATATTCACCTGCCTCTGTCTCCTAAGTGCTGGGGTGAAAAGCATGTGCTACCACTGCCTGGTTTGAAATTTTAAAAAACAATTGAGAAATTGAGCCATTTAGGTTTTTGTCTGTTTGTTTTTTGAGACAGCGTCTCTGTCTGTATACCCTGGCTGTCTTGGAATTTGCTCTCTAGACTAGGCTGGCCTTGAACAGAAACCTGCCTGCCTCTGTCTCCAAAGTGCTGGGATTAAAGGCATGCACGACCACTGCCTAGCTGCCGGTTAGCCAGCTTAATAGCATCCTTAGCCATCAGAGAAATGCAAATCAAAACAACTCTGAGAGTCATTTTTTTTTTTTTTATTTTCGAGATAGTTTCTCTGTAGTTTATGGTGCCTGTCCTGGAACTAGCTCTTGTAGGACAGGCTGGCCTCGAACTCACAGAGATCCGCCTGCCTCTGCCTCTGGAGTGCTGGGGTTAAAGGTGTACGCCACCACCGCCCGGCCTCTGAGATTCCATCTTATACCTGTAAGAGTGGCCAAGATCAAAAACACTGATGACAGCTGGAGAGGTTGTGGGGTAAAGGGAACACTTCTGCATTGCTGGTGGGAGTGCAAGCTGGTACAGCCCCGTTGGATGTCAGAATGGCGATTTCTCAGAAAATTAGGAAACAATCAGCAGTACCGCTGTTGGGTATACACCCAAAGGATGCTCAATCGAACCACGAGGACGTGTTCAGCTGTGTTCATAACAGCATTATTTGTCATAGCCAGAATCTGGAAACAACCTAGATGCCCCTCTACCAAAGAACGAATAAAGAAAATATGGTACGTTTACACAGTGGTTAAAAAAAATGACATTTTGAAATTTGCAGGCAAATGGATGAATCTAGAAAAAAACCATAGTGAGTGAGGTAACCTAGACCCAGAAAGACAAATATAATATGTATTCACACATAAGTGGCTTCTAGACAGAAAGCAAAGAAAAAAACCAACCTACAATCCACAACCCCATAGAACCTAGACAACAAAGAGGACCCTAAGAGAGATATACATGGATCTAATCTTCTTCATGGGAAGTAGAAAAAGACAAGGTCTTCTGAGTAAATCGAGAGTGTGAAGATCATGGAAGAGGGCAGGAGGGGAGAGGGAGGAAGGGAGGGGAACAGAGAAAAATATATGGCGTTATAAGAAAAATACCCCCTCTCCCCCAAAAAGACACAAATCCTGGGGCTGGAGAAACGATGGCTCTGTGGTTAAGAGCACTGGGTGCTCCTTCAGAGGACCTGGATTAGATTCGCAGCACCCATACGGTGGTTCACAGTTGTCTGTAACTCCAGTTCCAGGAATCCAATCTTCTGGCCTCCTCAGGCATCAGGCATACATGCAGTGAAGACATTTATGCAAGCAAGACACCCAAACACAGTCAGATGGTGGTAGTGCACGCCTTTAATCTTACCAGCATTTGGGAGGCAGAGACAGAGGCAGAAGCAGATGGGTCTCTGTGAGTTCGAGGCCAGCCCAGTCTACAGAGGGAGTGCCAGGACAGGCTCCAAAGTGACACACAGAAACTCTGTCTGGAAAAACAAAACAAACAAAACAAAACAAAAACAAATGAATGAACAAAAAAAGACATCCACACAGAGTAATGTTAAATTAGAAAAAAAAAATCCAGTGGAATAAGGCCTCCCCCATACAAACTCCTTTAATTACTCCCTTCCTTCAAATCCAGTCACATCAGGGGTTAAGACTTCAGCGTATAAACTGGGAAGTTGGGTACATTCCATAGCCTTCTCAGAAAGAGAAACATGTTCACAACAAACTTTTAATTATGGTACAGATTCCTGCTTTATTTTTAAAAGCAGGGCCGTGTATAACCACACGCTAGCTAGAGGCTTTCCCCACAGCAGCTGGCAGTCAATCCAGTGACTTGTAACTGGCCAAAGTGCTGAAGATGACTACTGAGTGCTCAGGCCTAAATGGGACTTCTGTGTCCCCAACCCAAAGCTCAGGGAACACCGAGGAAGAGGAGGCAGAAAGAATGGAAGAGCTGGAGGTTGGGAAGGATGATGTGGGATTCTGTCTTCTGGACCTGACAGGACCACTGCACCCATGAACTCACTGTAGCCATGGTTACCAGCCAAAATCAGGCCACCGAGATCAGTTAGCATCCTAGCAGGCAGCTCTAATTGGTTGGGATGAGTTACAGAAGCAAAAAGGAGCAGACATGAAGTGGGGAGCAGATATGTTGGGGGTACATGGGGGAGTGGAAGAGGAAAACTGGGGGTAATGATTAAGGCACACTGTTCACATGAATGAAATTGCTAATAAATAAATAAAGGATATTCCATTTTTAAAAAAGGAATTGAGAAAACACACCTGTCCACAGGACGATGGAAGACTCCTGGGGAAGCCTTGACATGTGTTAATAAGGAAGGTGATTTCCAGATTCATTATACTTCTTGTAGTTTTCAGCATTTTTTTTTAAATTCCAAATTTCAAAACATTAATGTACAATACATTCTAAACAAGAAAACGGTGTTTTAAGAACACAGCTCTCTCTGGGCATTGAGGTGCATGTCTTTAATTGCAGCCCTCATGACGCAGAGACAGGTGGGGCTCTCTGAGTCAGGTTGGTCTACACAGTGAGTCCAAGATCCTGTCAACAAACAAACCAACCCAAGCTCTCCTTAGATCACTGCCACTCCAAGGTGTGGCATGTATGAGAGGAAAAATAAAAGTCTTCAGTTGTTGGCAGGCTTGCAGATTTTTATGTGTGTCAGCTGGAGCTGCAGGAGCATTTCTCAGCTTGGTCAGCTGAATATCATTCCCCATGAAAACAGTTCATGTGTAAGCACCCGGTATCAGGAGCTGACACCATGGCTTGAATCCCTGCCCTCCAGCTCGCTGACTTGCCAGTCTCGGGGCAAGTTTCTCTTCCTGTTTGTGAGATGAAAGGGTCAGAGATGCCAGCCTTGCTGGCTTTTTTCAGGCTACAGTGAGCTGATGCCTTTTTTTTTTTTTTTTTTTTTTTTGATGCCTTAAAACAATCCCACAGCAGTTCAGAATTAGGGCAATAAAAGGGTTATTTATTTAAGGGGAAAACTTACAAATCACTATTCTAAGCAATAGTCCTCTGAGAGCAAACAGGAACAGAGTCTAGCAGCCGGAATGGGAGCCGGAAGCAAGAGAGAGGGTGAATGGTTCCCACTGCTTTTTAAACCATAAGAGACCACGCCCAAGTGGGCGGGTATCTTAAAGACTATTGGCTGAAGGAGCAGAATGTGCTCCCACAGCAGTGAATTACTATATGATATCCAACTCATGGCCTCTGCGGAGCGACAAGCTGGACGGGTTAACTGTTTTTCTTTTGACTGTCATCTTTTCTTTCTAGGGGGACTTGGCACGTCACATCGCAGCTTTGGACACAGCCCTCTGCTTCCCTGGGAAGAGCTTCTTAATTACCATTAGGATCATTAGCATTGACACCCAGGA
Organism: Alexandromys fortis; assembly: GCF_014885135.2. Lineage (NCBI taxonomy): Eukaryota > Metazoa > Chordata > Mammalia > Rodentia > Cricetidae > Alexandromys > Alexandromys fortis. The sequence continues at coordinate 16,940,376 of NW_026067897.1, forward strand.
AAAAGGGAATTTCAGAGAAACAGCAATGATATTTCAGTATATATATATATATATACATATATATATATATATGTCTCAAGTATGACTGGGAGCCTAGGCATGAGTGATGAAAACTGCCCTTTCTTTACTGAGCATAGCCTGTATTCACTCTTGTATTCTCCCAGTAATTCTAGTTAGTGGAGGTATGGCCACAATACTGGAGAGGATCCATGGAGCATCGGAATCATCCCTATCCAAGCCAAGCCTGTGTGCCAAGCTTTGGATACTGGCATTTCCTCAGAAGTGAGGAATGAATGACACGTGAAGTCACCCATGGAGGCCCCAGGTGGGTGCTGGTCATGTGAGGTGTGCTGGGTAAATGGGACAAGAAAGCCTCTGCTTTAGTAGCCGTGTGGTTTTGGGAAAGTTACACAGTCTCCTCAGGCTTCTCTGTCCTCATCTGCAAAATGGGGATATTTATACACTCTTCCTTGTGAGAAATGAAATGAGGCATGGTTAATAAAACAGAATGTAAAACATGTGATTTGTCCATTAGACTGTCAGTCAAGACCTAGTCTGAGTATGACTAATTCAGAACTAAGCAATATATGACTGAAGTTGATGCTAGGATCTTACTTCAGTTTCTCCACTGAACATGTGAGAGACAACATANCTGGAGAGATGGTTCAGTGGTTAAGAGCACTGGCTGCTCTTCCAGAGGTCCTGAGTTCAATTCCCAGCAACCACATGGTGGCTCACAACCATCTGTAATGAGATCTGGCGCCCTCGTCTGGCATGCGGGCATACATGGAGGCAGAATGTTGTATACATAATAAAGAAAAGTGAAGCATGAGCTTCAGAACACAGTATCATGACTTTCAGGAAGGCCCGGTCTTTGCAGGGAAGTGAGGGGTGCCACCCGTCTGTAGCCCCCACTACTTCCGAGCAAAGCACTGGTAGGAGCAGAGAAAGAGCGTCTCCTTGACTTCATGAATTAAATCTGAGTTTGAGTGCCTTTAATTGCTAGAAGAATCTGCATGGCAAAAGCTAGGGGTCTGAGAGCCACTTTCTCTTTCCTGTCTTCTGCAAAAGGAAATAAGACACACTGGGAGGGGCATGGATGTTGAGTGCATTGGACATTGTGAATCCAAGCAGAGAGCTCAAGAATGACAGTGGTGTCCTTGTAGCCTTATGATGATGAGAGTTCTCTATCCATCTATCTTAGGGCTGAGAGAGTCAACCCTAAGATAAGGACCATCCCTCTTCCTCCTGGGGCACTCTTTGCTTCTGAGATTCAGTCTTTATTCTCTTTCTCTTTCCTCTCTAGAAATGCATCTCTATCTTGCCTTACTCTGCCATTACCTACGTGACTTAGGGACTGAACTGACTGGGATGATGGGGAATTAGGAACCAATAGACACACATATGTGGAAGCCAGGACCAGAAAACCACACACTCTGTCGGAGATGCACCAGCAGCCTGGAAACTCAAGGAGTTTGTTATACAGAGCAGTGAGGAGGTGTGTTAGCTAATCACGGTAGTTTCATCGCTGTAGTTTCATCGCTGTAGATGCCTCTGACATCTCTGGGGATCCTGGTTTGAACTATGACCTCCATGCTTTTCTCAGGTTAAGGGTTATAAGAGGAAAGGTTCTCTTTTGTGCTTATATGTGCACGTGTGTATGTGGCTCAGCAGTACATGATACATGTGTACGTGTAAGCCAGCAGGCAGCATCAACTGCCTTTGTTGTATGAGACAGGGTCTCTCATTGGCCTGGGACACAAAATTAGCCAGCAAGTCTCAGAGATCTATCCTCCCAGAGGTGGGGAGTACAAGTGCATGCCACCATGCCCAGTTTTTTTTATTATTTTATTTTATTTTATTTTATTTTATTTTATTTTATTTTATGTAGGTCTTGATGATCACACAGCAAGCCCCTTACCAATTGAACCATCCCCTCAGCCCAGGAAAATGTTTTCAAGGGCAAACTCAAGCTTCTGGAACTTAAAGCCACAAAGCTTGAGCCCAGCTGTGGCCTGCATCCCCTAGGGTATCGAAAGCAATCTTAGCATCTGATCCCCAGATCCAGACCACGGGCCAATCACGTGGCATGTTTCAATGCTACCAGCCACTTCAGGACCCACAGCGGCACATTGTTATGATCACGCTCCCTTCCCTTCTGCTGCCAAAGACGGAACTGGAACACCCCACCCTCTCTCCCCCACCTCAAAACAAATACCCTGCACCGTTCTGGAAATTTCCAGCAATTAGCCGGTGCCATCACCTGTAATTAGTCACTGGCAAAAACAGTGGAGATAATAAAGCTTACCAAGGGGGAAGCATGAATAAGCAGCAGCTTCCGAGTCTGTTGGGGAGGTGGCCCTGATGAATCATTTAATAGTCACGGTGATGGAACTGTGCAGGTTTTCTGCGCACACACCGCCGAGAACATATTAAGTGCGTCGGAGCCATGAGAGAGCCTTAATGATTAATTTGCCATATGCTACTGGAAAAAAAAATCTCATTTCTTGACATACAGTACACATCTACATTTTTCCTTATTAATAAAACCATCAAGAAGATATCCTTTTTCTTTCCATCTCAATAACGACTCTTGCAAACTCATGCAGACACCCAGGGATGGGTCTTTTTTAGTTTTTAAATTATATCTAAGTTCCCATGGGCAATAGAACACAGCTACTTACTCTCCTGTTATATGTTTGATTTCAATTGTTGCTGATTGCTTTTTAATCATTTTTATTGACTATTCCATGGTGACATCACAGGGAAGATAATTGTTATTCCCTTTTATTTACAGAGAAAGATGTCACCGGTGTTAAGCAACATACCTGCAACTTGGGCTGAAGGGCTTTAGATAAGAGCCCAGACGGTCAATTCCCAGACACACAGGGATGACGGGAGTCTGAAGATCCTAGACCCCCAAACTACCCAGTCTACTTTGGGAAAAACCTAAATTTCCCTGGAACTTGGCTTCCTGTTCCGTAAAATGGGATTATCATGGAGCTTCCTTGTCAGGACCCAGTGAGATGGCAGAAAGGGAAGGGCTTTGAGGATTGGATGCATCTAAGAGGTGTTTTGGGTCAGCAGAGGGGGTGACCCCCTATGCTTGTCCTAGCACTATATAAACTGGGCAGGGCAGTACACACAGGTGATCCCAGCCCTGGGGAGGTGGCAGCAGGAGGATCAAGAGTTCAAAGTCATCTTCAACTGCATAGGGTGTTCAAGGCCAGCCTGGGATAGGAGAGCTATTGTACAGAACAGGAAACAACACCACCTCAAACAATAATAACATGAAACCCTTATGGAGTTCGGGGACCAGGGATAGTAGCTTGGGGACTAGGTCTCAGTGTAGCTTCAGAGTTCCATCCTGGCCAGCAAGGGGTGATGTTTTGCTGCCCTGGGAGGCATGTGCTCACACTTGGTGCATGGCCCTGGCCCAGACGACACACCTAGATAATGTTCTCCCTTTCCTCTTCATACTACCACTTTCTCGCAGAAATAACCAGTTTATCTTCCCTCTCTCCCGAGGTGTGAAAATGTTAGTGACTGGCTGGGACAGCGTCCCCTTCTTGGCTACCACTAAAGACAGTCCTGGTGCTCTGGGTGAATTTCTGTCAACTTGACACAAGCTAAAGTCCTCAGAGAGGAGGGGACCTCAACTGAGAAAAACGCCTCCATAGAACTGGGCTATAGACAAGCCTGTAGGGCACTTTTTAAATTAGTGATTGAGGGGGGAAAGAGCCAACCCTGCTGTGGGTGTGGCCATTCCTGGGCTAGTGGTCCTGGATTCTGTAGGAAAGCAGGCCAGGCTGAGCAAGACAGTAGCAGCACCTCTCCATGGCCTCTGCACCAGCTCCTGTCTCCAGGTTCCAGTCCTGCTTGAGTTCCTGCCCTCACTTCCTTTGATGATGGACTATAATATGGACAAGTAAGCCAACTAAACCCTGTCTTCCTCAACTTGCTTTGGTCATGATGTTTCATCTCAGCAATAGCAACCCTAACTAACATCTGGTGATGGATATCAACATCCAGGATGTCCCACGGCTGTTGGTACGTTTGTTCAAAACAGTAATCAGCACACTGTTGAGGAAGCAGGGGAAGCACCTTTGTGGAACACGAAGGATGCCATTTTCTCACAGTGGCTGTGGCTGCAGAGCTGGATACATCCACGCCCTGCCCCTTCATCTAGTGCACTCGCGCAGTGAGCAATCTTGACAGCTGCATCTGGCATTCTAGCATTGGCTTGTCTGTTCCTAAAATCAGCTGCCTCTCCTCACCCCTTGGAATGCACAGGCAGGGCAAACGGACTCAGATTATTCTAATGACGCGTGGTGGGTCAACTGAGGCTCCCAGGCCTCAGGACCTGTGTACGTAGCCTTATTTGGGGGAAGAAATGGTCTTCGCAGTATGTGCTTACTTGAAGGATTTTGAGGTGAGATCATGAATTATCTGGGTGGGCCCAATGACAAATGTCTCTTTTATTTTTGAGGCTGGATCTCACCACGTAGCTCAGAGAGGCCTCAGATTCATGGTCTCCTCCTGCGGTCTCCTGAGTGCTGGGATTACAGGCATGTGCCACCACACCCAGTAACAGATGTCCTTAAGACTAAAGCAGAGCAAGCTGAGGCAGGGGGTGCACCCATGAAGAAACATGGGAAGAAGGCTGTGAGGAGACAGAGGCAGGAGGCAGAGTTACACAGTCAAAGAGCATCAGTCTATGACAACTGACTCCAGGAACAGCCCCTCCGTCTGGGACTTCCGACCTCCACAGCTGTGAGAGCAAGAATTCCTCTACCATTAAGCACCTAGACGTGACAGTTCTTACGTGTGTGTGTGTGTGGGGGGGGGGAGCTAAGGGTGTGAACTGACGGTGTGTATGAGTGTAGATTGACAGGAGTGGGGGGTAAGGGTGTGACTGATGGGGGAGGGAGTAAGGGGGGGGAGTAAGAAATAAACCCCAAACAGAACACCTTGTAGGTCATCACTGGCTCCCTTTTCTCACCAATTTTCATCCATTCAAGACTCATCCGACTTTCCTTCATCTGAGTAAACCTTAAATCAGTTTCCTTCTCCTCATTCCTAGGGTCGTCGCCTTAACTTCTCCCTCTCCAAACAATCTCTACTTCTCATTGCTGTTGAGTGCAAACTGTAGTAGATTCCTCCCTTTCTCAAAGGCTGTCCGTGGCTCCTTGTGTTCCTCCCGTTGGATTGCAGCCTTCTCAGACTGGTAGAGGAGAGACTTCATGCTGTACCCTTGCTACCTCTATATCTATCACCACCTCTCTGTCTCAGATCCTCCTGCCCCAGAGAACTCACCCTCTGCCCCTGCAGCCAAACCCTTGAACTTACTTGCCAATCTGCTGTCTCTGCTACTCCAACCAAAGGTCACTTGTGTGACCCCGTGAATTGGGATGAGCTGTCTCTCCTGTTCCACACCAGCGCCCTGTGTTTACTCCTCTGTTACCATCTGCCTGTTTCCCTGAAGTTGCTGAGCAACCCAACAGCCTTTCTTTGTGGGAGTTTTCTTTTTCCTTTTTTCCTTCCTTCCTTCCTTCCTTCCTTCCTTCCTTCCTTCCTTCCTTCCTTCCTTCCTTCCTTCTTGAGACAGGGTCTCATTACATAGCCTTGGTTTGCCTGGAATTCACTATATAGAGCCTCACACTCATAGAGATCCACTTGCCTCTGGAGCACTGGGATTAAAGTGCTAACCCCGCTGTTGTCTTTTGTCTCTTTTCTCCACAAGTGGTTGGTGTCCTGTAAGCGCCTGCAATGGGGTGAATAGTGCCCCCTAACTTTTATGTCCACTCAGTTCCCTAGACTGTAAGTATTAGAAAATAGTACCTTGCAGATGTAATTAACTAAGCTAAGGTCATCTTTGGCTAGGATGTTCCCTAAATGTAGTATAATAGTGACCTTGTAGAAGAGGAAAACATCCAGAGACATGGACATATGCATACATACCAAGAACCCATGTGACAGTAACGATGGACAGTGAAATATGGCCACAAGAAGCCAGGCAATACCAAAGATTGCCGACATCTGCCAGGAGCCAGGAGAGAGGGGAGGGAGGGGAGGACTTGTCCCAGAACCTTCAGAGAGGATCCCAGGCTTCAGAACTCTGGAAGAACCCATTGCTAGGAATCTGAAACGGAAAACCGCATACTGAGTGAGCTCCGTGAATAATCCAGTCCTCACTCCTCCCTCACAGCCCCTGAGGGAAGCTCAGGCTGGAATGTCCAGGTAGCTTTCTGACTGGCCTTCCTGTGTTTGTTCAATGGAACGATACCGAGAGCTCGTGACTCCAGTGGATCCTGTGTTTATCTGGCTGATTACCAGAGATAGTTTTTCCCTCCCGACCCTATGATAAAGTTAGCTGGATCCTGGTGCCGAAAAAAGAAAAGAAAAGAAAAGAAAAGAAAAAGTCACCTATGCCCTGAGCAAAGCTCTGGTGGCTCACTAAAGGACAATGACGGAATATGCCTGAGCTCTCAGGGTAAGCCACAAGCCTATTTTTGTACCTGCTTAGCTAATAAATGAGAGTCGGCATGGCGGGGTCCTCTGTGACACTTGCTTTCATTCCAGCACGCAGAGACTTACGGCCCGGCGACCCCTTCCATCTACGTAGTGAATAGCAAAATTGACTGGGTCACTTCTAGCCAAGAAGGTCGTGCAAAGAACTTCAGCTTTGGAATGAAGCAAATTTGGGCTAAAATCCCAGCTCTCCCACCACCGACTGCCTGAATCACCTCCGATGTCACTTCACAGGGTGGTGACAATGATCCCTGCCAGATCACCAGGCTGGGGCTATAATAAAGTGAGATCAAGCGCATAGAGGGTTACAAGTGTCTGCTGTCCTTCGGGTTCTGAGCCACGTACTCAGTCACACAGCTAAGAGGTGGGGTGCTGTCCACTGTCCAAGGTCTCACCCCCGAGGACAAGACCTCCCCCACCACTGCAAAAGAGAGACAGTGGCCTCTAATGAGTTCAAGTCCAAGAATTAGGAATCCAGACTGTAGGACTGTATGCATATACATTCCATATACATTATGTATCTTGATCCTCTCAAAAGCCTTTTATTTTAAAGATTCCTACCCCTGTTAAAACTATAAGTTTATTTTGGAAAGAAGGCTCATATTTTTAATGGTGGTGCCTGCCATTGTCCTGGAGAGGAGTGCTTCCCTTGGAAGCTTTAAGACTCCCTTCTCCCAAACTCAAGGCCTTGGTACCTCCCAGACCTGCAAGCATCTAATGCTGGGGCCCAGACTTCAGGGCTTTAACCCCTCTCTAAGCCTCTTTCCTGCAGATACAGCAGCTCATGAGAGCAGCAGAGTGAATTTCGTTGTTCCCATCCTGAAAGTAGGGAAAATCAAGACTCTGAGAAAACTCTGCAAAGGAAAAAACGTGGACAAGAATGAGAGTTCATGTGTGGTGTGTTTGAGTATTTGTATGTGTCTTTGTATGTACGTGTGTATCTTCGTACATGCATGTGTGTCTTTGCATGTGTGTGTGTGTGTGTGTGTGTCTTTGAACGTGCGTGTATGTCTTTGTATGTATGTGTGTGTCTGTGTATATATATGTGTGTCTTTGTATATGTGTGTGTGTCTTTGTATGTGTGTGCGTGTGTGCATAAGTCAACCTTAGGTGTCATTTCTCAAGTGCTAGCTCCTAATTTATTTACTTATTTTTAGGTGGTTTCTCAATGCCCAAGTAGGGAGAGGCTCATCTAGGGCTTCACCTCTCTCCTTACAATGCTGGGATTACAAACATGAGACACTATTTTCATGTCTCTCTCTTTTTAAAATGGTTTTACATGTGTGTTTGTTAGTATGCATACACACGTGTGGGCCTGTGCCCATGGAAGATAGACCAGGGTGCTGGAACCCCCAGAGTTGGAGCTGTAGGCAGTTGTGAGCCATCTGATGTGGGAACTGAACTGAAGTCCCCCAGAAGAGAGGCACGTGTTCTTAACTGCAACCCCAGCTCTATGTCCGTCTTTTAAATACAGATTCATTCTGGGGATCTAATTCATTTCCTATGCATAAGCCATCAGCACTTTACCAACTGAGTTATTACCCCAGCCCCAATAAACAGATTTCTTGATTGTAATTCTTGACTGTGGACAGAGTGTGCTCCTGAGTGTGTATGTGTGTGTTTGTGTGTTCAAACATGCTACATTGATGCTCTTAGAGTCTTCTCTTCTGCTCATAGTTGTACCTAAGAAAAAGTAGACTTGGGTCTATGGAGAATTCACACTAGCAAACAAGAACCAGGTTCTGTTGGCCATCCCCAACACCACCATCCGATCCGTCCAAGCCTCTTTCAGGCCATGAGTTCCCTGCCACCTTGAGCAGAGGTCAGAGGGGTTTTCATTGGGGCCTGTTAGGCCCATTTCATACTGTCTCTCACTCTCTCTCTCTTTTTTATCTTCTCATGGAGGGTGCGTAGTTGGGGCTTGCCTCTGCCAAATGCTTCTGAGGTCTGGAATGGAGAGATCAGCAGAAGCCAGAGTGTTGGTGCCATGGGAAAGCCGGCCTTTCCAAGGATCTCTCTTCTCACTCCCCAGGTTCTCATGCCGCCCAGAATTCTCAGGGGACCAGCCGACAATTAAGACACCACTCTGGAGGGCAGAAGGCTCTGACAGCCCCACAAATCAGCCCGGCTGCCCCCCCCCCCGCCCCAGCCCTCAGCATTCACTCACACACAGGGCTTCCTAAAACAATGCCACCGAGTCATCCTGAGCCATGGAACCAGAGCACCCGACGTCATGAAAGAACACAGAAGCCTCTTTCTGGCCGGTGGCGTGATTTCAATAGCGCGCCCTTCTCAAGCAGGAAGAAACGGTTCTTGTGCCATGTCCATAACAAAAGCTGACCTCTTCCTCAGTGGCACCGTTGGGGAGGCCCCGAATCAAGCTGGGGTTATTTCCCCACCATTGCCATAGCCATAGCAACAGCTCTGATTAATGCCATGCCCCATTAGAGGGATAATGTCAGCCCTAATCAGAAACGCCTCAAGTATCTCTCTTTGCATTTTGGTAAATGGAGTAATCACATTACGGTTCGATGTGTCTGGGAGCTGATTGCTGTCGGGAAAGTCTGCCTGATTTTCCAGGTTAAGGGGTGTCAGGGGGCCTGAGCCGCAACTAATCATGGTGCCATTGTTAGGAGCGTTTAGAGGGAAAACAGGGGGCACAGAGAGCGATGCCGAGGTTCTTACTCTATCCCTCCTTCTGGGTTAACAGAAGGTCCCCGGGCTGGTGGTCTGTTGGCAGGGACTCCCTCCCTGAAGATGAACTCAGTTCTCAGAGGTGGTGCCCACGCTGTGGATAAACACAAGGAGGCAGAGGCATGGCTGGCAAGAGCCGGCAGGTGGCTGAGCTGGGCCTGGCTGTCCCTTCTCCTTCTGCATCAAGCTTATGATGGACAGGCAGCCTCAGGTCATGCCACCGGGCTGGAAAACCGGCAGGAGAGTGCTCGCTCTTGGCCTGGAGATAGGAACCGGTAGGGGTGACACGTGCTGCAGAGGCAAGTAATGAGTGCAGATTTGCCCTGTCATCATAGTCCTTGGCCTTTGGCAGGTTCTGCTTTGTGGGAGAATCTGTTGAAGCTTCGCACTTGAGGGGACAGTCTCGCTGAACCCTGGGGAGCTGGTGACATCCCCTCCTCGCTCCCCTTGCTAGCAGAGAAACCGAGGGACGGAGAGGTGACATCTCTCACCCCTGCGCTCTCATCTGGAATCGATTCGATGCTCAGCTCCATCTCCCCAGAGACCTTTCTACACTGCTACCTCTCTGCCTTCCAGCCCGGCTGCCTTTGTCCCCGCAGGTCCACAGGTGACAGTCACAATAAATCATAGCCACCCATATGGAGAGATTAAGAGGACCTGAGGAAATATGCATTAAGCCCCTGGAGGCTATTTTTGGATGCTCCTTGGAGGGTATCTTTTTTTTGGGGGGGGGGAGAACTCACACAGTTAACTATTTATGACATTTTGAAGGCAGAGCAGAAATAGAAGAACTGGACTTGGTGTCCCCGCCAAGGCTGAAAAAGTAAAATCTTCTCCGAGGTCTGAAGCCACTTCAGAGCCATTAAATTTACTGTCTCTCAGACGGCATTTAATATCCAGCATAACGTTTTCATTCCTGGCACCAGCAATAATTATTCTTTTCAGCTTTGAAAATTATCTCAGGGCCAGCTGAGGAAATCGAGTTGATGAGTTAGAGCTATCTGTCACGGGGGTCACGATGTTGCCCCGTGGCACTGTCCTCGTGGTCACAGATCCCTTGCCAAAGAGGCCAAAGTTCATCTCAGCACTTCAAGATCAAGGTCCCAGGTCAGGGTTGGAGTGTGGAAAATTTCGGTGGGAAGACCCGGTGCAACAGGTAAGCCGGGTGTTTTGACAGCACGAATCAGTCAATGTCTGTCTTCTACCTGCCTCTGCTACGGGCCAACTTTTATCTTGAAGAATCAATATTCTCCCCAGGAAGATGTTGGATTAGCCACCGTAAGGGTCCCAACATCACAGCTTGCCCTGAGATCTTACAGGCTTGTGTTCGGCTGAGCAGGAGAGAATGGATTCCCCAGGCTGAGAAGTTTCCCCGACTCCTCTGTGAAGCATTACAAGGACCTCCCCTGGAGGCATGACCTTGACCATCATTGTTAATAAACACAGCTGGAAAATAAATCAAATTGAAGGTGTGGGGCCTTGCCCCCCACCACTGCCAATAACTTTAAGCTCAATCAGCAGTTCTGAGCCTGTGGGTCACAACCCCTTTGGGGGTCGGGTCACGGATCAGATAGATACCCTTTATATCAGATATTTACATTACGATTCATAACAGCAGCGAAATTACAGATATGAAGTAGCGACAAAATTATTTTATACCTGGGGTCACCTCAGTACGAGGAACTGTATTAAAGGGTCACAGCACTGGGAATGTTGAGAACCCCTATGCTAAATGGACACATACGAGACTCACCTGGGAATGAATTAACATTATGGCCATAGCTTCCATTGCCCCTGCTGGCTCGTTTATCCTAGGTATTAGACCTGAGACCAATCCTGACTGTGGCAGGAGGTGCCCTCCGGCTCCTTCAGTCCAGTCTTCGGGGGTTTCCCAGGTCTGGGACTCTGACTAGCCTCTCTTCCCATCCACCTCAGACCAGTCACTTTGGGAAAACGCCCACGCTCAGGAGCTGCCATTGTAGCTCTGCGTTCTCCATGGTCAAGTAGATCTAATGGCCTACACGGCTATCCTGCTTGTTGTCCACTGCTGCTCGACATCTGGTTTGGTCAATAGCCCCTAACACTCCCTAGCTGGCTTCCTGGGTGCCGCCCATGTTCAGGAGTCAGGTCTGCGAGACACTGCTTCCTCTGCAGGACTGGCAACTGTAGCAGATCCGACCTCCATCTTTCTCCCTTCCCCGAGCGCATGTGCTGTGTCCTTGTTGCTGCCTGGCACAGAGCGTGCGCTGGAGCCTAGCACACTGTGGACTCCCCAAGAGCAGACACCCCATTAGCTTTTCTCCTCATCGTATCCCTGGCACCCACCTCACACCCATCATAGAGTAGGAACACTTAATACATATTTGATGCACGAATCAGAAATGAAACTGTAGCCCGTTTCCTCAGAAGGGAGGGATTAATCCTTTGGTTTTTTGCTGATCCATAGCTACCTGACGTCAATTAGATCGAAAAGAAGGAGCCCATTATCAACCAGCTCTAGCGGGATTTTATTTCTTCGGAAGTGATACCCTCTTCAGAGAGACTGGTGCCCACAGTGAACAAGTATCCAAGACAAAGAATGGTTACTTTGCTTGTGCCATAATTATATTTAATTCTGCACAGCCCTACTGATCAATAATGTCTCTGGTCGCCCCAAATAGAGACACATTTATCATTTAGAGGGAGAGTAACACGTGGTTCAAGGTGGCTGATTTTATATCTGACTCAGTCACCAAATATTTCTCACCCTTGGTTTCCTCATCTGTAAACCTATTTCTTTTCTGATTTATGGTTCCATTAGCTGATAATTCCATCCCAAGTCCCAAAGCATTCGCTTTCTGTCCTGCCTTTTGGTCACACCACAGTAGCTCAGGGCGAGAACCTTTGCCTGACTTTTTGTACATTACCACCAGGTGGCAGGAACGTGCTGCAGTCCTTTGGTCCCAAACACAAAGACCGCGAGCTTCAGAGGTTGTTGGGGTAGCTCTGCAGCGAAGGGACAGCAGACCTTTCTGTTTGTAAAAACATTGACTTTTATGAAAAAACAACAGCCGGAGGATTACGGACGACCACGTCTGGGGACATTTAGAAGGGTATGAGCGTGTTCCTCGCCCACAGGGAGCTTCTAGTTTGCTGAGGGTTGTCTCGCAGTCAGACCGACACTGTGAAATTTGACTACAGCCAAGAGGCACATGGAGGAAGAGCTTGGTTTGGGCTGTAGCTTCCAGCCATTTGTGTTTATCTAAATTTAACTTGTTGAAATTAAATATAAATTTAAAAACTGCCGACTTCGCCTCAGTCCCCAGCAGCTGCATTTCCAGCGCACAACGGCTCCATGTGGTTAGCCGCGACTGTGTGGGTCCGCTTGGATTATAGAGGACTCCTGCCGATATCTAGAGCAGCCTTCTCAGCCTCAGCACTATCATGCTTGCCTCCATGATTCCCGATGGTTTCCTGGCATCAAGAGCTGGCTTTACTGCACATCACAGGGTAGTAGATGTTCCCACGTGAGAACACGGGCGAGAGGACCGGTAGGCAGATGTAACTTCAGCAGAGGGGATGGTGAGCCGTTAAGTGCTCTAGAGATTAAACAAAGTGTGGTTATAAGGTTGGAAAGATGTTCCCAGTTCAGACTGGAGGGTGGTGGTGGTGGGGCTTCCCCAGGGGATCAACTGTCTCCTTGGCTTCGCCAGGGACTTGTCACACCTTGAAAAGCAGCTCAGAGGCAGTGTGTAGAATGTGCAATGGCAAGGTGTCATCTTACTGCCCAAACCCTGAATTCACAAAAGTAGCATCCACTTCATTTCCTTTGTTTTCTGTTTCCCCCTCTTAGTTACCAGTCCTGGGAGGTTATCGAAAGGCTCCCCGATCCTCAGTGGTCCAAAGGTGGGCTTTTAAATAGCGGTAAAAATCAGCTTACTCAACAGAGTGGCTCAGGAGACTCTAGACAATAAACAGTGTAAGTTCATCCAGGAGCCACGGACATGTGACAAAAAGTCTCCTCTACCTCTGGAGTATGTCGGCCTTTGCATGTAACTTCTAGTGCCATCCCTCATGCTGATTAGTTGTGAGTTGTGTGTAGCCTAGAGGGGCCTCCAGTTCCCCACTAGGGTGAGATAATGTTTGATAATCCTTTTGGTTTCATTGCCAACTAAGACAGGTCCACATGAACTTTTATAGCTCAACGTCTTACAAAGGGAGCACAATTAGCTTGCTTTGTTAGGTTGAGCAAGGCACAGGATAGGTGTGGACATCAGCAGAGACCTTCAGAGGGAGAGAAGGGGCAGCCTGGTGCCCTCCACCCAGCAGATCCAGTTCCTACTGCTTGGGCTTCATTTCTAATGCATTTCCTGTTTGTAGTTCCCATCAGTAGGTCCCAAACTGATGCAACCCTTCAATCTCATCTCTAGTCAACTCTTGGCTTTCTTGGAAAGCACAGTCCTTAGCCGCTAGCAGAAGCTCAGCGCAGTCTGTCATGTGGGTGCTTGCTACTCAAAGACTTAGGAACACATCCGTAGTGAGACAAACACAGGTGTACCGAGTCTGCCTCCATGAAGGAGCTCGTACAGTTCCTTGGTGAGGGAGTATTCAAGAGGCTTGTCGAAAGATCTGGCCTTCTGCAAGGCGACTGAAAGGAAAGACTAGAGAGACTTCAGGTTTGTCCTGGATATCAACAATATGTAAACAATTTGGCACCTCAGAAATGCTGGTTCAGGAAGCAGGAAGAACAGAATGAGGCTGGGGTACCACTGACAGAAAAACAACAATCTTCCAAAGAAAACATTTCTGCGCTAGGATGGCCTTGATTCTGTTTGGTTGTAAACACTATTTATCACAGTCTGACTGACAACAGGCTTGATTTTCACTTATTTATTTCAATGCAAAAAAATACATAATTGGATGAATATTTAAGTTTGTCCAGATGTAGAAGCAATCATGGTGGGTGACAAGCACAACTGAGGTGCCATCTTTAGCGCTGCAGGAGTGATCTTTATATCATGTCTTTTAGGTGATTGCGTTTTGCCACTTTGCATGAAATTGGCCTTTAGTATAATGATATAATACGGACCCATCTGAGGGTCTGCCTAGCACGTTGGAGTAAATAGTGGCTCATGATTTCTGTTGTTCGTACCTTCGCCCCTCTATTTTGATTGCGCATTCAAAAATACCGTGCGGTTGGTCTGTGTTCCTCTTCAGGTGTGGTCCCACATACCCCATATTTTCTATGTGGAGCCGAGAACAAAGGATCCATTACTTCTGGAGGCTGTTACACCCTCTCTGCTTGACTCCCCTCTTTTCTAGCAGTTGCATTACCTCCTGTTTCCAAGAGAACCTATTGTCTAAGGGGGGCGGTGCTAGGTTGGTACTTGATTGGCGGAAGTAGACCAGAGAGCTCATGAACTCTTGTATTAATTTTTACTTCACAGCCCAGAATGTTGGAGTGGGAAGGCAATCCCATCATTCGTGTTATTCCCTTCACTTTCTGTCTTTTGGGTAGCGTTCCTGCTCTGTTAGTGTTCACTCATAACCTTAACCAAATGCTGAGCAGGTCACAGTGATAATTGATTCAAGGTAAGTACAAGTGCAGAAGGCAGTCTCCAGTGGCTGAAGGCAAGGGGCTGAGGATGAACATTGGTCTTTAAACATGTCACATTTGTCCCCTCCCCAGAGCCTTGGCTGCTGCTGGTCTGTGTCCTCACAAGGCTCTCCCTGTGACTTTTCATATGACCGGTCCCTTTCTGCCTTGAAAACATCGTAAGTGGAGGAAGCCAGACACTAGAAGTCACATACTGTGCAATGTCATGCATCCAAAATGTGCACGAAAGACTAATCACAGAGATGGAGAGTTCACTGGTCATTGCCAAGGGCTGAGGAGTCCGGGGATGGGGTGAGAGCGACTATTTAGTAAGAATGGGCTTCTTGGAGGTGAGCGAGAGTGGTGGAGAGAAACCTTTTTCTTTTCTCTGCTGGAACTGGCAATTACGAAGGCTGAACATCATTAATGTCCCGGAGACCACTACACTGTTTAGTTTGAAATAGTTAAGGTAGTGAACCCTAATAAAAAGTATACAATGAGAGTGCATCAGGGGTGTCGCTCAGGTCTGAACACTCCGGGCTGCTACTTTAACCTGTCCCCACAGGAGTCTGAGAACCACTTACAAAACCCCTCAGGCATGCGTATGCCAAACAGATGTATTACTCCGAGTTATCAATTCATTACTCCTAAGATTCTCGAAAGAGTCTCTCAGATTGTGACTCTCAACTCTTGCATAAAGATGTGGTTCCTAGGTAGCCCATAAATGCTTTAATATTTATAGCATAAAACCTGGAAAATTTGTTTGGAGTCCTTCCAAATGCTGCTACTGAAGAGAGACATGTTTTTCAAGTGACGGAAACCATCTCCCTGTCTCTCCATCTTCAAACCAAGGTCCACGGAAGGCGACGCTTCTAAGGGGTGTCCTTCTATGATACTTGGGGGAAGAGGTACCACGTGGAGTTCTTATGGACATCAAAACCACAGCAGTGGGATTTGTTCATGGCTAAGAGTTTATTGTGCCCTGTGTATGTGTGTGTGCGCGCGCGCGCGCGCACACACATGCGCGCATGCGTGCAGGGGAGGGGCAGTCCAAGGGCACACTGTGTGCAGTGTCTCTTTTTCATTTTAGCTGTGACTAGCTCTCTAGTGCCAGCTGCTGACATTAACTATCTCTGTGTAGAGACCAGACAGGCCTGTGTGCCAATCAGTCTGAGTCCTCACTCTGAGCACAGTAGCAAGCATGCCACTTGAACAAACCATCTCGAGGGACAGGCAACTGCCAGGTCTCGTTCGGCTAAACACTATCCATTAAATTCTCTGAGTGAATTTTCTTTTGCTCATGGATGAAGGATGAATCATGGGTGCAAATGATGCTTTGTGTTGACAAACATAAGCCTTCATTTCAACTGGGCATGGAAAACGGAACCCAAATGCAGGAGTTCTTTATAGAAGAGGACTTTGGATGCTGGTCATATTTTCTTTCTTTTATTCCTCTCCTTCAGATAGTATCTCATGTAACCCAGGCTGGCTTCAGACTCATGATGTAGTCAAAGGATAACCTTGAACTTCTGATCATCTTGCTTCCACCTCCCAAATGCTGGGATTACAAGGTGCTTGAAGCATGCACCATTACACTTGGTTTGTGAGGTACTAGACCAAACCTGGGCATTTATAGAAGCTAAACACGTCCACTACCCATTGAGTTCCATCCTTAGATCCTGGCACCTGACACTCTACCACCAAAAGGATCACCTGTAGATAGAGATAGCTGAATTGCATGTAAGTTCTTACTCTATGTTGCCCACTCCGATTCTGCAGCATGTCACAATCTCTCCCCCAAGGAGGCTCTTCCAGCTGCTTCTTCTCCATTCTGACCTCAGGTGCTGGTCTGTGCTTATACTTCTGTTCCTGTGGGCCAGTCACTCATCCAACAATACGGCCGCTGAGTTACACCCTGTTCTCAGAGTTAAGGATGAAATAGTGAATGTAAAGGGTGGAGGGTTAGTCCCATAAAGAGACAAATAAATGCATCTGGTAAACAAACATAAATGAAACTCAAGTTGAGTGAGAACAAAAGGGTGCAGAGTGTTGGAGGGGATTCATGGTTCCTGATGAAGTGGTTTGGGAAGAGCCTTGAATATGTTATTGTGTTGTCTTTGAATTGCTTGATGGCTAAGGAAGGAGCAACAGCTGCTATATGACATTTGATTGATTATAAGTGCTACTGGATTATTCCAATTTATATATTTTGAAAATGCTTTAACCTCAAAACTTAAGTCAAAAGATATATTTTGTCACACCTTGAAAAGCAGCTCAGAGGCAGTGTGTAGAATGTGCAATGGCAAAATGGCGTCTTACTGCCCAAACCCTGAATTCACAAAAGTAGCATCCACTTCATTTCCTTTGTTTGTCAAAAGAAAAGGTTTTGCTTTTATTTCCACAGGAAACAAGAGGCTGTGAATTCATTCTTGGCTAAGAAAAATAAGGTTTGATTGAGGAAGACTCCCTGAAAAATCTTCAGTGGGAATGGATGTCCCAGTGATCCAAAACTTCAAAGCACCTCTGTTGGAGTTTCCTCTGAGTTCTACACCCAGAACAGCCTTGAGACTGCTGGCTGAGATGATTAAGCCTCACAGAATAATTCAGTCATGACTTGACCATAATCCTAAATTTTCTTTAGGTCCCCATAAGGTTATCAATGCTTCTAGTCAGCAGGAAGTAGCCTAGAAAACTATGCCCACATTTCCAAAAAATGGATTATGGATGTTTGTCTTTGTTTAGTGTGTTGGTTACAATTTGTTATGGACAATGATCAGGAAAAGAGCTAAACAAAGGAGATGAGATTCAGGGTCTTGTTTTGAAAAGAAAAAATGGGGAACTGCTGTAGGATAACGCTTTTGTACACTGTAAAGATTTGTCACTCATATTGTTTTAATAAAACACTGATTGGCCAGTAGCCAGGCAGGAAGTGTAGGCATGGCAACCAGACTACGAGAAGTAGCTGAGAGTCCTCATCTTGCAGGAAACAGGAAGTGAACTGAGTGTCACACTGAGAGAAGCTTGAGTGAAAGAGATCTCAAAACCCACCCCATAATGATATATTTCCTCCATCAAGGCCACACCTACTCCAAAAAGCCACACCTCCTAATAGCACCACTCCCTTGGGGGCCATTTTCTTTCAAACCACCATACTAGTATATCATTATCCTCCTCTTAGAAAGAA
Source organism: Alexandromys fortis (assembly GCF_014885135.2). Taxonomy (NCBI): domain Eukaryota; kingdom Metazoa; phylum Chordata; class Mammalia; order Rodentia; family Cricetidae; genus Alexandromys; species Alexandromys fortis. The sequence continues at coordinate 16,958,360 of NW_026067897.1, forward strand.
AACAGGGCCATCATTTTACAGCTAGTATGCCCTGTGAGCTGGGTACAGACAGAGATAGATAGGAAAGTCAGCGGGGTTGAAGTTATATGCATGTTGAATTGAACTATTCATGGAATGACATTAAAATATTGTTATGTCAAGTTTAAAATAGCTGGATACATGCGATGCCACCCAATGCCAGATTATAGCATTGCAAAGTCCTACTAGGCACCATGGGTATAAGAAAAAGTTTACAGTTGACGAGTTCTCAGCCATTGGATGCATTGTGATGAGTTGGGAGATGCTCACTGTGCTGTTAATTTTGCAGCTGACGCTGACACCCGGTCCAAGTTGCATGCATTTGTTACCTTTGTTGCTGCGAGCAAACACTGTGACCAAAGACAACTTAAGGGAGAGTTCATTTGGGCTGATAGTTCCAGAAGGTGAGATGTCTGTAACAACAGCAAGGGCATAGCAGCAGGAGCAAGAAGCTCAGAGATCACATCTCAACTCTTCACACAGAGAGAGAACTGGGCGGAGGGCAAGGCTATCAACTCTCAAAGTTTCTTCCCAGTGATGTGCTTCTTCTGAAGTAAGGCCACACCTCCTGAAAGTTCCACAACTGACCCAAACGGAGCCACCAACAGAGGACTATGTAGTCAAATACACGAGCTCACTGTGGACATTTCTCAGTCACACCACTAGGCTGCTGAACCCAAACCTCTGTTGGTTCAGAGATTGTCCTTGTATGCTGTGTAATACACATAAAGCATCCTGACTATTGAGGTGATCACTTTACAAGTGCATAGAGATTCCCTGAGTCACAGACAAAGAAAGAACCAATCACCAATGATAGGTAACTGGAACCAAGTAGCACCAACATTGAGACCACACAGCCTTAGGGCATCAAGATGACCTCTCTTGCAACAGAATACTGGGGTGGATGCGCTCAACTGAGCAAAGGATGGTTCATGGACCACCCCAGAGGTCTTGGAGGGGTTTTCTTACATGACTTGTGCAAGGGGATGAGACATAACACATTAAACAGCCATGCTCTAGTTTCTAGAAAGCCAGGATACACTAAGTTAGGCACCACTTCACGTGCTGCTCAGCTCAATACTGACAGGACCATGCTATCCTGGGTCATCAGTCTTCCCCAATTACACATGTTAGTTCATTAAACTCTGACCAAAGCTATAAGCCTCAGAGAGGTGGGGTGGCTTTCTGAGGTCACACAACCAGTAGGTGGCAGACCTGGGACTGAAACTCAAGCTTCTGACATTAAAATTTATGCTTCTTTTAGCAAAAACAAACTTAAAAAGCAAGATGAGATTCAAACCTAGTTTATCTCTGAGAACACACTTTCTAAGACCTGGGTAGTCTGGTTGCATGAAGTCTTACTTGGGTGGGGTTAGGTCTAGAGAAGAGATTACACGGAGTGATTTCTATTCAATATTTTCACTTGTTTTATTTCTTCGTTTTTGCTCTTATGCTTGGCTCTCACTATGAAGTCCAGACTACTTACTACATAGCCTAGGCTGGCCTTGAACTTGTGCTTCTGCTGTCTCAGCCTTCTGAGTGACGTAATTGCAGGAATGCATCGTCACAGCCAGCTCAGCATTTTCTAGGACTGTCACACCACATATATTATTCCCTTCAGTCATCATCCTGGGACGCAGGAATTAATCTTAAATCCTTTTGCTGGGTGAAGCAGTTGGACCTGGAGCTGTGTCCCTGACTATTACACTCCTGCTTTGGGGAATCTCATAGCTGAATTTTATAGTGTCAAGACACCTCTATTTCTAATCTGTGTGGTGGCTTCTCAAAACTACAGGAGACAGAGGTAAGGTGGGACATTGCCCCCGCCAACTAGGCATTTATGTTTTTATCCATCTGTTCATTTGTTCATTTATTCATTTCCCTCAGTACCTTCTGTATTTTCATTTAACCATCTCAACAATTCAAAGTTGATTGAACTACCCATACCTCTTCTGATCAGCTTATCACTTAGCCCCGTCTTCCGACTTCACAGATTTTGTGCTCAAAGAAAAACAACCCTTTTAGGATTATTATTTAAGCACGGGTAGGCCCACCCTGCAGTTCCTAATGCCGTGTGAATGGCTACAAAACAGGGATGCAGCAGGTTTTGGAAAGAGCTCATCTGCTCAGTCACAAAATCTTGCTTAGATGTGTTACATTCCTTTCCCTTGAAAATCTGATGCCCTGAATTTTCCCAATATACAAGTAGCTCTGTCTTCTGTGATTCCCTTGAAGTGGCAAAGTCACAAATGTCAAGGATGAACAAGACCACTTTCTGTGGGTTTCCAAACTCCTGCCCCAGGTTCAGGATGCAAAGGTACAAAACGGCTCCTTTATCTCTTGTATCTCTTGTGCCTACTGTGTCTGAGGCCTGCGCCAGGCTAATCTTGACCATGAAGTCATTGTAGATGTGTGGTTCCTCTCGAATGGCAACTGAATTCTGAATTCACAGGTGAGCCCTGCATCTAGGAAGAGTAGACAGAGTTCCCATGGAGCTCAGGAAGTGACGCTGATAGAAATGCCTGGTTCTCAGACCCTGACCAAAGGGAGAACAAGATGTAATAATGGCTATGTAATGAATTATTCCAAAACTTAGCAGCTGAGAATAATCATTTACTGTATTACATGGTTTCCGAAGGTCAGGAATCTGAGAGCATCTTAACTGGATGGTTCTGGCTAATGTTAGCCAACCAAAATCATCAGAAGACTTGAAGGAAGCTGGTCTTTTGTGACCTTCACCTTTTTAAGTTATATATCATCCCTTCTGTTGGCCATGTAGAGCAACCATGATATAATCAGGGGAGACCTCCATCAAGGTTCATGTCAGGAGCAACTTTGGGGGGCCGTACTAGTGGCTGGCTCTCTTGCAAGGTGTGGTCTTCAGACAGACCTGGTTACAACTTTTGCTTCTTTAACTAACCGTCTGCAGGATCTTGGGAGAGTCTATTCCTTTTTCTGCTCTTCAGTTTATTCACAAATAAGATGGAGATAAAAAAGGAAAGCTGCCTCAAGTTATGAGACATATTCGATCTAGCACATTCCAAATGCTAGGCACATGAAACAATAGCTCAATTTTCCTTCTCTGCCATGGCATTTTCAGAGTGATGAGAGAAATATCTTGATAGATAGGTAGATGATAGATAGATAGATGATTGATAGATAGATAGATAGATAGATAGATAGATAGATAGATACTGGTGTGGGGAATTACAAATTAAAGAAAATTTTACAAAAATGGCAGTCATATTGGATAGTGGTCTAGGATTTCAGAGAAATTCAAGGTGATTAGCTCATTCTCTGCCCAGTGGAGATAATAATGTCTGACTCATAAAGCATCTGTTAGAACAACTGTGTTCCTACATGGAAAGTTTATGGAACAGTTTCTGTCATGCATAAAGATGCGACAACTCTCTGCTATGTGGGGAGCATGGGCAGGGCCGTTGTTAGACTGCAGTCAGCTGGGACCGAGTGGGGACCGAGGTGTAGCAAGTGATGCCAGGAATACACAGCTGGATGAAGAGGAGGCAGATGGACCACCAGGGGAAATAAAAAAGTGGACAAACATCAAATTTATCAGGGGCCTCTCCGGCATGCCTTTCCTGGCCTGCAGATTCAAGGGGTTGCTTTTTCCTTCTTCTCTCTCTTCTCAATTCCGCTTTCTTAGATTTCTTCCAAATTCCCAATTCCTGTCTCTCTGGTCCAAGTTGTGTGTCCCCAGCACTGAGTGGCAAGCAGTGCTAGGGTTCTCCTTTCTGCCCTCAGCCGAGCTGAAGGGGCATTTTCCAACAGAGGTGCAAAGAAACAGAAATAAGCTTTTGGAGCACAGCTCACTCCTATGTTGGGATGGCTTATATGCTTCCACAGGCCTTTCTAGGTAGCCTAGCAAAACCTTTTCACACATGACTAATGAGAGACTTTGGAACACTAAGAGTAAATGCAAACCCATCTTGCACATTTCCTCAAGACAGGCTTCAGCACTCGCTTAGTTTAAAATGGTATTGAAGGATAGTATGCGCACATAAGACAAATATTTAAATAATATAAAAAGGTCTGCCACCAAAATAGCCAACGTCTGCCCCACCACCTGTCACCCTGAAGCAGCCCCTTCAACTCTGGTTGGGTCTTCTGGGATTTATTTCCATATATCTAAATAATATGTGTATTTAGTTACATTCATGTTTTAGTGCTAAAGACACTGAGCAGGAGCAAAGATGTCTAGGTGATTTTCGAACTTCTTAGTGCTTTTCAGGGCGGCCCCTGCTGATACAGAAAAGAAAGATCTTTGCTGAGAGGGACTTATTGCATACTGGAAGGAGTTAAGGAGCCTTGGTTCCTGTCCACTAAAGGTCGGTAGCTATTCTCAGTCCCTGAAATACCTCCATGCATTTTAAGATACGTCTTGGGGTGGTGGTGCCATTTGTAACTGAGAGCCTTGGTACCTGATCCCAAAGGCGTCAGCACTTAGATGTGACAGCATGCTTGGGGACGCTACAGGCAGCTGAAATAAAGCGCTGAGGTATGGTGAGAACAAGTCACAGAGACAGAGTTCACTTCCTCCCTGTCCTGGTGGAGGAGGATGCCCAGCTTTGATCAGGGCTCCAAACCGCAGAGCAGAAGTCTGGCCAAGCCTAAAACATCATTGCAAGGGTATCATGCTGGGTATATTAGAATCTTTTGAGATCTCTCTCTCTTTACTATAGACTGTCTCAGCAAGCCTAACAAATACAGTAACTTTGAGGAACATCCTATATGCCACATGCTACCCTATCTACCTGTAGTTCTTGTCTTATTTTTGTCTCCTGTTGCTGTTATAAAATAAGCTGACAAGCAAGCAGGGCGGTGGTGGCGCACGCCTTTAATCCCAGCACTCGGGAGGCAGAGGCAGGCGGATCTCTGGGAGTTCAAGGCCAGCCTGGTCTACAAGAGCTAGTTCCAGGACAGGGCTCCAAAGCTATAGAGAAACCCTGTCTCGGGGGAAAAAAAAAAAAAAGATGCTCTGTCAAAAGCAGCTTAAGAGAGGCAGACTCACGGTTCGTGGGTGGAATCCATCTGTTTGGAGTGGGGAAGTCAAGGCAGTAGAAGCTTGAAACAGAGGAGCACATTACGTCCATAACCAGGAGGCAAACAGTGATGAACACACGCTGTCAATCAAGTCCCCTTTTCCAACTATAGAAACCAGGATTCAGGACAGGAAATGATGTCACCTGTGAGGGGTGGGTCTTCCTACCTCAATTAGTGTATTCAAGATATCCCTCAGAGACATGCCATGAGACCCACCTCCCAGGTGATTATAGAGTCTGTCAAGCTGAAAGTTAACATCATCACGACTATTTAAAACAAGTATAAGCTCCCCTCAAAAGTCCCCATATTCATTAGCTAGCGAACTCTTTCATAATTGTTTCTCCTGAGCAATTGATCCAGCAGACTGCAGTTCCCATTGGTGGGTGCTGACGCCAAAAGGCTGTATAGACTTGAGATGGTATTTGCAACACAGCACAGGGAAAGCCGTAACACATATAAGTCAATGTTTTGGAAGTACATCAGAATCTTGGGTAAGAATAGAAGTCAGCCAAGAAATGAAGGACTGCGACTCAGCTCTAGAAATCAGGACAGATGCAGGGCAGTGTTGCTTCAGGTGGGGTGGAGGGGGCAGCCAACAATCGTAGTTTGCTGTCTAATGGCTCTGGGCTGTAGGAGGGTCTCCGTTGAATTTGTTATTCATGTCTTGTTTTATACAGTCTGCGTGGCTTCTTCCCCATACAATCAAAGCTTTCCTGAACTCCGTGGGTAAAGTAGCTATCAGTCTGGCTTAATGTCACTCACCAGAGCCAGAACTCACAAACTGGCATTAGTGGCATGCCGAACTTGATTTTGACAACAGCAGAGCACATCCAGCCTTTTCATGAAGTGGGGGAGCCTGTAAGGTACTGAGAGACTTCTGAGGGATGTAGCCTCTTTGTTTGATGACCAGTACAGGCTAGTAACTGCTGGGTACTTTATTCAGCCTCGCATGGGGCATCTGATCTATTTTACCTTGTTCAACTTGGCTGGTAATTTCATCTTTCAGTCGGGAACAGAAGAGATTTGGGGAACTTCTGTCCTGGACTTCATTCTGACCAACTAGGAAAAATTGCTTGGCAAAGTGGATATGACAGGGACCCTGGAAAAGAGTAGGAGCCTTACCCTGGGCATTGTGAGAGCCCAAGGCACTGGCTGCTGGGCCATTCAAATTCTAAAGCAGTGACCATAATCGCATAAATTCAGCACACGCTTGAGTTAGGAGGCGTGCCTAGTGCTAGTACCCCAAGCCCGAACAATGCACTTGGGAAGCCCTGCTCTTGTGAACCTTTTATTTATAGTAAATAAATAAAATGAAATTATTTCAAATCTTTAAAAAACATTGTACAAACAGCAGAGTTATGGAGTTGGTAAAGCTAGAGTGTAGATCAGATTGCTGAAGAAGTCTTCCCTGGGGTGTATTTTTTTTTTTTTTTTTCGAGACAGGGTTTCTCTGTGGCTTTGGAGCCTATCCTGGAACTAGCTCTGTAGACCAGGCTGGTCTCAAACTCACAGAGATCCACCTGCCTCTGCCTCCCGAGTACTGGGATTAAATGCGTGTGCCACCATCGCCTGGCTCCTTGGGGTGTATTATATATTTGAGCTGAAACCCAGTGATGAGACAGAACCAGCTATACACACAGCAACTACTGGGACCCAGTGGAGGTAAAAGCCTACTGATTTCCTGTGATTAAAAATGCAAATGAGGGCTATGGGTGCAAGACTGAGGAACTGAATTTGATTTGCAGAACCCATGTAAAAAAGGCAGGCATACTTGTACGCACCCGTGATTCCAGCAGTGGAGAGCCGGAAGGGGGTGGATGTCAGTCTGGGTGTCAGCCTGGCCTCATGAATGAGCCCCAGGTCACAGTGAGAGACCCTGCCTTACAAAAGGAAACAAGGTGAACCGCTCCCGAGGAACAACCAAAGTTAATGTTTGGATTCAGCTGCACACTCTTTTGTATACACACACACACACACACACCAACAACAACAAACACACACAGAGACAGAGAAACAGAGAGAACACATTCTTCTAAAGTTGAACTTGAGAAATAATTAAACAAATTGTTCCTAAGCACTTATACAGAAATGGATGCTTATCCACATCCAGCTTCATGCACACATCCTGTCTGTCTATCTATCTATCTATCTATCTATCTATCTATCTATCTATCTATCTATCTATCTATCTATCTATCTATTATCTATCTATGTATCTATCTATCTATCTATCAATCATCTATCTATTATCTATCTATCATCTATCTATATATCTATCTATTTACTATCTATCATCTATCTATCTATCTATCTATCTATCTATCTATCTATCTATCTATCATCTATCTATCTATCTATCTATCTATCATCTTCATCATCATCATCATCATCATCTATCATCTATCTATATATCATCTATCTATCTATCTATCTATCTATCTATCTATCTATCTATCTATCTTCATCATCATTATTATTATCTATCTATCTATCATCATCATCTATCTATCATCTATCTATCTATCTATCTATCTATCTATCTATCTATCTATCATTATCATCTATCTATCATCTCTTTATCTTTGTTTTTCAGGTCAGACTGAATAGAATAACGAAGCAGATAGAGGCAAACACCATGTACATTGATTTCAACCAAATACTCAACAAGGCACTTCATGTTATTTTTATGAACAATTTAGAAAAATAATAGCGATAGTCCTGGGTCTCCTCTTAAGTGACTATGGAACAACAATCATGCAGAGAAGAGGATTCCAACTTGATCCCAGCTCCCAGAACCCCAAATTGGAATCAAGTGTTTGGAATGACAGCCAGGTACCTTTTCACAGAGGGTAAGGCCTGTCTTCCCAAGAACAAAATAGGTCCTGAGGCTGCTTGGAATTAGGACACAGCTGAGCAGAGTCGAGCAGCAGATGGTAAATGTTTGGGGGGCTGGTCTCATCTACCACGATAATCTAGGATTATGGGATTCAGGAGAAAGAGCTGAACAATTGTTTGGTTTATGCATCGTTTTCTCTCTGTGGTTTAATATTGATTTCTGTAATAAAGGCTGTGCGGACCACCCGGGCAACAAGCCCTAAAGACTTTATTGACTCCCCACTTGCCCTCTGTCCCTGGCTTCCACCCACACCCATCCACGTTCCCCTTTCCACTCCCACGTTGCTCTAGTTCATACCCCTGCCTCCGTTTCCCACCTGAACTACGGGGGTGGCCTCTAACTCCTTCCCTTCTCTCTACCACCTCTTCGTGTGTGGTAGTAACATAGCAAATCTCTGCCAAAATCTCCTCTTTCCTCATTAGAGTACCCCACAGCTCGTGTGTTCCTTACCAGGCTGCCATCTCAGTTCATGCACATCCACCCTGCTCTCCAAGGGCCACACAAAGGCTTCACCCTCTGAGAATCTTCTTTCTGTGGCTAACCAACAATAATGACTCCAAGGCAGAGAGTATGGCTCAGTGGTAGGGCCTTACCTAGCAAGTACAAGTTTGATTCTCAGAACAATAAAACACACAGCAACAAAACAAGAGTAATTTCTGTCACTTTTATTCCCCTGACAGACTCGTTAGATAATTTATTCATTATTTCTTTATTCTTTTATGAGCCACTATTCATTTTATAGTAGGGCCTCCTATAAACCATCCTCATGGATGGGGGAAGAAGAGAGGAAACGAGCTGAGTAAGATGACCGCTAATTTATCATGTGGCATGTATTGTGTGTGTGTGTGTGTGTGTGTGTGTGTGTGTGTGTGTGTGTGGTGTACTGGTCATATGGCTGGATACAACTGGGTCTGCATGTATATTGTATTGGGGTTTTCCTCCACCATATTTCACTTCAGTTTTTGATGCAAGGTCTCTTTCAGAGCCTGGAGTTCAAGGATTTGGCTAGGCTGGTTGGCCAATGAGCTTCAGGGATCTTCCTGTCTCTAAGCCCTGGAGTGAGACGTGTGTTACCTCACCCAGGGTTTTACATGGTATGTTAGTCAGGGTTCTCTAGAGTAACGGAACTTGTAGAATGAATCTCTCTCTCTCTCTCTCTCTCTCTCTCTCTCTCTCTCTATCTCTATCTCTATCTCTATCTCTCTCAATCTCAATAGAAATTATTAGAATGGCAGGCAGTTCAGCTAATCCAACAATGGCTGGCTGTCAACTCAAAGTCTATGAATCCAGTTGTTGCTCAGTCTACAAGGCTGGATGCCTCAATTGGCCTTCAGTGTATGCTGGACTCCCAAAGAAGTAGGCTCTGATGCCAGTGAAAGAATGGATTTGCCAGCAGGGTGAGGCCAAGCAGGCACAGAATAAAAGCTTCCTGCTCCCATGTCACTATATAGACTTTTACTCTGAATCTTTAATGCAGATCTTTGGAGCTAGGAATCCAGATCTTGAGGTGAGAAGACACAAACCTTCAGTCCAGATTTTAAAATAGGAAGACACACCTTTTATCTGGGCCTAGCCTTCTACTGGAACGCAAAGATTCAGAGTAAAAGTAGATCTTCCTATTTCAGATTAAGCAAAAGTAAAGTAAAACAAAACAAATCCCTCACAGGTGTGCCCTCCATTTTGGGGTTTTAGTTCCAGATGTAGTCAAGTTGGCAACCAAAACCAGCCATCACACGTGCATTCTGGGGGTCCAAACTGAGGGCCTCACTTGTGAGATGGGCCCCTGACCAGCTGAGCCATCTCCCCACTTTCGCCATTGTGTTCTGTAGCCATGGTCTCCACCTCTATCCTCTCTATGAAGCAATTGGCTCTGTCTTCCTATCTTAAAGAACAGGACACTGCGGTTAATAGATGTTGACCACTCCAGGCAACAAGAGCATTCACTAGGCCAAAGCCTGGAACTGGCTTCAGCACATGCTGCCAGTCTGACTGGAGTTCAGATCTGCAGTCCCTCTGCTGGGCTGTTGCTCACTGCAGAAGGAGCACAGAGAGAACCTGCTCTTCTCAGGGCTGTTTCAGGTTGCTGTTTCGGGTTGCTAACTGGGTCTTAGTGACCACCTGCTTTAGACTGGGACTGTCTTTAACCACTTCCAGGGGCATGTCAACTCTTGGGCTATAAGCTCTTTGAGGGCAGGGGGTGACCCAGTACCAGGCCCAGAATCTATCTCATTGCATTTAGAGATTGAGTTAATAAATGGTCGGATTTGTCATATCAACTGTGCTGCAAGTTTTCCTGGGTGATAGGATTTAATTAGATTCAGCTCGGGGCCCTGCACAATGGGGACATTGACGAGCTGGAACACATTCATCAACAAAGCAGAGGGGGCTGTTTTGAAGACTATTTATAAACACTGCCTTTTCTTAGCATCTATTTGGAACATATTAAAATAACCTGTGAATGTGTTAGAAGGTCTTTCTGTTCCTCACTTTATAAACGATTATTTCAATTTTAAGCAAAGCTGTTTTCCCTTTCTGTGAGCGGCAGGGCAGCCGTCCTGATAACTGTGTCGTGTCTGCGATGAGAAAGCACAATGCAGCTGCTTAAAAAAAAAAATGGCACTCAGAAAAGTTTCCAAAGTCAAGAGGACAGCGGATACAAGGGGTACACAGGCTACCCTATGCCCTGGGACTGTTTGTGGCTAGTGTGTATTGAGAGCTCACTGTGTGCTTGGCACTGGTTTAGAGTTGGGCACACAGGGGGTCATTTCCGTCATGGCCATATTTAGTAGTTGAGAGACTCACAGTCAATGAGAGACTCAACGGCAGGTCTTTTGAGCCATTTTTTCCACATCCCATCATTGCACTGCCTGATTTCCCCAGGAACTGGCTCTTCGTGAAGCTAAAACCCAGGGCCGGCTGTAGTACTCTACCTGGGAACCTGGCTGGTTGCTGGCACAGGTGTAGGTCCTTAGTACTCAGGTGGCATGGTGCCCTTCCTTCTCCAGTGGGAGCACATAGGCCTTATTCTCCAAGGAAAGTCAATCCATCTTATACAGGGGCTAGCCCTGGGGAGACTCCAACAGAGCTCTTCCCCTGTGGGATAAAACAAATCTGAGTTAAGATTGTTGAGACCAAAGCCAAGATGTGGAGTTAGATAGTTGGAATAGACACTGGCGTTGCTCTAAGATGGCCTGCACAGGGATGGTCTTGTTCATGGGGCCCGAACTCTGTAGGTCTGGGAACTGAGTTTACAGGGAGAGGTGCGGCCTCCATTCCTCCTCTTTGTTATGCACTCACCTCCTATTCAGTCCGAGACTCTGTTCAGCATCATTAGGTTTTTGTATTTATTTATTTGGACAGGGTCTCACTAAGCAGCTTTAGCTCACTGTGTAGGCCAGGTTGGCTGCAAACTTGCAGTGATCTCCCTGCCTCTGCCTCCAAATTACTGGCATTAAGTGCACGGCCAGGCCCAGCATTTATTTTCTTTCCTTCCTTCCTTCCTTCCTTCCTTCCTTCCTTCCTTCCTTCCTTCCTTTCTTTCTTTTTTTTCTTTCTTTCTTTCGAGAGGATCTCACTGTGTAGCCCACGCTGGTTTTGAACTCTCTGTCCTCCTGTTTTAGCTTCCCGAATACTAGGATTTTCAAAGACACAAGCCACCACACCTAGTACTTTTCTGGCTGTTTAGGGGAACTTTGCCAATGTCTGCTTTGATCAGACAACTTTAACACCCCTCTCCCGCCCCAGAGGGTGACCTTAGTTCCCTCATTCTAAAATGTCTTCTTCACCCTCTTCCTGCCAATCACAAACTATGTTACTGCACTCACTTGGCAGACAGGAAGGAGCGATCCCAGGTCCCACATTAGCCTAGCATCCTCTCCTCCTCCCCTTTTAGCACCGCTCCGGAAGCTGTTCCCCTGGCATGTCTGATTGCAGGCTGCACTTAGTGTAGGTATCCTCAGGCCATGGCATGGGCACCCCGGTACCCTCAAGTGGGTCTGTGATCTGCTGGTACCCTGACAACTGGCTGCCTCTTTGGTTCTCTCCTTAGCGTTGGAACAACCACTAAGATGACTTTTCTTTCCTTTGCCACATGCAGGTGGTGCTTAAGTAGCTGGTGTCCTTCCATCTTGCAGTCTTTCATTTGGGACCTGGGATCTTCGTGACTTGGTCACAGTTTCCTTCTGTATACCAGCACTTCTTCCTCAGGACCCCTTAAGCGCTTATAACCACCTCTCTGGAGACCATACTCCCATGAGCCTCGTCTCTAATCCATCCTCTGCTTTCTCTCTCTTCTGCTTCCCTCCCTTTCCTCTTGCCCTGAGCCCGTCTTCCTCTTTCAACATAGGCCACTTATCCAAATGCGCCAACTTGGCTAGAATCCCCTTCCCGCCTATACAAGCTGAACCTCCCTTCTCTTGCTCTATTATTTACCTCTTTATCTGGGAGCATATCCCATTTATTATTAAATTTCATTTAGGCAGACCTCAGGCCCCTGCGTGTGATTGCCTGGCTTTCAGCTGGCTGGCTCCCTCTTTTCTGCCCCCAATTGCAAGCAGACGTTAGTAATCAGCACAGGGCTTCTCTGCTAATCAAATTAGACAAGTGGGACTCGGCCTTTATTTTCCTCTTAATCACTGGGCGTGATAGTAATAATGTCAGCTCGAATAATCTGGCAGCGCAAACCTCTCCGTGTTATTTATTTATTTATTTTCCAGATCTACTTCAGTCTTGTCTCATAGCCAGAGAATGCAAACTATGCCCTCATCCAGAATGGGTTTAGAGTCTTGATTGTGAAATGTGTCGCTGCTTCAGGGTTCCCGGCACGGTTCATAATTGGTAGGTAGTGTCTGAAGCAGAGAATGTTTCTTTCTGTCTTTAACCCTAGCTGCTCATAAGCCTGTGCCTTGCAGTTAGAGTCTGGATAGCCCTTGACATATTCTCCTCCTTCAGGAGAAAGACTGCCGCCGCCGCTCTGCGCCTTCCCAGGGGTCGGGAGAGCTGAGGCCGGAGTGAAAAGAGAGTCAGCTGCCGCCACCTTGGATTCCTCAGGCGGCCTTGGCCAAGTCAACTTTTCTCGGTCTTAAAACAAAGGCTCTGACCTCCAGCGCTCTCCACTGCACCGTGGAGAGAGGAGACGTTTCTGGGATCCTTGAAGTCACTTAACGCAAGGGATGCTACACGGGGAAATTAACACATGGCGCCATGAAGACGGAACGGGACCCCTCCGACCTTTCTGTAGTAGGCAGAGCGCTCTGGCTTCCTGGCTTGAGAGTAAAGCTACATTGTGAGGGAGCGGAAGGGCCCAGAAGAGCACATCTCCACCGAAGTGGCTGGAAAAGGAACATGAGTGCTGGAAACCAAGACAGAAGCTGTGTGTGCTTGGGGCTCTCCGCTAGATAGATAGATTCCTGCTGGTGTAGTAGAGTGGAGGTTACCCCAGGACTTTGGGCACTTGTATGGGGGTGGGGCTAGGGTGAGGTATTTGGGGCTTGCTTTTTGGCTTTGGGCAAGTTGTTAGAGCTAAATCTCGTTTACTTTGTTCGGACAGAAAAGGGTGCTGTCCCAGTGCTTGGGAGGCGGAGGCAAGAGAAGTATGAGTTCTAGGCTAGCCCGAGCAATTTAACGAGTTACCATCCTAGAAAAGAAAGAAAGACAAAACTGAGACATAAGAATAGTGACATTGAGCCGGGCGGTGGTGGCACACGCCTGTAATCCCAGCACTCGGGAGGCAGAGGCAGGCGGATCTCTGTGAGTTCGAGACCAGCCTGGTCTACAGAGCTAGTTCCAGAACAGCCTCCAAAGCCACAGAGAAACCCTGTCTTGAAAAACAAAACAAAACAAAAAAACAAAAAGAAAAACAAAAAACAAACAAACAAACAAAAAAAGAATAGTGACATTGTTCCCCAAAGCTGTTTTGGGTTATAAGGGAGAAAAACGAAAGTAACTCAAAAAGGATAGTGGCCTTTAAACCAGGAAAAGGAATGGCCTCATGTATTGTGTTGGCCAGTGTCTGGAGTACAGATGCTAAGGCAATAGCCAATTTCAGGCTGCTCAGGATTTAACACTAGCCATATTGCAAAATATCGCCAATCTTGAGGGCCAGATCAAGCAAGCACCAGTAGCCATGGACGTCATTTAGCGAGCACTCTGCATTTCTCAGGGTTCACCAGTACCTTTCCATTTCATCACCAGTGACCCCCACCATGGAGCTAAAGCCAATCCCTGCCTACAGACAAAACTGAGAATCTGAGAACCAAGGATCTAAAACACGGAAGGGTCCATACAGATGTGAAGTGGCCATACAGGAAAGGCGTGGAGGCAGCTTGTCATCCGTGGCTGCTCTAGCTTGTATGCATTTACATTTCACTTAGTACTGGGGATGGACGGAACCCAGAGCCTTGAGTGTGCTAGAAAAAAGCTCTGCTATGGAGAAACATCTCAGCCCTGACCTAAGGTTAGAGTTCATGCTCATCCTTGCACATCAAACCAGGTGAGCACGGCACAAGATGAACCAGTAAGGCTTGAGCTGACGCACATTGTTACTCGGGAGCAAAGCAACCCTTTATGCAAGGGATAGCCGTATTAAATCTTTCCCACATGAGTCTCTTATGAGCTTCGCCTTCAGACTTTTATAAACATTGAGAACATAGACAGGGCAGGACCATTGTCTTTCTTTCGGTCAGCCAAAGATTGAATGGCAGGAAGGACTTGTTTTTTGTTTTTTCTTTTTTCTATGCTCTCCACATTTATGTCAAGGAAGGGTAGCATGAAAACCTTCCTAGAATATCATAAAAAAACACTCCATTAAGATGAAGCAAGCCAGAATTTGGCCAAATTCCAGGGTAATGTGCTAACCCCTCACTCCAAAACCAGCATATTCTCTCTGAGCTGACACCTGTTTTAAAACCGTAGTCCCCGGCTCAGTTAAGTTATGTAGCAGTATGTCTGCCATCTGAGTCTGCTCTTTTCCGGTCTAGCTTTACATGCCCTGTCTTTGGATCCAGCCAGCCACCGGCATGCCCTTCTCCTGTGGAGTTCTGATCCCTACCCTTCTACGGCCTTGAAAACTTCTGGGTCTCCACGTGTTTTCCATTGGAAGCCTTTCCTAGCCCCTTAGCACTTGTGATAGACCATGTTCTATCACTGTGACAAAGTGCCCAAGATAAAAATTTAAGAGCATAAAAATAATTCAGCTTATGATTTCAGACCATGATAGCTAATTTTTAATTATCAACTTGATAATATTAAAAAATACCTAGGGCATTCATGAGAAACACTTTTGGGGTGTGTCTATGTGGGCTTTTCCAATGTGAATTAACTAAAGGGGGGATGAATTGTCTTGAGTGTGGGTGGCTCCATCCTATGGGCTGTGGTCCCTAATTGAATAAAAAAATAATAAAGGAGAAAACAGGTGGAGGATCATCCGTTTCTTTTCTCTGATTCCGGCTTCACTGATTTGTCACTCCTCCAGCTCTTCCTCTACTTCCCTCTCTCTATGGCGCACTCTTGCCTCCGTGGAGCAACCATGGTCAGGCCTTTCTACCTGCTGTAGAGACTGTGTCCTCTGCCGCATCTCCTCTGTTGTAGTGGACTGTGTCCTCTCAAACTATGAAGAGGAACAAGACTCTCCTCACTTAAGCAGCTTCTTGTCAGGTGTTTGGACGTAGCACAAAGAGAAGCAGCTGACACAAAGAGAATTCAGTCCATGGCCAGCTGACTCCCTCGCCTTGAGTCTATGTGGTAGGGTGCCGCCGTGTGGAATGAGGTGGAAGGGAGCTGCTTATATCATGGGGCCAGAGAAGGAGAGATGAGGGGGGCAGGAATGAACAGAAGGAGACAGGTGTATATAGAGAGAGTCGGGGAGGGGTGGGTGGGAAGAGGAAGGCTATAATGTCAAACGATTCCTTTCCCAAGTATGTTCTTGTGATACACGTCTTCCAAATAGGCCTTACCTCCTAAGAGCCCGTTCAGTTATGAATTCACAGATGGGTTAATCCACAAATGAAGTTTGCCCTCTTGTCACCCAACCAATTACTTCTCAATAACACCACCAGCGGGGGAGCAAAGGTGAACCTTTGGGGGACATTCTGTATTCAAACCCTAGCATTCTGCTCCTGGTCCTCAGAAGCTCGTAGTCATCTCAAATTAAAAGAGAAATTAATTTAGTTCAAGAGTCTCTCCCTCTCAGCATTTCCAGTGTTCCTCGGGAGGCCAAGCCCAGTGTCTCCTTTGACAGGCAAGGCAAAGTGCTAGTTGCAAGCTTATGAGACCTGAAAACAGAAGTTACGTAGTCCCCAAGAGCTTAAAGCAAACCCATTATTTTTTTTAAATTTTATGGCTTATTAATTTTCTTATGTGCATTGGTGGTTTGCCTGCAGGTATGTCTGTTGGATCTCTGTGGAACTAGAGTTACAGACAGTTGTGAGCTGCTCCGTGGGTGCTAGGAATTGAACCCCAGTCCTCTGGAAGAGCAGTCAGTGCTCTTAACTACTGAGCTGTTTCTACAGCCCCCAAGGAAACCCACTCTAAAAGGAGGGGGATAGTACTATGAAATAGAAGAGTTGGACCAAGGCAATACACGTCAGGGGGAAAGGGAAAACACACACAGTGGCACACCCTGAGGCCAGAAGCCCCTGGGCAGTCTTAGCTTATGCTCTCCTTGCGGGTTGCTGCACACATGGCTCCTTCGTTGGGCCTCTGAATGTCCTCAGTACCCGTTCTACGTTTCTGGTATCTCTAATTTCCTGAGCCACCACTCCAATTTCAGCTTTGCTCTCATAGCTTCACACATTATCCTCTCAGGAGTCGGTTAGAGTGTTCCCGGCTTTCCCGCCAAGCACTTAGCTTCTTAGGCTTCCCTTTGAAATCTGGGCGGAAGCCTCCACAAGCCTGTAAATCTTGCATCCTGAGTGCTTACAGAGCCAGCACAATTGAAAACACCCAGAACTGCCACTGTCTGGGGTCTTGGGACCCTTGGACTATAGCTGGCCTCGGAACACCTGGGTGGCTGAACATAGTAAAATAAAATTTGAAGAATCAAGTTCATAGGTGGATTGCATGAGCAGGATACCCTTGGGCTCTATACTCAAAGTAATGTCTTTCAACGAATTTGTGTTTTAGATGCTTAGCACTATAATATGTGGGGTCTTTCCAACTCCAGAGATGCTCTTGAAGCATCCTTCCTCTTTTCTTCATGAATGTTTCTTGGCTATACAGCTGCCTCCTTTTTTATTCCTTTTCTAAAACCTTTTGAATATAGTGTTTGACAATGTTATACACATACACAATGTATAGTAACCTCTGTATTCCCAGTTCATCCCCTCCTACCTTCATGTATGTGCAGCTAGCCAGAGCTGCTATGGGTTCATGACCACAACATTCATGTCTCATCTAAAGGACAGAGTTTCGTGGTCTGCCTCCTCATTCCCTAACTCTTACAGTCTTTTCTCTGCCTCTTCCACGATGTCCCTTGGGCCGTCAATATTGATGTCATTTAGGGCTGGGCACTCAACTGTCATTTATTCTCAACACTTGGACTAGCTGTGAGTCTCTGTATCAATTTTCACCCACTACAATAAATAACAAGCAAGTAAGTAAATAAATAGGCTTCTCTGGCAAAGGCCGAGAGCGGTGCTGTCTAAGGATTTAGACATAAATATTTAGAAGTCAGCCTAGTCGTGTTTCTACTGAGCATAGCATCAATAGTAAAGTGCCCCATCCCAGAGCTTGTAGCCACTCAAACATTTTGACCAGATTTCTGGTACCACTTCTTGTGGAGTGGGACTCAATTCCAATCCGAGAATGGTTGTTCCCAGATGATCATGCCACTATTGCTTCAATGGGCACCACACATCTTGCCTGGGAGGTTGGTCTTTATAGTACACAGGGCCCGCAGCTGGGTGTGACTGCTGATGTCTTTTCTCCCCCAGATACTTATATAACATTTCCCAGTACTGCAGGCACTGGCTAGCATAGAGGAAACACCAAGCCCAGTTCCAGCTTGGTGTATCTATACTCTTTGTGTCCAAAGTGTACAGTGTCTTTAGCAATCAGATCTTACCATCTAGTCCGATGACTGGCTGAACTTGCCTTCTTTGTAATGGCACAATCTCTATAGCAACCACATCTTCTTTGATCTTAGACTAAATGTACTTCTTTTCTGGGTAAATTGTAAATGTTTTACCTCTTTCTCCCAGGATTCCATCCAGGATGTCGTGTGACATTTGTGGTTGTATTTCCTTATGGTCTGATTTTTAATTAGTGCTACTTTTATTTATTTATTTGTTTGTTTTGGGTATGCTTCTAATATTCTATCCCACCTCTAGGCACACTGGGAAATGTCCCTGATGCCTGGGCCCCCCTCATACAGGAAAACTTTCTAAAGAAGTCTAGAAAGGAAAGGATTGAATATCATCTCCTATCACTATGGTATTGTATCTTCATAGACTTGATTATTTCAAATCATGAGAGTTGAAATCCTATTATTCTGCCAACGGGAAGTCCAACAGGGTTTTCACTGAGCTAAAATGAAGAGGTTAGCAGGGATGGCTTCCTCTGTGCTGGGATTAAAAGGCACAGCCATTTCCAGCCTCCACAGCAAAGAGGTTCTGAAGATGTGATTGAAGGAACATACCTTGACCTAAGAAGATGATTCTGGATCATCTGATCACATAAGTCCTTAAAATTGGAGAGCATTGCCAGTTTAAGAGGGCACTGTGCCCGTGGGAGAGAGCTGGAGAGAGGCCACCTCACTGGTGGCAAACACAAGGAAAGAAGGGGGAAATGATGGGGATCTGTGGAGGCTGGAAATGGCTGAGACCATTTCCTTCAGATTACGGTAGACAAAGGCTAACAACTCAGCAATAGCTGGAGAGCACGGAAGGACAAAACCATAGAAGTGAGCATTGAGACTGGAAAATGAGACACAGAGGGCTGTGAGATGGCTTGGTGGGTAAGGATTCTTGATACCAAATCCAATAACTTGTATTTAATCCTTGAATTAAACATGTGACAGAAGGAGAGAATCGGCTCCTACACGCTGTCCTCTGACCGCCACACTTGGACTCTCACGCATGGTATGACACACCCTAAAGTTTATAGAATGGGACATGTGACAGAGGCAATAGGTGTGTGCAGACCAGGGGATGGAACAAGAAGCAAGAACAGAGCCAAAAGCAGACAGGAGTGGCGATGGCTGAAGATCAAGGTGGGGTCGGGATTGTTCCTGGGGTTCAGGTTTGGTCAGTCTTAAGACTTGAGTTAAGGAAGGTAATTGTGATCATGTCTCTGTTTCCAGGAAGAGCAAAGACCCAGCGCAGTAACTGTTGCTGTAGGTTGGCAGTTAGAGTCAGGAGCATGTGGATGCTGGGCAGCGGTCACCTGAGCTGCTGAAGACACCTCAAGGTGTCCCTTAAACCCGGAAGCCCTGGGGCTTTGGATAAGGGCAGTGCTAGGGGAGAAAGCCCAGTGCCAAGAAGGTGATTGGAGTCACTGAAGGATGTAAAAAGACTCCCACGCCAGAGAACAGAAACCTCTGACCTTACTCCCTTTGAAATGTCCAGAATGATGCTTGGCATACAGTTGGCGTTCAATACACGCACACTGCATGAATGCATAAGTACGTAGAGAAAAAGGCAGGACACACACACACACACACACACACACACACACAGCACTCGCATTTAGCAATAAAGCATTTGCGTTTTTCCTTTCTACTTTCCCCCCCAGTTTTCACAGAACCTAGATGCTACTAGAACGGGACAAGTGATCCACGCTGCTTGAGGGGATGGACTTCATCCGGGGACCTGGTCACCTGTTGGCTGTGTAACCTTGAGCCATAGAACTCTCTGTGCCTCTACTCCCCATCTATAGTCATAGTAACACCTTCCCTCTGTGGTTGTGGTGACCATTAAATGGGAGGTAACGCCTGTAGAAAGATCCAGACCAACGCTGGACAGACGGCTCTCTGTCCAGGTGAGCATTTCTTTTGTAGTGTTCAAAGCCATTCTGTGGTTTTGGTTTTGTCTTCCCTAAAATTATTTTTATTATTTGTCATCATCATTTGTGTGTGTGTGTGTGTGTGCGCACATGCGCATGCACATGATGGCAGGCTGGGAACATGTCCCACAGAGTTTTCTTCTACTTGCCTCTGGGTGTTGAACTCAGGTCTCGAGGCTCCCATGATGAGTTCCTTTTTCTGTTGAGCCGTCTTGCTGGCCCCTAATTATGTTTTGATATTTCGGTGGACACTCAGAACTGACCTGAAGGCTTCAAAGGGAGGAGTTGGCTGTGGAGTAGGAAAAGACCTGCACTGGAGTGAGTTGACCTACCACTGACTGGCCAAATGACCGTACGTAGGGCCACTGTGTTCCCTGAGCCGCTGTCCCCTCTGCCTCACAGAGACTCCTGTGTTCATCAGATTTGACACCAGGGCATCAGGTGGCCTCCAAGGGTGAGTCATTTTTGTTTTTATTTATTTATATATATATTTTTTATCACTGAGGAAGTTTTCAAAAGGACTCTCCCAGCCATCCTCCCATCCGTAACAAGGTAGCTGCTTTCCTTTGGCTAGAACAGAGAGTTCCTTGTCCCTGAAAGCCATGGAGGCCTGGTCACGGGGCAGGGCTGAAGCCAAGGGTGGCTTTTCTGCCAGGGTCCTCTGGGCTCCTGCCTCGATAACCCTGCCCTCCCCTTCTCTGCCCTAGTGCTTCCCACACAGCTGCAGCCTCATTATCCGGGGTGACTGTGTGGAGCTGAAAGGCGGCTTAAGCAGGGGTGGGCTTTCAAGTGCTCACAACAGAGCTTCAAAGTTCACACCTTCATTAAGATGGGAAGAGGCTGGGCCTCCCTCCACTTCTCCCCAGGCTATTGTTCTCGCCCCATCTGGCTGTAGACTCAAAAGACAAGCGGGAATTGGTTTTCTTTGTCCAGACGGCAGGCTGCTAACCAGAAAGGCTAGACCTGTTTGTTAAGAAAGCTTCCCAACCCTTCAGCCCAGCTGTGACGGTTCCTCGAGGCTGGGGAATTGGAGTGCATCCCCAGGCTGCCAGGGCTGGATCCGGGTGGCAAGACTGAACTTGTTCTCTGAGGGTCCCGGAGGAGCAGCCCCTTGGCCAGTGGTGGCAGTGAAACGGAGGCTGGCTTCAGAGTCCCCGAGGGAGAGTTAATAGAGGTGTTAGGCCCACCTGGGCATATGGGCAGTGGTGTGCTCAATGTAAGAGATGCCTGCAAGGGCACAGGAGACTAGTCTCCATAGGAGAGCAGGAAGTTTGGATATGAAGCCACATAGGCAGTGTTATGCCCAAATCCGCGAAGTCCCTGCAAAAGCCAACAAGGAGACCGAGTCCAGAATGTAAAAGCAAAGAGCCTTTATTTTAATCAAGTTTGTAAACTTGGTCTCTCCGCATGTCCAACGTATTTATATTGGAATAAACGGAGAGCCCCCAGCTCAGAATAGGGTTTTATAGTAATAAAGGTGGGGGTGAGGGGTTTCTGAGATTCAGGACCTTTGATTGGCTGATATTTGTCTAGGGTGTCCTGGTGAGTGTGGTGGTGGTCCTATCTACAGCAGTTGGAAAGTTAGGCATTTCCTTTGGATGCTCTGTTTTTGGGTGGCGCTCAGGTAATCTCAGTTTGTGGTCCTTCCTGCAACCAGGTATTGCCTCAGGGCAAACTACTGAGACCCAGGCCTCTTATTAAATTTATTGATGGCCAGAGTTCTACTCTGGCAGGTGAAAATGGTAAGAAGTAAAGAACTTCCTTTGGGTGACCTGCCTATACTTAGCTTATCATGGCTGGCCCCCCACAGGCAGATCTTGCCTTCTTCTTCCAGCCCTGTGATGCTGGGGTTTCCTAAGTCCATCAGTTCATGTCTACATAATCGACCATCTCTTCTCCCTCCCCTTCTTCCCTTCTTCTTTC